>NW_027325967.1:828069-1162410 GCF_048594095.1 Paramormyrops kingsleyae | reverse complement strand
TCTTGTGTGTTTCAGTCCGCGTTCGAGTCTGTTTCCCCAGGTCTGTCATTGACGTTGTTAACCGAGTGCTCCCCTGTCTGCTTGTTCTCCATAATAAACCCTGTTGCCCTTGGATTGCGGTCTCCCTGCTCCTGCTTTTCCGCATCCCACTCGCTCGCCCGTCACCCGGTCGTGACAAAGGTGCTGTAACATTTTATGGCAACACAGGAGGACATCCAAGATATTAGTGTAACTCGTTACTTTTATTACCCTTCACCTTGTCTCTCTATTAAACCTTTGTTTCTGTCACAAATTCATGGACACCTACTCATAGTCTAACCACTAATAATCTCAGTTTTGTCTTATATTTCCACACTTTACATGGCAAACACATTTGGTTAATATGCTAAGTTACCTCATAGCCTGTACACCTAAGGGTAATCAAAAGCAATTAAAAAGTAAACGAAGTGACTGGGAAATATTGTTATTTATGATTTTCAGGCAGCGGAAGAAGAACCTGGGCCATCTACACGATATCAAATTGAAGACAGTGACGGAGTTTTCTCTCAAACATTTCTTTCTTTTTTATTGATAGTGTTTTTGGATGGTTTCAGCTCAGTTTGAGAAAAGAACATTTTAGATGTTACTACAGTGACTGAAGTAATTGTTTCATGTAAATAATTTGTTTAAATAATTGTTTTACATAATCTGAGTCATTTTTGGTCCAAAACCAAAACATCTCTCTCTCTCTCTCTCTCTCTCTCTCTCTCTCACTCGAATTATGAACAATAAAAGAAATAATAAGAACTGAAATGCATTGGATATAATTGTTTTATAGTGTAAACACGTTTTGCATATATTAAACTTTAAGTCACCTAAATGTTGTGCAAAAGTCCCTGTAATGTTACTAAAGTTCTGCAAACGATCTGAGTTGTGCTGTACGAAAAATCCACCTCCGCATCATTGTGATGTGCGCATGCACAATATTACTCATTGGATTAGGTACTGTTTTGTGTCTGTTGTTGCAGCTCGGGGTAACACCACTAACCTATTTGTCACACTATGTTAATTGGTAGATAATAACAAGTCCTATTTCATTACAGGTTATTTTGGGTAATCTCTCCTTTTCTGTTGCATAAAAATCTCAGTATTACTCGTGGAAAGATCACATATGGTGATGTGATCGTACAGCCCTAGCTTTGAGAAGGTGGTGCAAGGACTAAAAAATAACATTCCAGGTAGGTCCCCTAAAGGTTACTGTAATTGTCACTCAAGATCTATAAAAATCCTGGGAAAGTGATGAAAAGACCACATAGGACCCGAAACGTTACCAACACGTCCTGAAAGTTCCCCGAATTTTCCCAAAATGATGTTCCTCGAACGTCTAAAGAACTCCACATCGTGACATCCCGGGAACATTCTGGGAAGGTTACACAGCGACGTCCTTTACACCAATGGGTACGTTCTCTGAACGTACAGGGAACGTACAATTTCCAGCTGGGTAGACTCCATTCTTGTGTTTGTCCCTAAAGAGAACAGCCAGGATAGGAAATGCTGGAAACCCATCCTGACCGGAGTCCATCCCTTCCCGGTGGCACAGTAACCCGAAAGTGTTTGTGAGTGTGGTTTATGTCAGATTAGGAGAGCTGAAATGAACCTTTTGTTGGATGATAGCCGGCGACCAAAACAAGAGCTAGATCACAGAAAAGTGTTTCAAAAGCGACAGCGTCAAAGTGAAATGCAACGCTGGATGGAAGTTTTCTAGTACTGATGAAGGATGTAGAATCGGAATCCAGATATGTTTCCATACAAGGAATTTGCCTTGGTGGTGCTTTTACATGACATTACAAAGAACATACCACGTTTAGCAAAGACATATGCAGAAAGGTAATAAACAATAGATTGGCAATTAGGTAATATGATAATTACATGATAATTAATTTTATAAATGGCAGTGATGATGGTATTATGATATTTATATATGTGTGTACATAGTAATAATTGTAGTATGAATATAAACTACATAAATGGCATAATAATTTAAAGGGCTCTTAAATGGTGCCGTTATTAATTAGCAGCCAAGTCAACTATATGTGCAAGAGTGCAATATGTATACAGAGTTTGCAGTATGTGTGCATAATGTGCAAGAGTGCAGAATATAATCATAGAGGAAGTTTATCAGTTGTTCACTGGTTATGCTGGTGGACATTTCACTGCAGCTGACGATTAATTGAACGTCCATTCAGAGACTGGTTTGGTTAATGAGAGAGACTACCTGAGGGGAGAAGCTCTTGGCGTGTTTTGTGGTCTTGGTTCTGATTGCCATGAGTCTTCTCATGGAGGGTAAGGCTTGAAAGATGTGGTGAGCAGGGTGAGATGGGTCCTCAAAGATTTTGTATGCCCGTTTCCTGGTTCTGGTGATGTAAAGTGTCTGGAGGGTAGGCAGGTTACTGCCGATTATTCGCTCTGCTGAGTGGATGATGTGTTGCAGTCTGGCCTTTTCTCGTTCAGAGGCTGATCCAAACCAGGCTGTGATGGAGCAGGTGAGGATGGACTCAATGATTGTAGCGTAAAACTGGGCCATCGTGGTTATAATATGTTATTTTGGATCAGGCACAGACAGTTGTGAGAGTTCAGTCCGCATTAGCTCCGATAGAATAGTATTAAATGCAAAGCTAAAGTCCACAAACAGAATCCTAACATATGCCTCAGGGCACTCCAAGTGTCGGAGTAAGAAATGGAGTCCAGTGTTAACTGCATCGTCTACAGGTCTGTTGGTTCTGTAGGCAGACTATAGAGCAGGGGTGTCAAACTCCAGTCCTGGGGGGCCAGAGCCCTGTGTAGCTTAGTTCTTTCCCTGTTCCACCACAAATGATTCAGCTCAAGAGCTGTGTGGTAATTAGCACAAGGAGTTGAATCAGGTGTGTTAAATGAGGGGAAACCCAAAAATGTGCAGGGCTCCGGCCCTCCAGGACTGGAGTTTGACACCTGTGCTATAGAGGGTCAAGCGAAGGGTCGATGAGGACACCATAAAGTGGTGTCCTCTCACTGTTCTTCGCTTTCTCTTCGCTGTTTAATTTTAGTGACCACTCCTTTTCAGGATTATGTAGTATATGTTTAACATTAGTTCAAAGTGTGGAAGGGAAATTTAAAGTGATGGTAGGCCAGGGTTGGGAGGCATTGTAGGATTGTTCTTGTGTCTCAGGTTTTGTTGTTTTGGGGATGGTGCCGTGTGTCCTTGCCTCGCAGCCACCTGCACGGAACCAGCTTTGCAGGCCACAGACCTTGTAGAACTGGGCTAAAGGGAACATCGCCGGGGGGAGAAAGGGGACCTGCAGGAGGCCTTGAAATGTAGCTGCTGTACTATGCTAGACACAGTTTGTTGTATGGTAGCATTTGAACACACAAGCAAGTTATGTACCCATAAGGGTTGTATATGTTTACGCTGAAGTCTTTATTTAGGTAATATAGGGTTGGGGTTTCCCTTACTGATAGCGTTGTGAGCCATGCCAGCCATGGACACCGAAGGGGGGGTTGCACCTTTTTGCTGGGTTGGGAGTGGAATTTCCCTAATGTTTAGGGTTTTTGCCCTCCTTCCTAGGCTGGATAGACAGGCTTATGTGTGGGACTCATAGGAGGCCTAGGCCTAACGAGGATTGGAAGTTGAACATCCTTGAAGTAGACCAATAGAGGTGGCGTATTATGTTTGTTGTATGTTCGAAACCTGGTTTGCAGATGTTTGGTAACCAATCAGGACTTAGAAGTCCATATAGAGGAATTCGTCTTATAGTATATTAACCTGCTGATTTCTGGGTGCGGGGTGCATTGTGCATTGTACCCGAGTGTGGCTGGAACACTATGCTGGATTGCTGAATAAAGAAGAAAACTTTGCTCATTACATGTGAGGTCTGGAGTTTGATTCAAGTGTGACAGAGTGAGAGTGATTATAGAGGATTATAGAGTCATAGTTGTTTGGGTTAATTCTGAGTACCACAAAAGTTTACAAGCCCTATTTTGGCAAGAGCTAATCATAAGAGGTAATCCTAATCATTTTCATCCTTGCCGTTTAAATCACTCATGAATAGATGTGTTTGTGAGAAATTGGTTTGTTTTAAGCATTTTCAATTTAAATAAATACTGCAATATTCATTGCAGAAATACATCTTTTCCAATATTGTGCAGCCTAATAATGAAGTACTTACTACTACGAAATATCTAACAACATACGATGCAACATTCAACAGGGGGTAGTGAAGTGATTCGTGGCTGATCAAAGTGCCAATTCGATGTGGGGCAGTGATTAGCATGTGGAGAATGCTGCAGCAGTATTACAAAATCAGCAACTCTTTTAAAAATAATAGTGATATAAATATATTATTTATTAATAAGTATATAGAATCAGTACACAAAGTATAAGTATATAAAGTTTAAGTATATAAAGTATATAAGTATAAAAATCTTAAGTATAAAAATGATATAAGTATAAAAATGTTATAAGTATAAAAAATTTAAGTAAAAAAAGTTTAAGTAAAAAAGGTTTAAAGGTCTCAGAGGACTGCTGCTCTTACTCATCAGAGTGGTTCTGATGCTTAAACTTTTTCTTCAGTGCTTCTGCTAAAATGGCAGCAAAGTCCTCTGAGGGCATGGGCGTCCCCTGCGTCGGTCCCCTCCTGGTCACTGGCGTCCCACCTGGCGACCTCTGCACTGGGCGCAGTTTAATGTGCGGCAGCTCCGCCAGAACATCCACCATGCTGGGGCCATTGGTGGGTCCTGTGCCACTTCCCTGAGGATGACTCCTCTTCTGCTTCGGGCCCTGGATATTAGCAGGCGGAGGAGGAGGAGGTGGCGGTGGAGGAGGAGGCGGTGGAGGAGGAGGAGGGGGCGGGAAACAGCTTGGAGCTGAAGTGGGGACTATAAGAGTGGTCTCCGAACTGCTCCGGGGCATATTTGGGTGAGTCAGGGCACCGGCAAGCTGGGAGATCTCGGACCGTAAACGGCCCACCTCGTCTTCGAGGGCTGTAATTTTCTCCCAAACTGCCGCCCACTGATCCCCGTGATCCCCGTGTCCACTGGGGAGGTGGATGCCACTCCCGACCGTTGCAGGGGCGTTGCCATTTATAGCAACCCCCGTTGCAACACTTGAGCATGGTGCAGTGGATTTGCCCACACGAAAGTTGGAACGCTTCAAGCTTCTCAGACAAGTGCGTAGAAAACTACGCAAGCGACTGAAAGGAGCCATTGCCGAAGTTATTTAAAGGAATTGAACAGGAACAGTAATCACCAACCAAGCCCAAATGAAGACTGAGAGAAATAAAAAAAATTACAGCTTCTGCTTCCAGATATACGTAGCAATAACTATAAATTCTAGAATCTCTCTGAACCTTCGCTTGACGTCACTCCATTGGCACGCTGATTGGGTGGCTTCAGTTTCTTAAAACAAGAAACGAAAAAGAAAAAAAAAAAAAAACAATGAGTACGCAGAACCGTTCGAGGTCAACTTAGCCGACCATTTCACATTCTAAAATTTACAGGATATTTGGTTTTGTTATTATTATTATTGGTATTAGTATTATTATTTTAAGAATGAAGCTAAATAATATAGCCGCCCACTAATATGTCACATATGGGTTAAAATGCAGAGGACACATTTCGTCGTTGTGTGATGTGCCAAGAATGGCACTTGATCACAAAGTACAAATACTTTTTACTTGCCAACATTCATAAGCAACGTTATTTTTCAGTACAGTTGCGGTTTTTATAAATCTTGGTGATTAATATTCGCGGAGAGCGTGGGGTTTCCATTTTTCTATAACATTTATATTATTAAAGGAAACACAACTTAGCAAGCTGATTAATTTTAATGACTGATTGTTTTCAGACTAGTATTTGTTTAACATTGGTTTAAAGTTGACTGCTGCTACTTTAGCAACAGCTCGGCATGGGCTCTCTGAGCTGATCCTAATCACTTTCATCCTTGATATTTCAGTCAGTCATGAATGGAGGTGTTTGTGAGAAACTGATTTATTATTATTATTATTATTATTTTTTAAAAGATCCTTTATAAACACTCCAATACTTACTGCAGAAAATGATTTTACGCAATGTCCTGCAGTGCAGTTATGAAATACTAATCTAACTACATACCATGTGCAGCCCACAGAAACGCTGTCTGTGCGCAGCCTGCTGGCAAAAAGCGGAACTACAGTTACAGCAAATAAGGCAGAACGGAAACATCGGCGTCACTCCTTGGACTGATGATAGCTTATAAATAGTTATAAGTAATCGCTTGTGTGATTATAAATGTGCTGTGTGTTATGTCATGTATAGTGGTTAATGTTTATTGTTGTGTGTAGTGTGTGTGTATGTGTGCGTGCGCCCACCGTGTGTATGAGGAGTAAACGGGGCGACGTGCACGGTGAGCAGTGCCGGTGTGTGGGTTGTAGTAGTGCAATTGTAATAAACGCATGCATCTGATGATTAAACCCCGAACTATCCCTGCTGTTTTACCCTCTGGGGTCGAGTGCATCGTCGGCGATGCAACGTACTTTTCGCGTCTATTTCAGTTTATATCTCGCTGAAATCTGTTGGAGTAAGTAGTCTCCACCGGGTCCGTGGATGAGAAGAGATTCACAGCTGAGACGAGGAGTAGTTGCAAGTCACCAGTTTATTCTCTGACTGATTACAATCAGGGAGCGACTATCTGACATACATTCAGCATGTACAGTAAGAAGCTCGAACAATAGTTATCGGCTGTCTTTTTATAGCCCTCCGGGTACGTGTTCCCCCCTCTTTTGGTATTTTCCCAGCTACGTGACATCAACATGTTTTTACATTTGCTTCTGTTTGTCAGTTAGCACATGTCCCCCCTCCCAGCATCTTATTGTGTCAGCATTTTTGCAGCCCCCTTTTGTTAAGCAAAAGTTAAAATAAGCATCTGTTCCTCTTTTCCAACTGTCTGGGACGAGGTCACCCTGCCCTGCTCGCACACTGTCAGTTCCTGATTTCTGTTAGTTGTATTATTTTAGAATCAACCCCCTCCTTTCATCATGCCCTGCTTTAAGCTATATTCTCCTTTTCCTCTATTCATTGTATGTTCTTTATAATTCTATTGAATCCCACAAATCTTAATGTAGAATCATGAAAAATCCGTAATCTGTCTTCTTTTCAAAACATCCATTGACGGAAGTATTAAAGTTTTTTAAATTAGGTTGAATCGGCAAAAAAGTAAACCATGTCACCTTACTTTGTTTTACCTGCATCGGGGGCGTGTAGCGCGTATTCAAATCGCATTCGCATGGTAATTTGATTAACAGCGCAATGGTGAAACGCGATCCAGATACTGTACGTCCCCATCAGCGCCATAAAAGGGGGGTAGGGACGTGGCCAGGTGACAATGGTTCATTCATACACATTAAAGTTGCTACATATTCAATGAAAGGAGCCAGAAATAGTTACATGAGTTAGGTTTTTCTTATTTATTTATCCAAATTGTTGGAGTCAGAACTCCGCCGGGTCCGTTGATAAGAAGAGATTCATTGCACAGTCGAGGAGTAGTTGCAAGTCACCAGTTTATTCTCTGACAGATTGCAATCTGGGAGCAACCATCTGACATACATTCAGCATGTACAGGAAGAAGCTCAATCCATAAATATCGGGGCTGTCCCTTTATAGGCCTTCTGGGGTGTCCCCCCCCCCCCCCCTTCTCGGTAATTTTCCCTTCGCGTGACGACAACACATCTTGACATTCGCTCTAGTTAGCCAGTGAGTACATGTTCCTAATTGATCAGTAAGTACGTGTTTCCTTCTTTTGTTAAGCATAAGCAAAAATAAGTATCCGTTCTATGGTGGGTTCCTGTTTTCCTCGTGTCTCGTGCCAGGTCGTCCTGACCTGCTGGCGTACCGTCAGTTCCCAATTTCTCCAAACTGGGTGGGGTGAGATCACCCCGTCCTACCGGGCTAATATCAGTTCCCAAATCTGATGTCTACATTATGTTAGACATATTATTAGAATTAGTAAGTAAATTATGATATGATTAACCCCTCAATTCCCCCTTTTGATCTCCGCTAGGAGATCACCTTGATTATAGGCAATGATTAGTGAAAATTTGCTTCCAGTGCAGCATACTTCCCCTTACATAGCACACACTCCCCCCTTTTCAGCTAGTAACATATCTAGTGCCATCCTATTTTGCACCGCCATAAGGGAAGTTGGACCTAATTGTTCTGCCAGGCCCGCCACTGCGTCTCTAGTTAAATTTGAGAGGCGCAAAACGTTGTAATGAACATAATTAATCCGATCCACATTTTTATTGGGGGTGATGGGGAACAAAGCTGCAATAATGGGAAGGTTCTCAAATACCTGGTCGGCCAATTTAAACTCATCTGGCACTCCTCTCGGTATTCCTATGGCGTCTATGTATGTTGGGAAATCTACCGTGGGATCAAAAGTAAGGGTCCCACGTCTGAGTAATAATCCCAGCAAAGCCACACCGCATAACTCTGGTATGATGCGTTCTGTTCCTGGCAATTTATCACGTCACATAAGTCGAACACGAAAGTGGTGGGGGTGCCTCTTATGTACTGAAGCTTCAGAGGGACCTCTCCCCCTGATCCCACGCACTCGAACTGAGCGGCTTCTCCAGTCTGGACAATGGAAAGCAATATAATCATCAGCAATTTAAGCATTACACACAATACATTGGTTCCCCCCACAAGTCCCCTTTTTATCTTGAATCTCTGCATCCTGGTCCTGATGATCTGCGACGGATGATGTGTTGACTTCTTTAATCAGTCAGAGGTAGACTACCCTGCTGATCTGCTCAGGTCAAGGGATTATTCTGCCCTTCTGTTGAGACCTGAGTCGTGTCTGGTTCAGCCGAACTGACGCTCTGTGTGTCTTCTCCGAGGTCCTTCTGTATCTCTGCGGTTGTCCTGCCTGGCTCCTCTGCAGCTGCACACTGGCTCCAATGGAACCACGTGTCACCTTTGCCTTTTAGACTAACTGCGTGTGACGTCCTCTCAGTAACTCGGAAGGGGCCGGTCCACCTGGGTTCTGACCACTTCCGTTTGATGACTTTCAGGAGGACCCACTCTGCCGTGTGTGGGTCGGGTGGCTGCTTCCCAGGTCTCGTTTCCTGGATCTGTTTGGAGAAATCTGCAACGAGAACTTGCCAACCATCATAATATGACCTCGGATTTCGCTTCCCCTTTTCATCAGGGGTCCAGGATAACCCTCTCTGGGGTCCTGGGAACTGCCTGCCTGTCTGGAGCTCAAAGGGAGTAAACCCAGTCCCCCTATTTATAGAACACCGTACTGACATCAGTGCCAGCGGTAAAGCATCAACCCAATTCATTTTAGTCTGTGCACAGATTTTTGCCAATTTTTGTTTTATTGTTTAGTTAATTCGCTCCACTTTTCCCTGGGACTGCGGGTGATAGACAGTTCCGAACGCATGTCTCAATCCCAACGCTTTCTCCACTGTCTGGAGGTCTTCGTTCTTAAAATGGGTCCCATTGTCTGACCGAATCCTGTTGGGAAACCCATGTCTCGGTATATACTGATTGATCAGAAACTTTATCACGGATGTGCCATCCTCCTTTTTTGTGGGCCATGCTTCTGGCCACCCTGAGAATGCATCCACACACATCAGCACATACCTAAACCCTTTCACTGGAATAATCATATCTGTGTAATCTATGATGATTTCTTCCCCTGACCTGGTGCATGTTGGAAATTGGCCTTTCTCCGGCTTCACTGTGGGTCTTGAATTATGAAAGGTACAGGTCACACACTCCTGAACGTGTCCCTGCACCATTTCTTCATAAACGGGTGCCACCACGCAGTCAAATTCTCTAACATCTGTCTCACCCCTACATGACCAACCCCGTGAGCCTCTGCTAAAATTGTCTGGCAAATCCCAGGGGGAAGGGCTGGTTTTCCTTCCTTATTCTGCCACATCCCCCCTTCCCTGGATCCCCCTTTCCTCATCCACATAGTTTTTTTTTTTTTTTTTTTTTTTTTTTTCTTCCTCTGGAGAGGCTTTGGCCTGTTCTTGCATAACTTCCTCTAGGGTTAGTCTATTGCTCAGCTTCACTTCCTCCTCTTTTTGAACTCGGTACTCACACACATGTGGTTCTCCCCCGCTCATCCGGTCGACCATGTTAATTCCTTCATGGGAAAAATTCAAATTAGGTGCTTCTAGTATTTTACTAAGTCTCTGCTGCCTGAGTGATGTCATGGTAAACGTTTGTGAGTTTACATAGGCCACCACGCTGTGCGAGGTCAAAATATACAGCGCGTGTCCCATTACTATGTGTGCTGTTTTCTGAATAATATTGGCCACTCCTGCTGCATACCTTGTGCATGCAGGGTGTCTTTTTTCTGCAGTGTCAAGTTTTACACTGACGTACATCAGCACTCTCCTTTCTCCCCCTTTTTTCTGAAACAGGATGGCGTTCACAACGTCACCCGTTTCAGAAACATCCAAATGGAGCGGGTGCAAGTAATCTGGGAGGGCTAGGTCTGCCGCCTGGGCTAGTCTCTGCTTTAAGGTTATAAAAGCCTCCTCTGAGGCCTGATCACAATTAAGGGATGCACTGAGGCGACGTAGGCCGTGCTCTCGGACCAGAGCCCTCAGGGGCTGTGTGAGCCCCGTGTAATCTGGAATGTAAGTGCGACTGTACCCTGTGAGGCCTAAAAAGGACAACATGTCTTTTACTGTAGTGGGTTTTGGGTGATGCAGGATAGCTGAACGATGAGCTGGGGAGAGTCCTGTGCCTGCGCTGGACAACACTCGACCTAAAAAGGACACCACTGTCCGCGCAACCTGCAATTTATCTTTACTGACCTTGAACCCTTTTTCTGACAGTCGGAGCAATACTGACTGAGTAGCCTGTAGGGCCACCTCCGATGTTGGGGCAGCAATCAGGAGATCATCCACGTATTGGACGAGGGTGACACCGTCCGGGAGAGGACATCCCTGCAAAGCCTGCTTTAGGGCCTGATTAAAGATACCTGGAGAAAGGGCGAATCCTTGGGGCAGGCGAGTGTAGCTCAGCTGACAACCTTTATAAGTGAAGGAGAATATGTCCCTACACTGCTCTGCCAGGGGCAGACAGAAAAAACATTTGCCAAATCAATGCATGTGAACCATTTCTATTGTGGGGTCAGATTAGTAAGGGCAACATATGGGTTCGGGACTGGAACAGTGGGGGTCAGCAGGAGGTTATTTATGGCACACAAATCATGGGCCATCCGATACTTCCCTATTCCAGCTTTTTCCACCGGGAGGATAGGGGTGTTCCACAAAGACGTGGAAGGCTCCAACACCCCAGCCTGTAAGAGGCCGTCTATTGTCTCGGCTATCCCGTCCTCTGCTGCCTGCTTATGGGGATACTGTCTGAGCCAGAGGGGGCCTTCCCCTGGCTGAAGTTGGAACTGCACTGGTGCACAAGATATTAGGCCCACATCTATGGGGCTGGTGGACCACAATGAGTCTGGTAAAGATGCCAAGAGGGCCGCTGCTTTTGGGTGGTCCATCTTTTCACGCCCAGGATCTCTAGCTATCTGCTCATGTTGCAAGAGGGCTGTGTCCTGTGCTGCGACCTGTATGCAATAAGTACTGCAGGAGTGTGAATAAGAGATCTGTGGGATCTGGGTCTGTACCCAGTCCTTGGTCTCTCTGGCCCGTTTAACCATCGGGCCCAAATCCTTGGGCTGGTGCTTGGGATGGAGGGCTAGAGAGACATGTGGGACGGCTTCCTGTCCCATCATGTACCAGGGCAGCTGTTCTGGGGTCAGCGGTGTGGCCGAGTCTACTCCTTCAGGACCCACATATATATTCTCAGAGGCAACTTGCCACTGTCGGCCTTCTAGTTGCTCAGCAAACAGTTCCTCATACCATTCAGTCCTTTCCCTATCATAGAAAAGGGTCACATGAGGCAGGTCAGGTGGGGGCACATACTGTAGGGCTCTAGGAGCGAGATCCAGGGCCGCCACGCTGAGTAGGCCGCCAGGATGCCAGTCAGGCCAGGTTCCAGCAGGCCCCAATAGATGTCTGCCAGGGCCTGACTCTGGACTGGCTACACCAGCCACTGTCCTGAGCCCATGGTCCGGGCGTCACAACGCAGGCGAGTGCCTTCCGGCAGGGTAACCACCAGTCCATCTGCACTGCACAAAATTGAGGCCCCCAACTTGTCCAGCATGTCCCTGCCCTGGAGATTCACTGGAACTTATCCATGACCGTGAGGGAGAGCATGGGGTCTGCCTCCCGGGCCGCTCGTGGGCACCGTCACTGGGGAGAGGGAGACCAGTCCCACTCCCCCCGTCCATCACCGGGTAGTGTCCTGCCGGGGGAACCGCCTGTGGGTGTGGTGCCATCACCTGTGGGTTGGGTGCCTGCACTTGGACTCTAGGAGGTCCTCCCCTGCCGCGTACACTGCTAGGCGCAGGTGCTGGACAATCCCTTGCCCAGTGGTCTTCTGCCCCGCACCTGTAACAGGCACCTGACGGCGGTCCCCTTTGCGGGCCGCCCCTTCCCCAGCCCCGGCCCCTGTATCCCCGACCCCAACCGCCTCGGCCCCTTCCCCACTGTTGGCCCCACCCTCCCTGTTGGTAGGTGGGTGTCCCATTCCAGGGACCAGGTGGCTGAGGTGGTGGTCCCTCTGGGGAGACTCCTGCCACCATCTGCTTTCCCTGCCCTGTCTTTTTATTTTCATTAGCCTTTTTTCTTGCTTCACCCACCTGCAGCTTCAGCAGCTGCGACTGCAGTTCCTTAAGGTCGCCCTCTTCTTTCTGTGTTTCCTCCTTTGCCCTCTGCAAATGGTGCACTACGTGCCGGTCCCACACCTGTGAGTCCGCTCCTGGGAGATCTGGGTCGTCCAATATAGCTGCCCTCACTCCCTCTGGGGCTCCCTCCATCACTGCCTGTCTAAACCATTCCCGCTGCACCCCATCCTTCCCTGGATGGCACCCGGTACAACGGGTCCAATCCTCTTTACATTCATCCAAATAATCTCTAGGGTGAAGTTTAGGGTCCCATGTAAACTTTGGAACGGCTGCCCCACCAGGGGCGGGGAACATCTCCCGCATGGCGTCACCCAAATCCATCACCACCGTCCTCAGACTCGCACTGTCTGCATATGTAATAGTCCCTGCTCTGTCTTCTATGTCCTGTAAGGAATGTTTAGTCATGCAACGGGCTGCCACCGCCCGGAAATCTCCCAGGGCAAGCTTCGTGCCCTGAGTGAATTGGTCTAACTTATCCATCCACTGTCCTCCTCCCTCAGCCGGGGGAGGCATTTTATCTGCTAACGCCTGCACATCTCTTATAGAAAAAGGTTTGTATCTCTCCTTTCCATCCCGTGCTCCCTGTAATAAGGGGAGCTGCTTCGGCCTTTTGGAGTGCAGGCCGTATCTATTTTTAGACGGGCCCTGCACCCCCTCTGTGTAGTTATTACTCAGTCCTTGTATCAGTCGCTCCTTTAAGTGTTCGTCGTCAAATTCCTCTAACAGTAGGTCCACCTGTGCTTGTTCCCTCAATACTCTGTCAAAGAACGCGGACTGCTCTAGTGCCCGTGTAAAGTCCCGTAATTCTGACCTGTCTTTTTTATCTCGACTATAGGACTCAGGCTCGACGTCTGAGCCCCCCTCCGACATTTTTTCAGACTGCGCGCAGGCTGTGACTTCCTCTTTCCCCTGCCCGCGGATGTGGAGGGTTCCTCCTGTGACATTAATCACTGGGCACATATGGGCTGTGGGGGGTGTCGGAAACACCCTCCGGCCTGCATATGCCGGAGGAGGATCCTCACCGCAAGTCTGGGTGTGTTTTTGCGGGAGAGGGTGACTTATCTCTGTGGAGGTGATCTGTCCCCTGCCATAATAACGCCAACCTGGACCACTCCCACCTTTCCTTCTCATACTTTTCCCTACTTGCCCCTTTCACTGTGTCCTTCACCACCTGAATCTGCCGTGCTAGGGGCTTCCACACTATATTATTAGGAGGTCCCCATCCTCCATCATCTAACTCTCGATCAAACTCGTGATCCATTGTGATTGGACCAGCTAGGTTAGTATTATTTTATTATTATTCTTAGTAGTTATTTATTACGGTATATTACTTTTTATATTAATTTATTTTCTTTCCTATCTATTATTTTATTTATTTTTATTATCAGAGCGTTTTTGCCTCTGGCCGTGGGTTCACCCAACCACACTTAGTACACCTTTATATTGTAGTGGAATATCCTACTATTAAACACCACCAATACATGAAACAACAATTTCACACACACTGAGCCTGCATTCACACGTAGCTTACTGCTGTGTCTCCCCCCTGAATAGGGCGCACCTCACAAGCTCAATCCCAGCCAAACCAGCTGGGAGCGAGTGATAAGCACCCAAGACAGGAAGAGCCCACAGCGTTGCTCACACACAAATCAGCACAACAGCGCAAATAGCTTTAATTCATCCTTCTCATTCTCTCACATATTTTTTAGAGCGAGGACCTTTTCCCTCTTGCCTATCTTGAGTTCGGGGGGTCCCTAATTCCCCGGGTTTCACACCCAGCTTCCCTATCGCTCGTCAACAAGTAGGGGGGGTCGCCACACCTAGGACACGCGGGGGTCCCGTACCCTCCGCTCCTGAAGGTCCTACTCTACGGCAGGGTTCCGTACCCTCCGCTCCTGAAGGTCCTACTCTACGGCAGGGTCCCATACCCTCCGTTCCTTAAAATCCCATTTTACGGCAGGGTCCCATACCCTCCGTTCCTTAAAATCCCATTTTACGGCAGGGTCCCGTACCCTCCGTTCCTTAAAATCCCATTTTACGGCAGGGTCCCATACCCTCCGTTCCTTAAAATCCCATTTTACGGCAGGGTCCCGTACCCTCCGTTCCTTAAAATCCCATTTTACGGCAGGGTCCCGTACCCTCCGTTCCTTAAAATCCCATTTTACGGCAGGGTCCCGTACCCTCCGTTCCTTAAAATCCCATTTTACGGCAGGGTCCCGTACCCTCCGTTCCTTAAAATCCCATTTTACGGCAGGGTCCCGTACCCTCCGTTCCTTAAAATCCCATTTTACGGCAGGGTCCCGTACCCTCCGTTCCTTAAAATCCCATTTTACGGCAGGGTCCCGTACCCTCCGTTCCTTAAAATCCTATTTTCTCACACACTCTCTCGCTGCATACTTTCCCAAAGCACAATGCATACACATCACACAACACAGTACATAAACCCCATATACACCTGGTACCCGCAGCCTCCTCTTTGTGCTAATTTACAGACGGGCCACTGGACACTTTAAACTGCTCAATTTGACATATCCAATGTGCAGATTTTGATATAACAGGCTCTGCTCACCTCTTCTAGTCGGCGCCTCGCAGTTTTCTGTGTCTAAGTGGGCCGCGTCACCACTTAGCCGAATCTTGCGAATCTCCTGCTCATCCCGGACGAGCCCCCAAATTGTTGGAGTCAGAACTCCGCCGGGTCCGTTGATAAGAAGAGATTCATTGCACAGTCGAGGAGTAGTTGCAAGTCACCAGTTTATTCTCTGACAGATTGCAATCTGGGAGCAACCATCTGACATACATTCAGCATGTACAGGAAGAAGCTCAATCCATAAATATCGGGGCTGTCCCTTTATAGGCCTTCTGGGGTGTCGCCCCCCCCCTTCTCGGTAATTTTCCCTTCGCGTGACGACAACACATCTTGACATTCGCTCTAGTTAGCCAGTGAGTACATGTTCCTAATTGATCAGTAAGTACGTGTTTCCTTCTTTTGTTAAGCATAAGCAAAAATAAGTATCCGTTCTATGGTGGGTTCCTGTTTTCCTCGTGTCTCGTGCCAGGTCGTCCTGACCTGCTGGCGTACCGTCAGTTCCCAATTTCTCCAAACTGGGTGGGGTGAGATCACCCCGTCCTACCGGGCTAATATCAGTTCCCAAATCTGATGTCTACATTATGTTAGACATATTATTAGAATTAGTAAGTAAATTATGATATGATTAACCCCTCAAAATGAATGTTGCAACTACACCATTTAGTCATCTTCATGTAGCCAAGACTTTGGTGATCAGATATCTGGGATCAAAACAAACTGCCAGCATTGCTTACTATGTACTTTTATAATGTTTCTGCAAGTGTTCCAAACTGCATTTTGCAATGTCTATACTTTGAATGTCAAATTACAAACTTCACATAAATTTGACATATTTACAAAGTACACTAAGATTAAGATGAGTTTGTTGCCAAACCAAATATATAAGAAATAATTTATTTGTCATGAATTAAGTTTATGATATTTGAAGAAATGTGTGACCATGCCCCAGTCAGTGAAAGTGTGTTTCCTACCCCTAGGCTCCAGAGGGTTAATTATTGTGAGCATGGCTCAGCGACCCACTATTAAAATACTTTATTAGAAATATTATAGTGTGTGTGTGTATGTGTGTGCGCCCGCGCCTGTTTGCTAGCCTGGCGCCGCTGAGTCATGTGACAGCTGGGAGCAGCAATTGAGAGCAGCAGCGCGAACACACAGCTGCGGTGCATTCGGGAGAGAGATTGAAACTTATAAGTATCGATCTCATTAAACTGGTATTGATCAATATAAATACCAACATTATTATCGATATTTGGATCGATCCGCCCACCACTATCGGACAGTATTGCTGTGTTATAATCACTTCAGCATAAATGTTAAACCTAGTGTTTCTGTTTCTGTCATGTTGTCAATATCAAACAGTAAACGTTGTAATGGATTGTTTCTATATATGTGCTTTTAAACAGTATGCCTGCATGTGGGGCTAACAGAACACATCTACCCTATAGGAATACATATATACTATAAACCTGTTGTGGGTTATAAAGCCAAATAAGGAAAAATAACAGTGGGCTATAGGTAGCATAGTGAGCACATTAACGTCGCCTCGCTGTTGAGAAACATGGCGCAGACATCGGGGGAATGTCGAATCAATGTTCGGTAGCGATGTTTCTGCAACAGAGATGCTTTGACGATGGATTTTCAAGGATCGCGGAGACAATGCCAATGCCTGGTAGTTATATCATTTTAGTGTTGCAGCTGTGACAGTGCGAAACAATACAACTGACAAATTGTCAGTAAGGTCGGATGGCGTTAGATCATAAACCGGAAATTAGCGGAACAGGACGCATTTGTAACTTAATATTTTAACGAAAGACAAAAGTAACAAGTCCATTTAAATTTCGGTACTGTTAATTGTGTTATTTAACTTGAAAGGGTATTTAGCTATATTACTCCTTACAGCCAAACGTAGTGGAATTATAGTAACGTGTTACTTCCAAAGATTACTAGGCAGCTGTTTGCTAATGCTAACGTTAGCATTGCGTCATTTTGCTTCTTCCACTCTCAGATAAGATAAAGATAGCTTTATTGTCATTGTGTAAATGAAATGAGATGTCTTTAGAGCAAACCCGTGGAGGCTATGTTAAGGATAAAACTGTAAACATGGGTAAACAAAACATAATATCGGCATAAGTGCATAGATCCACCTCTGTATTTTTAGGAAGATTAGCAATACATGAAAATTTCCTTCAAGTGTGGTAAATATTCAGTTTTAAATGAAAACCACATGTGACATATTATCTGTCCCATTGCATTAAGCCCTACATCAAACCCCCATGAATCCTAACTGAATGGGTCGCTTTTCGCTGTGAATTCTGGGAGTCTGTGCAACGTCGGGACCGCAGCTCTCGCGTTACTTCTAAAAGGGGAAGGAATTATATTCAAAGTCTTTAATAGCGCCCGATTTTAACAAACGACCAAATTATGTCGATATAAACTGTATTGTGTCCTCCTTTATCTGGTTTTGATAATATATCGATATTCCGTAAATATCCGATAAACAGCCCAGCACTAATTGGTCCGTCTTGTTTCATTGTCACCCCGAAACTTGTGTGGATTGCTCCAGAAAACAACCCTGGTTCCATTAGCCCCGGTAAGAATGGCAAAACGATGGCCAGAGTAACTCAACACTTGAAGAATGAAAGTCAGAATAGGGCTGTCTGGTGTTGTTGAGTCTTGTATTCTGTGACAATCATCTTGTTTTGGAAGTGTGTGTCTTGGAATACTTAAAAATAAAATGTTCATAAGGGATGGATGGAGTTTTACTTACAGTAATAGATCGTGTTTGTTACCATGAAACGGTAAACATACGGGGCTCTAATCCACATGGTTACTGTATTGTATAATGGAATCGGTAAATTCTGCTGCTGTGATGTGTTTAAACATCACAGATAATCATTGTGAAATAGTAAGATAACAGGTGAATATGTCCCCATAATGTAAATCAGAAAAGGCAGAATTCTTACTTTAGGTACCCTGAGAGTAAAGAAATAATGGAATTTATGGAAGGCGCAAGATATATGTATATTGGTTTGTATATTTAGTGTCTGTCCTGTGCTGCCTTATGCTGTCTTACACAGTCTTAATTACTTCTGTGTAAGAAGTGAAATTTTCTTTGTGTTATCCATATGTTGACTATGTGCACCTGTCTTTTTATGTCTGCACATTGAGCCTGGAGGTATGCAATTTTGTTCAGCTATGCTTCCGTTGTTGTACTGTTGTATGGTGTGAATGACAATAAAGTTCACTTACTTATATACAGTAAATGATTTGATTGAATAGTCAGTTCCTGATGCCAGCATTTGGATTGAATGGGCTGTTAGCCTTGGTGCACATGAACCTTTCCAGCGTTGCTATTCTCTATAGTAAATGCTGTTCTGCATATCAGGCAATCTGTGCACTGACTGGTGTGTTTTTATAGGTGAAGTACCCCTACGGAAATGCAGGCAGCCCAATCCGAGACCAGCGCGTAAGTCTCCCAAGCATTCGTTTCCTGTCTCCAATGAGACAATGAGACGGCAGTATTTTTCTCAATGTGCAGTACTGACTGGCAAGTGTGCTGTCTGTCTGTCACTAACAGCCATCAATTGATTTGACTCTTGTATTTTTACACTTTATTTTGCATAATTGTACCGTCATTCTTTTATCAGGACGAAGGAGGAAACCTAAAGGACGGAAGGGGGCCATATACCAAGAACTTACAAAAGCTGCTATTCTCCAGTAACCCCTTCGATTCAACCCATGTGGGATCGCTACCATCCTGCATCGAGTCCCAACAACGTCGCACCCTGAGCCCTACTCACCAGCCTTATCATCAACTTCCTTCTTAGTTCCCTCACCAGTCCCATCCTCTTTTGTTTTACCTCCTTCTCCATCTCTTTTTATGGACTCCCCTCCTTCATCCCCATGCGTAGCCTCACCAGTTAGCCCAGCTCCAGAACCATCTTCAGCCCCAGCCGTAGTTCATCCCACCCCTCTGCCTCACGTTCTGGTGCAGGCCCCCTCATCTCAGCTGGTCATGGGTCCAACACCACCGTTTTTGTCCCCTTCTCTTGTTATTGAAAAAATGGAAAAATTCAATAATTACGATATAAGCAACTACAATAAGATGACCTATGATGCCAAGTGCTATGCTCATTACTGGTGCTAGCAGTTCTGGAACGACTTCATGAGCTCAGCTCACATCTGCAAGCAACAGAGGAATGGAAACTCTGAGGCTCACTATTCGTACGGGGATAATGAGGGTGCCCCTGCGACCGAGACTTGATGAAGATGAGGTCAAATTTCCTAGTGATGTGCTGGACCAGCTGAGTGACATCCCTGGGGTTCTGGAGATGGCTGTGGAGATGGGCTATCTGTCAGATGTAAATAGCGACATTTCACATAACGTAAGATAACATAGGATAAGATAAGATAGGTAAAGGTATGTTTAAGAAACAATTGCATGGGAACTTCCGGTTGACGTTCGACACGTGAGGCTGTGAGGTCCTGGAGCTCAGCGAGCAATTTCATTTTCATTATATTTACATACTTGCAGAAGCCATATTGATAGATAAATATTTATCCGAAAAGTTTAACATCACTAATTGAAGGACTAAGGCAGCAAGAAAACGCGTTTAAAAGTTTTGTTTTCCTCCCCGTTTAAAAATGGCTAGTCGCTCACAGAAACCTGCTACAGCTAGCAAGAAGGCTACCACTGAGGGTGATGCACAGCAACTTTCTTCGGATTCGGTTGAGAAAATTATGACAGCGATTGAACTATTGGGCACGAAAATAGATACACAAACTGCTGTCCTCTGGCAAGAAATAACTTCTATCCGCCAAGAGTTGCATTCTACGGCTAGCTCCTTACAGACTGCTAATGCACAGCATTCCGAGCGTTTGGACGACCTCGAGCAGTCTACCACGGCGTGGAGCTCTACAGTCTTTACTTTGGAAACTGCTGCGAAAAAACTGCAGTCAGATGTGTGTAACCTGACAACTAAATGCATTGTTGGAATAGAGGAGGGCCAAGAGGGGACCAACCCGCGGCAATTCTGCGCGACTGCTTTGAAGGAGATACTGAACCTGGAGGAAACTCCACGTCTGGACTGGGGCCACCGTTCATTAGCACCGAGGCTGCGGGAAGGGGAGAGGCCAAGACCATTCATAATCCGTGTACATCATGGTGACGTGAAGGATCGCATCCTTCGCCTCTCCAGCCAGAAGAAGCGTGTGCACATCTTTCCGGACTTCACTCTGGAGATAGCAAAGAAGCGAGCTGCCTTTAAAGAGGCAAAGCAGCTCCTTAGAACTGTTAAGGATGTGAGATTTGGTCTCCGTTATCCAGCTACATTCCGTATCACATTTGATGGCGAGGAAAAAACCTTTACCGATCCCCATCGGGCCATCTCGTATATAAAGACTACCATTCTCCTCCATCATGATCAGGTACAGACATAACTTTCAAAAACGGTCAGTGTTTTTTAAGTGACCGAACTGTACAGGTTTATTTCACCGTCAGTGTCAAAGTTGAATTAACCAGGTCTATAGCCTACTAAATGCAGATAGTGCTATGTTGCTCAATTTATGAGAAAGACATTTATTTTCCCTTTTTTCTCTCGGTTCTTATTAGTCTATAAGGAAAGGTTTGGTGTAGGCACTTTTTTCAACATGCCGGGAATTCTTGTTCTCTTCCTCATATAAATAGGCTATAACATATGAATAGTTGATTTTCTTGAGCTGCTTTTGTTTACTATAATTTTAAACCATTAAACCATAGTATTTCATATTAAGCTACTGAATTGAAAACCAATGGGCTGCTCTTTGATAGTACACTATGTTTAGTGGCCTAATATTAGTTTAGGCCTACTTCATTTGAGACATTACAAAATACATGGTATTTTGCACTATACAGTGGTACCTCGGTTCTCGAACTTAATCCGTTCCGGACTCCAGATCGAATCCTAAAAAGTTTGAGTTCTGATCTAATTTTTCCCATAAGAAATAATGGAAAACCAATTAATTGGTTCCCGGCCCCCCAAAATGACACCTAAATATGTGTGTGTGTGTGTGTGTTTTTTTAAGCACTTCAACACAAAATGAACAGGATAAAACAAGAAGAGCATTTTTTTTCTTAATGGCTTCCAAAACGATAAAGATATTATCCCAACATTACCCCTGTCCTGCCCCGATCGTCCGCTCCTTCCGTGTGCCACGCCCCCTCGTTAAGCTCGTGTGGGATCCCCATGTGATCAGCTGTTTCTGGTTGTTGTCATTAGTCCTCTGTATTAAGTCCGCTTGTAAATTTTGTTTCCCCAGTCCGGTCATTGGGTGCGTTCGACTTGCTTACAGCGCTGGCTTAAAGCAACGCATTCTGATCCTGACGCAATGCATTACGGTTAGATGCATTGCGACCTCTCACCCGGCTGCACAAACTGGAACCGCCTCCGTGACAACACACCTTTGCCCTTATTGGCTGAAGAGTTTAGTTACATGCATGACGTTTGTATCCCAGGCAGTTCCGATGCGTAATCTGCTATTTCTCCCGAATATCACGTAAAGCAGTGGTTTTCAGTTAATTTACCTGGTAAAATAAAGTTTAAATAAATGACATAAATGCTCTAATAGTACACGTAAGTTAGTGGTTTATTTATTGTTAGTTACTGTAATGTTGCGCTGTTTTATTTGGTTAATCGTCCAGTCTGTGAAGAAGGCATTCAAGTAAGAATTGCATTGTCGTATGACTCATTTCCTGGCGCGTACAATTTATATTAAGTCAGTGTTCATGGTTCGACTTCTGATATTCAGATCGAGTTCTAGGTCAAACTGGTTTGTTCGACTTTCAAGAAATTCGAGTTCTAGTGAGTTTGAGAACCGAGGTACCACTGTATATATATTTCTGAATGTGATTGCTCGCTGTGCTTTGGGTCGTTTTTGGTTAAATTAGAGACCCAAGTTAGAATTTTGCAGTGTTTTGCTCTTGGGATATGCACTGTGTTCGGGATAGTGCTGGGGGGTGGGGGTGGTGGTGTTTTTGTACTTAAAGTCTCTTTTTTATTTTGTTGTTTTTTTTGTCTTTCATTTTGTCCATTAGTGGTTACACTTTGTTTCGAACATGACATCTACCAGAGTGACAGAATTAATTTACTGCAACTCAGATTATGTCTGCTGGATATTACCAGTATTAAATATGGCAAATTCAAATATGGCTTCTGGGAGGAGTGGCCAGTCAGTTAAGTTTACTAATTGGAATGTGAAAGGCCTAAATCATCCTATGAAACGCACCAAGGTCCTTGCTCATTTTAAGTTTTTAAAAACGGATATAACCTTCTTAACTGAGACGCACATGCGCAGGTCAGATCATTTGAGTTTAAAAAGAGGCTGGGTTGGACAAGTATTCCATTCAACCTTTCGGAGTAGGGCCAGGGGGGCTGGAATCTTGATCAACAAATCAGTATCATTTGAAGTGTCTGAAACAATATTGGACCCCAATGGCCGCTTTGTTATTGTGGTGGGTAAACTGTACCGTTTGCCTGTTATATTAGCTTGTGTATATGCTCCAAATTGGGACGATTCTAAGTTCATGAACAATTTTCTATTGACCGTACCATACCTGGACACTCATCAGCTTATTTTAGCTGGTGACGGTAACTGTGTAATTAACCCAGTATTGGATAGATCCTCCAATCGCCCAATTGGTGCTTCAGAAACAGCTGAATGCATAGAGACTTTTTTACAATCTTGCAAGGTGTCTGACCCATGGAGATTTCTTTATCCTACAAAGAGGGAATACTCTTTTTATTATTCACGTATAGATTATTTCTTTATACATACATACATACATATCTACTCCCATTGGTAAAAGAATGTGTTTATAACAGTATAGTAATATCAGATCATGCACCTGTAACACTGGTCCTGACCTTCCCCTATCATAGACCTAGCAGATTCAGATGGAGGCTCACTTCACTTCTTTTGTCAGATGAATCATTTATTGCCTTCGTAAATGCTGGTATAGATATGTTTTTAGAAACTAATGTAAATGAAGAGACCTCCCCTTCCTTACTTTGGGAGACGCTCAAGGCTTACCTGAGGGGCCAAATTATCTCCTACAATGCCTCTGTTCATAAAGCACAGGTAGCTAGGCAAACATAATTTTTGGAATTCATCTCTAGAGTAGACAAAGCCTATGCCACTGGTCCATCTCCAGAGCTATATAAACGGCGGATGATGTATCAGGCTGAATTTGATCTGCTCTCAACTGGACAGGCGGAACGGGCTCTGTTAAAAACCAGACACATGTTTTATGAGTATGGGGAGAAACCAAGCAGGGCTCTGGCTTATAGTTTAAAACAGACATCTAGTACTCAAGTAATTGCCCAGATTGATTCTGACACAGGACTATTATCAGATCCCTTAGATATTAATAAGCAGTTTAGTGATTTCTATTTTAATTTGTATTAAACACTCTTTTGATCTGAGTTTAATGGATAGGTTCTTTGAAGACCTGAATATACCCACCGTGGATGAGAATGTAAGAGAATCCTATTTCCTTACATGAAATTCATAAAGCTATCACATGCATGCAGAGTGGGAAATGTCCAGGCCCGGGCGGCTTTCCTACAGAGTTTTATAAAAAGTCTGCAGCAAAATGAAACCCTTTACTCAAGGATGTATTTGATGACAGCTTAAAGTCCCAATGCCTGCCTCCAACTCTACGTCAGGCATCAATATCCTTACTTCTGAAGAAGGGCAAGGATCCCCTCGCTTGCTCCTCCTACCGTCCAATTAGTCTCCTTAATGTTGATGTTAAGATACTGGCTAAGGTGTTGGCTCTCTGTCTTGAATCTGTATTACCCTCCATTGTGTCATCTGATCAAACTGGTTTCATTAAAAATAGACAGTTGTTTTTTTAATATTAGGCGTGTATTTAATATCCTTTACACATCATCTTCGTCTGAGTGCCCAGAGGTACTCCTATCTTTAGATGCTGAGAAAGCCTTTGATCATGTTGAATGGAACTATTTGTTTTATGTTCTGAAGCGGTTTGGCTTTGAGGATATTTTTATTTCTTGGGTGAAATTGCTGTACTCCTCGCCTTTGGCTTCAGTTAGAACCAATGATACTTATTCACCATACTTCCCTCTTCTGTGTCGGAATTTCTGAGGCATATATTTAAAATAAGTATTTTAACTGGAAAATTGTATTTTATAATTCATATTTGACTTGTTCATAAAACTTTTTTTAAACAATTTTATTTTAAAGAACTGTGTAATTTCAGAGCCAAATGCCGTGTGTACACAAATATTTGAATTATTATTGTTTATTATTATAACTGCCGAATACATTCCTGGAGCCTTCGATTTAGCATACACAGTGCCCTCTACAGGATTCTGTCGAAACAGCATCTCCTTCAATCTCATTTATTTTTACAAAACACCTGTTTTTGAGTTCACTGGGTCTGTATGATAATTTTAAGCAATGGACATATTTTTCCTCTAATTATAAGGTGGTCTGGTTTCCCCAGGGATATGTGCGTTTTTTTCACAAAACGTTTTCTTCATAAATCCCAAAATCTTCCTATAAATGTGTGTATGAATGCTTCTCATATTTTTCAGTCACATTTATAGATGAGCACCCTGATTAATCTGTTTACATGAAAACATCTTTTTTTTTTTTTTTTTTTTTTTATTGCCCACCACCACCCCCCCTCTTCGGAGGACAACTTTATTTTACATTACATTCAAGAGTAAAGATTGTGGCCGCTCCGAACTCACCAGTACCGTGGAAAAGGAGAAAAACAGGGGGGGTACAAAAACAACAGCGTAACAATAACAGACATCAATCACCATGGGGAGAGGGGGAGAGAGAAAAGAAAAAAAAAAAAAGGTATACAGAAATAATAACACTAATAATGTAGGCGGGATGGAAAAAAGATGAAGTATAGGGGAATACAGAATACAAACAACCATAAGAAACATAACACTCATCAAACAACAAGAATTATAACAACATCAGTGCTACTAATAATAATTACTACAAATCGGTATTATATATATGTAGCATACACACACGTAATCGTACCGTTATATATGTATATTTCAATTCCTAAATCTATAACATACCCTAAAAAGTAATAATAATAATGATATTGATCGCTCAACCAGTCTTGTATGCATGTGCAAGTGTAGGTGTGACCTGATTTGTCATTGGATGTGCTGGCATTTAATGCCGTCAGGGGAGGCGGCAGCACCCCCCCCCCCCCCAGGCCCAAGGCGAAGGCAGGAGAACCAGGCAACCGAAGCCACCCTACTGCCCCCCCGGCACAAGGGCCCACAGCCACGCATCCCAGAGACAACCACCCGCCCAACCCGAGAGGGAGCCCGCGAGGGACTAAGGGGGCGCCAACCCCCGCACAGGGAGGCCCGCAGAGGGAGGACGGGCGGCGAGCCCCCCAGCCCCACCCGCAACCACCCCACCGGGGCAGGCGGGTCCAGGGCCGAAGGGCCCCACCCACCGGGACCACCCCCCCCACCCCCCGGCGGACGGCCCCCCACACACCGGGGGAGCCCCAGCCCCCCCAGCCCGTCCCCCGGGAGGACGGGCCGCCGCCCGCCGCAGCGACCCGGCACGCCTCCCCCCCAACACTGCAGGATGATCCAAGGGGGGCCCATACAAAGAGCCCCCCCCCCACCCGGGAGCGGACCCGCGGCGACCGGGGAGCGGCAGACACCCCGCCCAGCCCAGACCGAACCCCCCAATCCGCCTAGCAGGGCCCAGAGTGTCCCAAGATTCCCCGGACCGCCCGCCAGGGCCCCACCACGGCGCAGCAGAGCCAAGCACCACCCGGCCCGCGGCCCAAGAGAGGAGGCCGCCCATACCCGCCAGGGCCACCCGAACCCCCCCATGATGGGCATGGCGGGCCACCCCACCAGCACAGGGCCAGAGACAGAGAGTTAGGGGGGGCCCCTCAGCCCCCATCCCCTCCCTGACCCATGTTGGTGTGAAGTGTGCATGTACATGTGTGAGAGAGTTGTGTGTTTATGTCTACTATGCATTAAAATTAGTGGGTGCAGTTCGGGTATGAGGGCCCCACCACTGGCAGATGGCAGAGTCCCCCATCCCCCTCCCCGCACCCCCAAGGCCCTAATGTAATATGGACTGCGTATATGACTAAGGTGCAAAAAGTGGGCGAGCAGTTGAGGCATGGGCACCCCACCGCTGGCAGACGGCAGAGCCCCACCTGCCTCAACCCACCTCCTCAGCCCTAGTGTCATGTGGTGTCTAACATGCAAGTAAAAATTGAGGGGCAGTGTCTCGGCGCACCTCCCCACCGCCCCTCAAGGCCCTAGTGTTGTGTGAAATGTGGTGTTGGACCCAGGGGAGCAATAAGGGCGTGCCAGGAGTGGGCCCCCCCCGGCACCGGGGCCAGATCCCCGACTGGCCCCGATTAGTCCCCATCCCTGACCCCGCACAGCCGGCAGGGACGGCCAACCAAGGTGTTTAGGGGCGGCACAGGCAGCCCAGCAGCAGGGAACGCCCCCCCCCCCCAGGCGCAGACCGGGAGAGACCCACCCCACCACGCCCGATGAGACCCCAGCTAGCGGCCAAGGACGGGACAACCCCAGACCCCCCCGGCAAACGGGGAGCCGGACCAGCCAGGCGGGGTGACCCCCGCCCCCCGGCCACCCCAGCCCCCCCCCCAGGTGAGGCAGAGGCTCCCCCCACCGCCCCCCCCAAACCACCCCACAGCGCCCGAGGGCCCCGCGCCGGAATCGCCAACGGCAGACAACGACCCGTCCCCACCAGGCAACGGGCCCGGGCAGACCAGGCCCCCCAGCATGCGGGCGACCACCCGCCCGGGAGCCGGAGCAGCGGCCCCAGCAGATAGAGCCCACGCCCCCAAACCCACGCACCCCAGCGCAGCGGCCCAGGCGGAACCCAGAGGCCCCACCCCCCGATCCCCCCCCAGCGCGCCACCCACCCCGCGGGGGCAGAACCCCCCCACCCCCCGCACCGCCCCCACCAGGCCAGGCCAGCGGCCACCCAGAGACACTGACCACGCGCCCTCAGCCAAGAGAAACACCAGAGGACCCCAACAACCCAGCCCCCCCACCCCCAGCCCCCAACCCGGGACGGTGACGGCAAGGCCCCACCACCCCTGACGACATTACGTTAAAAAATTCATTATTGGAGTCCAACTGTCTTCAAAATCGATCAATTGATTTTTCTTACAGGCAGACATCCTCTCCATGGAAACATAATCCCAGAGTAGATTTTTGAACAGATTTATGTTTAAATTCTCTTTTGACTTCCAGTTCAGAAGGATTGTTTTCTTAGCAATGGTTAGTACTGTGAGAAGCATGCAAGATTTATTCATGTCCATATTAGTGTCAGTGAGGTCCCCAAGCAGGCAGAGTGAGGGGGAGGGTGGGATGGGATGCCCTAGGTGTGTCGATAAGTCTTCACAAATCCTTTGCCAGAATTCGTTGACCGGTGTGCAATACCAGAAAGCATGCAGGTAATTATCTGGTGCATCCGTCTTACAAGTTAGGCATATGTCAGTATCTCTGATACCCATCTGGAACATCCTCTGCCCTGTGTAGTGTGTTCTGTGTAAAATTTTGTATTGTAAAAGCTGCAGGTTGGAGTTCCGATTCATTCGAAAGGTATTCAAGCAAATTTGCCTCCAGAAGTTAGTGTCTTGATTGATAAGTAAATCCCTTTCCCATTTGTGGGTAGGGAGTGAGAGCGTTGTATCAGATTCTGCTAGATGCACGTAAATCCTAGACAGTAGTTTTTTAGTTGGAGTTATTAAGAAGTTTGCTATTTTAGGTGAAAGCTCCAGATCTAATTGCTTACGGCACCATCTATTGTGTATTATTGATTTAAGTTGAAGATATTCTAAGTATTTGTTTTTCTCAATGTTATAAGTTTCTGTAATTTTGTCAAATGATATCATGCAATTGTCTTGGATTATATGTTCGAGGCGCTTGATTCCTTTATTATGCCAAGCCAGGAAGTTTATCACTTTTTTATTTAACAGGATGTCAGGGTTGTTCCAGATGGGTGTCAGTTTGCATGGGACCACTGAAGTTTGGTTTATTCTAAGAAATTCCCACCAGGCTGTCAGCGATGTGCTGATGTTGATGCTCTTAAAACAGCAATGTCGTTTAAGTATATGACTGATAAATGGCAGGTCCTCGACTCGAATATCATTACAGAAAGTTTGCTCAATATCCAACCAGTTAAGGTCTAAGTTATTTTGCGTAGTCCATTTTAGGACATATATCAATCTATTGGCAAGAAAGTAGTTGTAGAAATTGGGAAGCTCCAAACCCCCACAGTTTTTGGATTTCTGTAAAGTTTTTAAACTTATTCGTGGTGGTTTGGATTTCCATAGATATTTTGAAACTAAGGAGTCCAATGATTTAAACCAAGTCCGCGGAGGTTGACTCGGAACCATTGAGAACATGTAGTTAATTTTTGGTAGGATCATCATTTTGATTGTAGCTACTCTTCCCAGAAGTGATGTGGGTAGATTGTTCCACCGTGCAAGGTCATCTTCTATCTTTTTAAGCAGCGGACTATAATTTAATCGCGTCAGATCTGACAGCTTGGCAGAAATGTTAATACCCAGATATCTAATGTTCCCAGATTGAAGTGGGATAGTTGGATTGGACTGGAAGTCACAAGATATTGGAAGAGTAGTCGACTTGTTCCAATTAATAGAGTAATCTGATATGGAGGAGAATTTATCTATAAGTCTTATCGTCTCCGTGAGGGAACCCTGTGTATTTTGAAGAAAAAGTAATACATCATCTGCATAAAGACTAATTTTATGGGTTATACTTGCTGTTTGAATACCTTTGATATTATTATTATTCCGAATTGCTGCTGCCAATGGTTCAATAAATATAGAAAATAGTGATGGAGAAAGTGGACAACCTTGCCTAGTGCCCCTTCTGAGAGTGAAGCTTGGGGAGATTTGATCATTCGTTTTTACACAGGCTTTAGGTGAACTGTATAAAATTTTAATCCAGGTTACGAAGTTCTCACGAAATCCAAATCTTAGTAAGGTTGCCATTAGAAATTTCCAGTTGACCCTGTCAAAAGCCTTTTCTGCGTCCAATGACATGATTATGGCTTCCTTATTTTGAATGTTGCAGTAGTCTATTACGCCAATTAGTCTCCTCATGTTGTTAGTGGACTGTCTGCCTTTAATGAAACCCGTTTGATCTGGATGTATTATATAAGGTGTCACTTTTTCAATTCTACTAGCCAGTGCCTTGCTGATGATTTTAAGGTCCGCATTTATAAGTGATATTGGTCGGTAGCTAGAGGGGAGAGCAGGATCTTTGTCAGGTTTGAGGAGCAGGTTAATGTCTGCACAATTCATATTTGGAGGGATGCTGCCAGTTTCTTTAATTTCTATAACCATTCTATGGAAGAGTGGTGCTAGCAGAGGCCAAAATGTTTTGTAGAATTCTGCTGGAAATCCATCTGGACCTGGGGCTTTCCCGTTAGGCATACATTGTAGTGCATCATGAAGTTCCACTATTGAGAGAGGTAACTCTAATGCCGTTATTTGTTCATTATTTAATATTGGTAGGTCGATGTTATTTAAGAACTCTTCTATTTCAGAATTGGTTGGATTAATATCAGGTGAGTATAATTTTTTATAGAAGTCCCTAAATATCCTATTTATCTCTCCTAGGCTATGAGTTGCCTTCCCATTGGGGTCTGTAACTGAAGAGATTGCTGCCTTCTCCTTATTCTGTTTTAGTTGGTTTGCTAAAAATTTACTTGATTTATTACTATGTTCAAAATTGTCCAAGCGTAATCTCTGTATGTAAAACTGAGTTTTTTTGTCTCTTAATTCTTGCAATTTAATTTTATTTTTTCTCAGGTCATTGAGAAGGTGTTTTTCTTGGGAGGCAACATGTGCTGATTCCAAAGTTTTAATTTTCTGTTCTAGTTCAGTTTCGAGTGCTTTTTCTTTCTTCTTTTTATGTACTGAATATGAAATTATTCTGCCTCGTATTACAGCCTTTGCTGTCTCCCAGAGAATGCACGCAGAGATACCTGGCAGGTCATTTGTTTCAATAAATGTTGTCCAATCTTTTTTAATAACTTCTAGAAACTCTGAGTCCGTTAGTAATGATGTATTCAGTCTCCACCGTTTAAAAGGTGGTGCACTAACTTTTACAGTGACCGTCATAGTGACAGGTGCGTGGTCACTGATTGTTATAGGGTGAATTTGTGTGTCAGATATATCTTTCATAACTGTATTGCTCGTAAGAAAAAAGTCTATCCGGGAGTAAGAATGATGGACTGGTGAGAAAAACGTGTATTCTCTGAGCGTGGTGTGAAAAGTACGCCAGACATCGCATAGGCCGAAATCATTCATATATTGTTTTACTGTTTCAGATGATTGGCAAGTACGATAACTAGCTGCTGTACTACGTCTGTCAGATTCTGGGTTAAGTACTAAGTTGAAGTCCCCTCCCAGTATAAGTTCTGTGTCTGAGTGCGAAGATATTTCAGCAAAAAGGTGGTGGAAGAAGGAGGAGTCATCACTATTTGGACCGTATATATTGGCAATACATATCTCTTTGTTATATGCTGAAATTTTAATAATTATGAATCTACCTTCTGGGTCTGCGATAGTGTCTTTACAGTTGAAACATATTCTTTTGTTGATTAAAATTGCTACACCTCTCTGTTTTGAATTATAACTAGCTAAGTATACGTGTGGAAATTCTGGTGAATTTAATGTACACTGTCCTGTTTTGGCTAAGTGAGTTTCCTGCAGTAGGACAATGTCTGCCTGTAATGTTGTTAGATATTCTAAGATTTTATGTCTCTTAGCAATTGAGCCAATACCACGCACGTTCCAAGTGACAAAGCGTAGTGAATTCATGCTGTCCTAACTTAGACCCCCTGAGTGCAATCTAATGTTAAAATGGATGGATGTGTGTGTATGTGAAAGACTCTGTGTGAATGAGTGTGAATGTGTCAGGATTAGTGTGTGTGCAAATGTCAATGTGTGAATGTCTCCATGTGTGTTATTAAGGTGAGGAGATATGTCTGAGCTTGAGTGGGCATGTGTATATGTGAGTGTATGAATGCATACATGTGTGATGTTAAGATGAGGGGGTGCGTGTATGTTTGAGTGGGCATCTATGCATGCGAGTGTGTGACTACCTACGTGTCGGTGTGGGTGTATAGTATCTGGTAGACTGCTTCCAGATAAAACATTTTTGAGCGTCAATATCGATATGCAACAATTAACATAACAACCAAATTGACAATGATGGCCATAACAATAACAACAACAACAACAACTGCGACTGTAGTGAGACATTAAACAAGGGGGTTGAGGAACAGTAAGGGATATAAAGTGAACCAGCCTTAATAGTCTTTAGACAAAGCCGTCTAGTGTGCGGCGTGCGCTAAAAACCTGTATTAACTGCCAAACTTTAAAGTCAGTTTGTTAAATGCGTGTTACCTTAGTCGGAAGTGGTTTCAGTAGAGCCAAGCAGTGGTGTTCTGGTCGCGAAATAGTTGTCCATTAACATACAGTCTGTCTACCGCGATGACAGCTCGGGCTCCCTCCGCAATGAATTTTTTCCTGAGCTGGAACAGGATTCTGCGACGATCCAGGATTTCTTTGGGAAATTGGTCGTTGACGCTGAAGTCCGTTCCTCTGAGCTCCCTGCCTCGGCTTTTCACCAGTTCCTTTTGCTTGAAATGTTCAAACTTGGCCACGATAGGTCTTGGACGCTGAGCTTCTTTCCTCACCCCTCCTATGCGGTGGACCCGATGAAACGTGATGTTGTTGACGGTGTCCCGAGGAAGTTTAAGTTCTTGTTGCATGAAGTTTCTGATGGTAGCTTCTGCGTCTTCCTCTGCGCGCTCCGGAATTCCGGCGAACACTAAATTGTCCCGCATACTTCTTGCTTGAATATCAAGCAGGGACTCTTTCATGCGCTTATGTTCTGTGGAGAGTTTCGCCATACCTTCCGTGAGGGATGTTACGGAGTCTCTGAGAATCTTGTTTTCAGATGCTAGCGATTCCACCTGTTGTTGACTGTACTCCAGAGATTCCCGTAATGCTTGAAATTCCTTGTGTAGGATTTCTACAAGTGCCAGTCGGGCGTCAAAACTGGAAAGTTTGTTGTTAATGGACTCTAGGATATCTCCGTATTCCTTATCAGGCGATGAAGGGCTACTTGAGGGGCTGTTTGAGGTACAGTCCGAGCGTGTTCTCTTCGTGGACGGAGTCGCTTGGTTCTTCTTCATGATGAGTCGTTCGTAACACTCGTCCACGTAATCCTGTAAATCTTCCAAGCTTTCTTCGTCCAGGATGTAAATGAGTGAACTTATTTATCCGATAAAGTACTATAAATACTATTATTAATATTTTGGCTTGGTTAAGTTGGCTATCGAAGTAAGTTTTGTTTTGTTTTTTTTTTAGTAGGACGCTGCCATGTTGGATTACGCACAGCTCTCGCGAGATCTCACAGCATTACTGCTCTCTCAACTGCAGTTTCCCTGAAAACATCTTAATTGCATTAAGGCATGTAAACGTAGCCACTTAACAAAAGGTAATTTGGTGACTTTGCAAACTGCATGTTCCTCATCTCCTCTGTATGGACCATAGAGCTGTGCATCGGAGAGTCTGGCAACACGCTACGTTTCAAGATACAGGCATTACAATTCAATGCGCTGCTCTATTTCACCTTTAAAAAAAAATATCTGCTTTTAGGAAAACTTGGCATAGTATAAAGAGCACACCACCAAATTCATGAAATCTGAGCAAAAACGTTTGATTTTAACGCAATCAGAACAGCATTTGCATTTAACACAGTCCCTGTAACAATCCAGCCTTGTAGCACTACAACTATTTCGGATTCAGCCAACTGGCAGTCTCGTGCAAGTTACTGAAAATGACTAGTTACCAATTACTGCATATCCTCCTGAGACCCGACCCATTCATTTATGTCCATTGTAGTGGACATTGTATTTTTGCATTTATTTTTTCACTGATGTTAGGAAACGTATTTATTCCTGTTGTGCACTAAAGAGGACATGCTGTGAAATTAAAAATAAAAATAAATTAGAAAAAATCTAAATTGTAAGATGTCTTATTTCCTCCAAAGACACATAACCTACAATTGAAGGACACTTTTTTCCTTGGGTCTCAGGAGGATATAAAAGTAATTATAATAAGGGTGGGACTGAATCGAGCGTGTCTAGATCTCTGCCTGGGGGGTCGCCGGCCGGGATCGCGAGCAGTTCCGACGTGTGGTGGGTGCGGCACCGGGCTGCATCAGCGCCTGCTCCCCCGGCCTGAGCTGCCCTGTATAATAACCTAATAACGGAAAATAACAGCGGGCTAAAGGCTGCAGAGTGATCAAATTAACATCGCATCACTGTTGAAATACATGGCGCAGACATCGGGGGAATATGGAATCAAATGTTCGGTAGCGATGTTTCTGCATCACAGAGATGTTTGCCGATGGATTTTGAAGCATCGCGGAGACATAGTACCAATGCATGTGCATGTGCACTCTGGTTAGTTATATTATTTTAGTGTTGCAGCTATGACAACGCCAGACAATACAACTGTCTAATTGTATCTATTACCGTACCTATAATATCAGCCATCCATTTCGCCACGGTGAGGTCGGATGGCGTTCCATCAGAAACAGGAAATTAGGGGAACATGCTGTCTTCATCTTTCCTATTGATGCACTGGAGCAGCTAAGTGCCATCCCTGGGGTTCAGGAGTTGGCTGTGGAGATGGGCTATCAGTATTAAGATAGGATATGTTAAGGTTAAGATCAAGTTCTGTAGCATAAGGTAACATAGGATAAGTTAAGATTATATAGGATAAGTGTTGGATTATGTGTTCTCATCTCATATGTTTGTATTATTTCTGATTATTAAGTTTTTTCCACGATGTTGACAAAAAGGGTCTACTTTTTCTTTTCTGCGCATGTATAATGTGTGACACGATGTATGCTGCGTGTGGAGTGATTTCTTCTCTCTTTCTGTAAGTTTTTCATGACAGCAGACGTGTGTAGACGTGTGTCAAAATGTATGCTTTAAAACGAAAATGTAAATACTGAAAAGACGTAAAATAAAACACCAGTTTACAATATTAATCAGTTTATTGATTTACACAAATGAATGAAGAGAACATTTGGTTCATACATATGGAGGCAGAAAGCTCAACAGGTTATGGGCCCAGGAGAAGTGCAGGAGCATGGCAGAGGCTGGTTTTTGATGGCGACGAACAGAAGTACGAACTATGGGAAGTAAAATTTTTAGGCCACATGAGAATGCTTGGCCTAAAGGAAACAATACTATCCGCTGACGACAATGTCGACCGAGAGAAGAATGAAGAATGCTACGCAGCGCTAATTCAGTTCCTCGATGACAAAAGCCTGTCGTTAGTGATGAGAGAAGCAACCGATGACGGAAGGAAAGCATTAAAAATCCTAAGAAATCACTACGCCAGCCAGGGTAAGCCGAGAATCATTGCCTTATATACAGAGCTAACTTCTCTGAAGAAGGAACCAGAAGAAAGCGTTACAGACTATATTATCCGAGCCGAAAGAGCGATAACGTCTCTCAGAAATGCTAAAGAAATGTTAAGTGATGGACTGATAATAGCTATGATTTTGAAGGGCTTGCCAGAATCATACAAACCCTTTGCCATCCACATCACACAAAGCAGCGAAGAATTGACGTTCGTACAATTCAAGAGTCGACTACGAAGTTACGAGGAGACAGAAAAGTTTGATCCCAAGACAAAATCGGACAACGTGATGAAAGCAGAAGCATCGACCGTGACATGCTATGGTTGTGGTAATCGAGGTCACATAGCCAGAGAGTGCCGCCAGAAAGCATCATCGAAGTGGTGTAACTACCATCGAAGCTCAACGCACAGCGACGAAACGTGCAGGAGAAAAGGCAACAGACAAAGAGATGATGCCAAACAGACAGCCGAAAAGAAAGATGACAACGAGCAAACTTTCGTTTTTAAAGTAAGCCAACGTTTACTTCCCGAAAGCATTAAAGGAAGAGGACTAATGGTGGACTGCGGAGCAACATCTCACATCATTACAGAGAAAGCAAGATTCACGCGGTTCGATGAATCTTTCAACCCTGCATTGCATTACATGGAATTGGCGGATGGAACGAGAATGAATAACGTAGCCTTAAAGCGCGGAGAAGCAGAGGTGTTCTTACAAGACGGGGAAGGAAAAACGGTCAAGACCATTTTAAGGAGAGCCCTCTTCATACCGTCATATCCACAGAGCATCATCTCCGTTCAAGCTGCCACCGAAGATGGAGCAAGAGTGATCTTCCAAAAGGGCCAAAACGAACTCATAGGTGAAGACGGTACTGTGTTTCCAATCAAAGAGCACGAGAGACTATTCTACTTGAAAACGGTAAATGAACCAGATCAATGTGATTATGAATTTGCAAATGATATGTGTGCCAGAGATAAAGTAAACTTAGCATGTGATGTTAAGACATGGCATAAAATCATGGGGCACTGTAACTTTGATGACTTGTTGAAATTACCTAAACTAGTCGAGGGTATGCAGATAAATGATAAAACTAAAGTAAATTGTAACATATGCATAAAAGGGAAGTTCACAAACTGTAGGAGTAGAAAAGCAGATGCAAAAGCTAATGCCCCCCTCGAACTGGTGCACACTGACTTGGCGGGTCCCATTGAACCAACTGCTTCAGAAGGGTACAAATATGCCATATCATTCACAGATGATTATTCAGGTGCCATATCAGTGTACTTTCTCAAAAATAAGAGTGACTCAACATTAGCCACTGAAAAGTTTTTTGCAGACAGTGCAAGGTAAAATGTATAAGGTCTGATAATGGCACAGAATACACTAGTAATGCGTTCCAATCCCTTTTGAGAAGAAAAGGGGTTAGACATGAGACATCATGCCCGTACTCTCCGCATCAAAATGGCACAGCAGAGAGGCAGTGGAGGACCATTTTTGAGATGGCAAGATGCCTACTGTTAGAGAAAGAGTTACCAAAGGTGTTATGGCCATATGCTGTTCAAACGACTGCCCATATTAGAAATCGTTGCTATAATGAAAGAACGCAAAACACACCTTACTTCATGCTCACCGGAAAGAGGCCAGACCTCTCAAAAATGTGGATATTTGGCTCAGACTGTTACGCATACAGGCATGAGCAGAAGAAATTAGATCCTAGGTGTGATAAAGGAGTCTTTGTGGAGTACAGTAAAAATAGCCCTGCATATTTGGTCTATAACCGTCAGACAAGAAAAGTGACCAAGCACAGATTGGTAAAATTCACTAAGAAAGAACGTAGTGAACAAACAACACAAACAGATGAGGATGATCTAGAAATAGTTGCCGGTAGAGACAACAGTGCTGGTGGGGAGAAGGTTGACGAGTCACATGGTGAGGGCAGTACAGATGATGAGATCAAAGATGATCAAGAGGATAATGAGGTGATGAGGGAGGAAGTCTCAGATGAGAATGGAAACAAAACAGATGCAGAAATCATCCCAAACCAAAAACAACGGTTATCACAGAGAGAAAAGAGACCCCCAAAATATTTAGAGGATTATGTATCAGATCAAAACAAGAGTGATGTAACATATGTGAACATTGATTATTGTTACAGGGCAGTATTTGGTGTTCCCCAGGCGTATAGAGAGGCTTTGATGTCACCTGATGCACCTGAGTGGAAGCGTGCAATGCGGGAAGAGATGGATTCACTCAAAGAAAATGACACTTTCGAATTAACTACATTACCTGAGAATAGGAAGATCGTTGGAGGAAAATGGGTCTACACCATTAAAGAAAATGGTGGGATGGTAAAGCTCTTAAAAGCAAGATATGTGGCAAAGGGCTATAGCCAGACTGAAGGTATAGATTATCATGAGACTTTTGCACCTACAGCAGATCTGACGTCAGTGCGAGCATTAATGCAAATAGCTGTCCAGAATGACCTTATAGTTCATCAAATGGATGTCAAGATGGCATACTTACATGCACCTATAGATGAAGACATTTACTTGGAGCAACCTGAGGGTTTCGAATCAACTTCTGTGACAGGGGAAAAGTTGGTGTATAAACTGAAAAAATCCCTGTACGGTTTGAAACAATCTGGTTGGAACTGGTATGAGCTACTAAATGATCACCTTGGACAAAATGGTTTTGAGAGAAATTTGTCAGATCACTGTATATATAGGAAGCAAGCCGGAGAAGACATTATCATAGTCATCATTTGGGTAGATGACCTAATCATTGCAGCAAGCAGTAACAAAGGACTTAACAGATTCAAAAATAGCATGAAAAATAAATTCAATATGAAAGATCTAGGGAGGATTTCACATTTCTTAGGTATTGGATTTGAACAAACAAATGGAAAAATCAAAATGAGCCAAAAGGGATATGTGATGAAAATGCTAGAACGTTTTGGAATGTCAGACTGCAAGCCTAGGACTACTCCATGCGAGTTAAAGGTAGAGAGTGGTGAGAATGATCAAGATAGCAGCATGGAGGTCCAAAATCCCAGAGAATATCGAGAGATAGTGGGCAGTCTTATCTATGCCATGACATGTACCAGGCCAGATATTAGTTGGATAGTAAGCAAACTATCACAAACCCTATCAAGTCCAAAAGCACGGGATTTTGTGACTGCCAAACACGTGCTAAGGTATCTAAAGGGCACAAGTGATTACGAGTTGTGTTTTCAGAAAACAAATTGTGATCTGAGTCTAATAGCTTTCAGTGACTCTGATTGGGCATCATCCCTCAATGACAGACGTAGTACTTCAGGATATTGTTTTAGCCTGACAGAACAAGGTCCGGTAATTTCCTGGAAGTCAAAGAAGCAACCAGTCGTTGCATTGTCCACATGTGAGGCCGAATATATAGGTCTAGCAAATGCTACCCAAGAAAGCATATATCTAAGTCAGTTGCTGAGTGGTATGGATAACAAGGTGTACACCTGTACTAAAATGTATGGTGACAATCAGGGAGCAATTGTACTAACAAAAAATCCTGTGAACAGAAAGCGATCAAAGCACATTGACGTTAAATACCATTTCATTCGCGATGCAGTAAATGAAAGAAAAATAAGTATTGAGTATTGTTCATCAGAAGAGATGGTTGCTGACATGTTGACCAAACCTGTATCAAAAGTAAGAATGTTGAAGTTCAAATGTTTTCTTTTTGGAAGTGAATAGAGATGTATAATACCACTAACAGGTGTTTTCATATGATGAGAACAAGTGGGGGTGTTGGATTATGTGTTCTCATCTCATATGTTTGTATTATTTCTGATTATTAAGTTTTTTCCACGATGTTGACAAAAAGGGTCTATTTTTTCTTTTCTGCGCATGTATAATGTGTGACACGATGTATGCTGCGTGTGGAGTGATTTCTTCTCTCTTTCTGTAAGTTTTTCATGACAGCAGACGTGTGTAGACGTGTGTCAAAATGTATGCTTTAAAACGAAAATGTAAATACTGAAAAGACGTAAAATAAAACACCAGTTTACAATATTAATCAGTTTATTGATTTACACAAATGAATGAAGAGAACATTTGGTTCATACATATTAGAGCCCGACCGATAAAGGATTTTGAAGGCCGATACCGATACAAATATTTGTTGGTTTTAAAACCGATATTCCGATATATCGGCCGATATATATATATATATTTTTTTATTTCAGAAACACGCAACAAAACATTAACAGATTTCCCTAACATTAGTGATTTGTAGTTATTTATGAGTTTTAACTAACATAATATGATAATGCATTTTAAAAAGAAACTTGTTTCATTTATTGTCACAACAGAACAGAGGAACATCAAAATATATTAAAGTTCTGATAAATAAAATGTATAAAAATACAAACTTAAGATATGAAACGTAAAGTCCTTTGAACAAAAACACAAAAACAACAACAACCAAATCAAAGTTACCAGTTTTAAAAGACTTGGTAAGCTTCATAAATATAACTTTGAATAGCACAAGCAATAGAACTTTTATGCACAAGCTACGTTTGATACTTTTTCTCTATGTCTAAATGTTCACTCCTTGGCGCCAGAGCATGTGAGCGGAGCGGAGCGGGCGGAATTTGGTCAGAGCGCGGAGCGGGTTTTCTAATTAAGGCTGGAGCGGTCGCTTTGTCTCGCTCCAATTTCGCTCCGATACCGCTCACACTACAATTCTGAGGCGTGCCCAAATCTACCCAGAATTCATCTGTACAATTATCAAGACTGTTACACAAATTGGCCGAGATGGAATTCGCAAAGTATTTCACAAAGGAAACTGATAAATCATACAAGTGTACTATTCTTATCAAACGTATAGATGACAAGAATGTACAGCAAGAACAACAATGTGGTGAAACTGTTTCAGTGAGTAAAGATTCACTTTGGAATCACTTTTCTCAGAAACATGAGTGTGCTACGCGAAGAAGCGGAAGCCAGAGCAAAACGCGTGCAAGTTTTATATGGTTGTAGCATATCAAGTCTATAAAGTAAATTAAAGTATAAAAGCCTATAAAGTAAATATTGGTAATCAAATAAATTCGTTTTGTCATTCAAAGTAGGTCTAATAAGATTTTATTTTTTATTTCACGTAACGTAAAATTTTATTTTAGAGACGTGCTGCATCAACAGAAAAAAATTGAGGAATTTAAAACGTGTCTGTATATTCTTTAGGCTATTAAACCCACTGATTCTTTTATTTTTAAGCCTATTTTTGTGTGGAATGCCATTTCCAAACCTGTCCGTTGTTGCCGATAGGTTGCTTAATAATAAATATTTTCTGTTCTGACTGGCAATGTTACCGTTGCTCATATTTCTTTATGACATAAGGCTTCGGTTTAAGGTGACATTTGTTAGGCATGCAGATTATTTGTTCCTCTTTTAAATTGGAGCGAGCGTGGAGCGATTTGACTGGAGCGGGAGGACATTTTAGTGGAGCGAGGAGCGGTGTTGAGCGGAGCGGCTTAGTGCGAATTAGAGTGGAGGAGCGGGCGCGGAGCCAACAACCTAGTGAGCGAGGAGCGGAAATTCTCACCGCTCCGCTCCGCTCCGCTCACATGCTCTGCTCCTCGCAAATGTCTAACTTACATTTTACAATGCAGGGACTGTAACTAGAGATATGCTAGTTATAAATACAGTAATCATTACTTTATTTAGGCAGAATAAGTTCGTTGTGGTTTCCAAGCTCATTAATGCTAACGTTAGCGGTCTTCCACTGATAGTGGCATTAGCTAGCTTTGTGGTTAGCTAGTCTATGATGAGCCATAATTTAGCAATGGATAAAGTCATACTGCAAATTGTAAAACATACATTTTCAATATAACAGGCCAAGGAGAGATGATACGTCTCACTGCTATAACTACCACGCTATTAAAGAAATACTCAGTCTCATTGTCAAAAGTTAAAAGGACAGTCAGTCAACTACTGTACACTGTAACAACGTAACGTAATTACTAGCTAATTCCGCTTCACTCTCGGCTTATTTAACAGCAGCAAAACTGGACATGATAGTCACGAATTTTGTCATGCTTATTTGAGTTAAGAGAACTGATGGGGATGTTCTTTTAATTGTTATTCAAGCAATGTATGTCTCGTGACCAAATCACCATGAACACACTTCACCGATGATCTCACTCGCGGATAACTGGTTCTCTCTGCCCGACTCTGGCTGGATCAGCAGGTTGCAGGATGTGTGGTTATACACGAGTGTTGCCAACAGGGACGGTGTAGAGTGCCCTCTAGTGGACAAACTATACAACGCCAACACTCATGACATGGTTGAAGGGTGTTTCGTCCGTTTTTATTTTATTTTTGAAATATTCATTTATCGGCCATTATAAACGCCGATACCGATAGTTTGGAAAATGCCTAATATCGGCTGATAATATCGGCCTGCCGATAAATCGGTCGGGCTCTAATACATATGGAGGCAGAAAGCTCAACAATAAGGTTAAGATAGGTCAAGTTAAGATTGTATAACATAAAATAGCATATAAGTTAAGACTAAGACAGGATAACTTACCATAAGGTTAAGATAAGATTATATGATATAAGATACCATAGTATAAGAATGATAGGATTGTATCATGTATTTATAGGATTCCTATAAATGTTTGTATGAATGCTTACCATCTTTTTCAATCAGATTTATAAATGAGTTCCCCGATTAATCTGTTTACATGAAAACATCTTAATTGCATTAAGGCATGTAAACGTAGCCACCTAACAAAGATAAAGATAATGTTTATTGTCATTGTCACTTGGACAACGAAACTGAAAATGCAATTCAAGTCAATGTGAGGTATAAAAAGAGTAATAAAATATTACAAAATATACAAATTGCATTGAATACTGCATTGACTATACCGACTGCACTGAATAACCATACTGCACTGATTAAATATAAGAAATGAACTGTTATGTTTTGCATTTAACGCCATGATTGCTAGGGGTGTGGTCCTGGTCAAGACAATCTCCTGAACTCCAAACTGAATGTCAGAATGGGAAAGAAAGGTGATTTAAGCAATTTTGAGCGTGGCATGGTTGTTGGTGCCAGACGGGCCGGTCTGAGTATTTCACAATCTGCTCAGTTACTGGGATTTTCACGCACAACCATTTCTAGGGTTTACAAAGAATGGTGTGCAAAGGGAAAAACATGCAGTATGCGGCAGGCCTGTGGGCGAAAATGCCTTGTTGATGCTAGAGGTCAGAGGAGAATGGGACGACTGATTCAAGCTGATAGAAGAGCAACTTTGACTGAAATAACCACTCGTTACAACTGAGGTATGCAGCAAAGCATTTGTGAAGCCACAACACGCACGACCTTGAGGCGGATGGGCTACAACAGCAGAAGACCCCACCGGGTACCATTCATCTCCACTACAAATAGGAAAAGAGGCTACAATTTGTCCATCCCTTTATGACCACCATGTACCCATCCTCTGATGGCTACTTCCAGCAGGATAATGCACCATGTCACAAAGCTCGAATCATTTCAAATTGGTTTCTTGAACATGACAATGAGTTCACTGTACTTAAATGGCCCCCACAGTCACCAGATCTCAACCCAATACACTGTAAAAAATAAACCGTAAATTTTACGGTAAAAAACTGGCAGCTGTGGTTGCCAGAACTTTACCGTCAAAAATACGGTAGCAACGTTATTGGTTTTACAGGACTGCACCCACTGTACTGTATATTTTACGGATTTTAATTGTTTTTTTTACGGTTTATAACTGTCTAATTAACATATTTATGTTGCTATAAAAACAGTTTATACCTGTCAAATTCCAGGGTTTACATTGTAATATTCTGCCTTTTATGTCTCCCTCAACTTGCTCTTTGTAAGCAAGTTGTCCATGAAGGGCAGCCACTCATGGCTGTGCCCAGGAAGCTGGGGGTTAAGGGCCTTGCTCAAGGACCCACAGACATGCTGAGACTGGATTTGAACCAGTGACCTTGTGATTATTGGCACACAGGCTTAACCCACTGAGCCACACAGAACACATGGACCCTGTTGCTTGAGTACAAGAACTTTTATAAATAAATTACAAATATCAACTCTAAACACAGAAAGCATACAATAGGTATTTTAGACATCCAGAAATTGTGCAAATGTTGCAAAAGTAGTCAAGTAGAAAACAATTTGAATAGTGGAATATAATCGTGTGCATTATATGTGTGTATGATCAGCAGGGTTTAAATATGAGTACAGTCAATCAATTTCAATACATCTATATTGTACAGCACAAAACTATATACAGTACTATATGCTATATACAATATCTATACAGTATCTAAGTAGTATTGCATTTGTAAAATGCAACTAGAAAACCCCTTGTCTCATGCTGTCTTGCCATGCTTCCCCAAAGATAATACTTGTTACAGTTCGCATCAGTTAGCATAGCACTGCGCTAGCAGACCATAGCTGCTCTGGGTAAAATTGTTCTAAAATACGTTACACAGCAAATGTGCCAGTGTTAAATTAACACTGCATACTGTTTATATTGGCCCACAGCATTCAGTGTTACCTATAATACTTTACAGTGTGCAGTGAGTGTTGTTTTTACAGTGTTAATATTTATTAATTCATATAGTGTTCAATTGACAACCTAGACTGTTAAGTCATCAGCTCCACATATTAGCCCCATTTCAATATGCACACAAGAAGTCATAAGGATCAGAAGAGCCACCCCAGATTCACCCACCATAATGAGAAAGACTCTGACCAAAAAAGACCAGCTTTTTCTTGTCTTATGTTAAAGTGTTGTTGGCTAAGTTCTGTCTGATCTTGAAGATTAAAGAGCTGTGGTATGCTTTCTGTGTTTAGAGTTGATATTTGTAATTTATTTATAAAAGTTCTTGTACTCAAGCAACAGGGTCCATGTGTTCTGTATGGCTCAGTGGGCTAAGCCTGTGTGCCAATAATCACAAGGTCACCGGTTCAAATCCAGTTTCAGCATGTCTGTGGGTCCTTGAGCAAGGCCCTTAACCCCCAGCTTCCTGGGCACAGCCATGAGTGGCTGCCCTTCATGGACAACTTACTTACAAAGAGCAAGTTGAGGGAGACATAAAAGGCAGTTTCCCCATGGGGACTTGCAGTCAAATATAAGAACATTGTTAAACAGCTTTAAGTTACATTTTCATGTTGAGTTAACTTAAATATATAAGTACACTTAAAAAAAGTGAACAAGTGAATGTTGGGAGATATAAAAAAAAATGTTAATTGATCTCAAAATGTATAAACAGGGTAACTTGGGTATTTTAAGTAAGAACAAATTATTTTGCATGAGTACAACAAACTCAAAACTAGATTTTTCTGTTTACTTAAAACTGGAAATTTCATAACTTAAAAAATTTGATGTAACTGATTACCTCAAATTTTTTGAGTTTTGCCAACTTATTCGGGATTACAGTGCAGTATATTGTTAATTTTACTGCAATAAACCATATTTTCATATGTTTTTAACTGTGAAATGTAAGGTCTTACTCTGTAAAACTAATTACGGTTTTTCACTGTAAATTCTAAGGTTATCGCATGTTTTGTGGAATATGGTTTTATCCGGTAGCATTTATACGGAATTTTACTGTTAAATCTACGGACATTTTTTACAGTGTAGAGCATCTTTGGGATGTGGTGGAACGGGAGCTTCGTGCCCTGGGGACAACATCAAAGGCTTTCTGGAAATCTAAGTAAATCACATCATAGGCCTTTTTGTGATCAATTTCACTTGTAGCTTCCTCAAAGAACTCAAGCAGATTCGTTAAGCAGGATCTACCTCTCCTAAATCCATGTTGGCTATCCTTTATAATGTTATTTGCATCTAGGTAATCTACCATTTTCACTTGAATTATAGCTTCCATTATTTTTCCAGTAATGCTAGTTAAACTGATTGGCCTATAGTTTGCTGGATTACTTCTATCCCCTTTTTTGAATATGGGTGTTATATTAGCATGCTTCCAATCTGATGGTACCACACCCGCAGATAACGATTTCTGGAATATTAAAGTCAAAGGTTGGCTAATAATATCCCTCATCTCTTTCAAGACTAAAGGTAAGATGCCATCAGGCCCCTGCGATTTATTTATTTTGAGTTTAGCTAGGCTTAGTATCACATCAACCTCAGTTATACATATATTGGTCATAGACGATGCTGTATTCGTATTAATAGGTGGTAAGTTACTTGTGTTCTCTATTGTGAACACCCTTGAAAAATTATCATTAAACTCGTTTACCATATCAATTTCGTTATCAATTATAAGGCCCTTACTATCCTGCAAATTAGTGATTTCAGCTTTTAGTGCTCTCTTGGAGTTAAAATATTGGAAGAAACCTTTACTGTCATGCTTAGCCTCCAATGCAATTTTTCTTTCTACATCCCTCTTTGATAGCCTAATGTCATTTTTTAACTCTGCCTGTAGACTTAGATACTCCTGCTTGATTTTGAAATCATTAGTTATTTTCCAGTTGTGGAACAGAGCCCTTTTCCTCCTGACTTTATTCTTAATTTCCTTAGTAAACCACCTTGGTTGCCGTTTCCTAGATTTAGTTTTGCTGGAAACAGGTATGAAGTCCTCTTGCACTTGCAACAATGTGCTTTTGAAAAATTCCCATGCCTCTTCAACTGTTTTGCTATTTAACTCTGTCCAGTTTACAGTTTCTAATTTCCGTCTCATACCATTAAAGTTAGCCTTCCTAACATTGTATACTTTTAATTTAGACTTTGCTCTTCGGACACTAAAATTAACCTCGAATTTAACCATGTTATGATCACTACCGTACAATGGGTCTAAAACCTCTAATTTTCCAATCCTATCCTGGTTATTACAAAAAACGAGATCAAGAAGGGCTTCTCCCCTGGTAGGAGTATTAACAAACTGAGTAAAAAAACAATCCTGTACTAATTCCACCATCTCAAGTTCATTTACAGAAGAGCCAGAGACTGTGTCCCACTGTATCCCAGGTAAATTAAAATCACCCATAACCACCACATCATTTTTATTACTCATAATCCTGATATCATCATATAATATTCTGCTTTCCTCTACAGCTACATTAGGTGCCCTATAACAAACCCCGACAATTAGGCCATTTGAATCTTTAGCATCAAGTTTGATCCATACAGCTTCTGAATTTTTATTTTTATCAGTGAGATCCCTTGCCTGCAAGTTTTCTTTTACGTATACTGCAACACCACCTCCCTTCTTGCCTATCCGGTCTCTACGGAACAACGTATAACCATCCATATTATATTCATCACCATCATTGTCACTCATCCATGTTTCAGTTATTCCTATAATGTCGTAATTGTCAGAAGAAATTAAAGCCTCTAAGTCATTAATTTTGTTTCTAATACTCCTAGCATTCAAATACAGACCACTAATGGTAGGCCTTTTACAGTGTCTACTTTTAATATTTATTTGGGCTTTCCGTCTCTCCCCACATAAATTCTTAACTGACCTCCCTGCCCCCCCAGTCCCTAGTTTAAACATTCCTCAACTATTCTGCACATACGCCTCCCCAATACACTGGTTCCCCTATGGTTCAGATGCAACCCGTAAGAGAGAATGAACCTTTACTATGTGAGAAAGAGAAGTGCTCCTCCCTGCTTAATCAACTTAAAACACATAAAACATTCTCCTTCACCTTTCCCCTTATACTACAAGCCTTCCATTTCAGTTTAGCTGATTCTTAGCACAGCTGACTAGTAAATTTCTAGTCAGGCGAAAGGGGGTCAAACATCGTATTAGTATGGTGTTCCTAATTATCCTTTAGGTGAGTATATATGCATGATAACGTCATGTGTGCAAAATGTTTGTGCATATACAAGGAGGAAGCTTTTTTAGACATTTTAATGAATGGTCATTAGCGTCGATAGCTAGTTGATCACTTGTGTTGAGCCAAAAAACTTGCAGGCTCCATTTTTAGGGCCTATTCATTTTTATACTTTTAAAGGTCTTGCTGAGTGTAGAGCTGAAATTGTGCTTGTCTCAGAGGCTTGAGAGTACAGCAAGGGAAGACGAAGTGTCTCCGGGACGACCACAGGCAACCTGGCACTGCCCGGGCAGATGAAAGAAGAAGGGCACAGAGCCAGGTTGGGCACCACAGCGCTATCCAGCCCATGGTTGACGATGGTCACATTCCACCAGAACCTCCCAACACTAACTCCCCGGGGAACTTCCAAGCAGCAGAGCAGATCCCAACAGCCGAGGATTAAAGGAAAGGAGAGATTCTGGCAGGAAGAAGATCTTGTGGCCAAAGTTTGGAGAACAGATGTGTTACAAATGAAATATCACATTAAGCCTGGGTTATTTCACCATTTTTATTACAGGGAAATTTGTGAAACTCATATTTGAAATAAAAGTATGTGCTACAGCTTAATCATTTTTTCATACATTATTTTGTATTTTCAAAATGTCTTTATTGTAAACTGCACAGCATGTGCCGCTGTGAGCACTATCCCCCGTACAGGAACTATGAATAAGAAGCCTTTAACCTGGGCAGAAAATACATTGTTTTTTTTCCCCCTTGTCGTGTCCGGCAGTTTAGCAAGCAGGATGTTAGTCTGGGTGCTTTATTGTGCCAACACTTTTATTTTGCAAAGTGGAGCTTTGGATTTAAGCTCCTCTTGTTACTTGAGGTATACTCTTTATTAATCATTTTTATGTCATTGCGCCACAAAGCCGGAGCTGACAGGGGCGGTTAGTGGGAAAGAGATAGAGAGAGAAAGTGAGAAAGGAGAGAAAGGGGTAAGAGACAGAGGAAGTAGAAAAATAAATAAATACATAATAAAAATAAAATAAGGAGGGGGGTCAGAGAGAGAGAGAGAGAGACAGGGAAAGAGAAATAATACATAACAAACAGTAGAACAAAAAGGAAAGAGTGATAAAAGGACAGCTTCTGCATCTTGCTGCTTTACACCGTATCATCACACCAGCTGCTGTATCTGAAAGATAAGATCCAGGGACACACACAAACAGTATACACACAAAAAAACCAGTGGTACCGTTATGACATGGGAATATGCTTGTGCCAGTATCTGCTTCTGGAATTAAATACGTTAATACCAACGAAAGAAAATAAATATATATACATAAGCAGACCACCAGGAACACTGTCTAAATATCGCCGTACCCGTATCTGCATCTGAGAGGAGGGAGTGGAAGCCACACACCAACTTTCACACATACTCTCACACACACACACACCCAGACAAGGAGAAAGAGGGATAAAATGGGGGAAGAGAGCCCTAGACTCTCTTGTGTGTGTGTGTGTGTGTACATGTGTGCGTGCATGTCTATGTGTGTGTGCATTCTAAGTGTATGTGTGTTGATATGAAAGTGTGTGTATGTGTGTGCGTGTGCATATGTACGTGTATGTGTGTGTGTTTATGCATACGTGTATGTGTGTGTGTACGCATATGTGTATGTGTGTATGTTTGTGTGCTGTGAGTGTATGTATGAGTGTGCAGGTTAACATGGAATGATTCCCAGTGAGTGTGCGAGGCCACAACAACACCGCCCTGGGGCCCCCAGACGGCCGGGAGAGCTCCGACGGGTCATGGACCCAGCCGCCCCACAGCGGCCAGGTACCCGGGCCCCCCGCCACCGTATGGCTGCGCGCCCACCCCAGGAAGGCAGGGGGGGAGGCACCGGGTGCCCCCCACCGGCGAGCACGAGCCAGGAACCCCACGGCCACAGGCCCGGGGGCCGGCCACGCAGGCACGGACAGAGCCAGGAGCCCGGACCACCCGCACACCCCGCGGGGGCCCCGCCAGCCCCGGGGAGACCCGCCCCCCCCCCATTGTTTTTAAGTCGGTCTTAATGAAATAGTACCAGTTTCAGAGGGCATTAAGTTGAAAAATACACAGTGAAATATCTAATAATAATAATAATATCTGAACATTCAAACACAGCATACAACTCAGTTTGCAAATTTAAATTTTATTTTAAAGAACTGTGTAATTTCAGAGCCAAATGCCGTGTGCCCACAAATATTTGAATTATTATTGTTTATTATAAATGCCAAATACATTCCTGGAGCCTTCGATTTAGCATACACAGTGCCCTCTACAGGATCCTGTCGAAACAGCATCTGCTTCAACCTCGTTCACGAAATATGCGTTTTTTTCACAAAACGTTTTTCTTTATAAATCCCAAAATCTTCCTATAAATGTTTGTATGAATGCTTACCATCTTTTTCAATCAGATTTATAAATGAGTTCCCCGATTAATCTGTTTACATGAAAACATCTTAATTGCATTAAGGCATGTAAACGTAGCCACCTAACAAAGATAAAGATAATGTTTATTGTCATTGTCACTTGGACAACGAAACTGAAAATGCAATTCAAGTCAATGTGAGGTATAAAAAGAGTAATAAAATATTACAAAATATACAAATTGCATTGAATACTGCATTGACTATACCGACTGCACTGAATAACCATACTGCACTGATTAAATATAAGAAATGAACTGTTATGTTTTGCATTTAGCGCCATGATTGCTTTGGGGAAAAAACAGTTTTTCAGGCGATTTGTCCTGGTTTTCATGGCTCTGTATCTCTTGCCTGATGGCAAAAGCTGAAAGAGACAGTGATGTGATGAATCCTGTGAAATGTCCAAAGCTTTTTTCCGGCATCGGGAGGTGTAGATCTGTTCCAGGGAGGGGAGAGGGCAGCCAATCGTTTTCTCCGCTGCCCTGATGACCCTGTGGAGAGCTCTCATGTCTGAGGAAGTGCAGCTGCCGTACCACTCTCCATGGAACAGTGATAAAAGGCATGGAGCAGATTTCTGGGGAGACGGTTCTTTCTGAGGATTCTCAGAAAAAACAGTCTCTACTGCGCTTCTTCAGCAACTCCTTAGTGTTCTTAGGTAACTTGGTGACTTAGCAAACTGCATGTTCCTCATCTCCTCTGTATGGACCTTAGAGCTGTAGGGAACTTGTAAATTCTAAAGGGTTCACAAACTTCTAAGCACCATTGTTGTTTTATTGTATGCATGACCATTGGCTAAGATATGTGATCATTGTTTGGCTGTAGTGGAGGCTGACTGATATTCTGCAAAGTACTCAATTTCAGTAAATCTGCAGAGTGTCCTGCTGAGTGATTATAAGGGGATTGAATAATGTTTATTGCATCTGTATTCCACAGACGGCTATGAAGAGGGCAGGAGGAAGGCCAAAGAGGCAGAGACGATGTCTGACCTCCAGTCTGAAGCAGAGGTGTCTAGGCAAAGGCCACCAAGGTGTATAAGGTATGTCAGTTTGTGTCACATCACTATTACTTTTCCCGTTCACACGCTGTTTAAAGTCTTGTTTTCTATTAAACTTCACTGAATTGAATTGGTACGGGTCGAGGTTTGCCTTTTATTTTACACAGTTTTCCATTAAAGGTTCAAGGTCACTTTATTGTCATCAGCAGCTTCATACATGTACAAAGAGTGATGAAACAATGTTTCTCCATGGACCCAGTACAACATATAGTAACATATAGTAACACTTAACATCACAGTAACAGGACGTGCAAGGTGCACACAGGCAGTAAATAAATAGTGCAGAGATATAAACTTCGTAAGTAAGTGCAGTTGCTCATGTTTGTAACCCCGCAACTGCACCACCTTTTGCAGTAATCACTGCCAACAAGCAATCTCTGTACTTCACCATGAGACGTCTGCATTTGCCAAAAGGTAGTTTGGCTCACTCCTCCTGAGCAAACTGCTCAAGCTGTCTTAGGTTTGAAGGGTGGCGTTTCCACTGCAATTGTTAGATTTTTCCATAGATGGTAAATATGATTAAGATCTGGGCTCATAGAGGGCCATTTAACAATTGTCCAATGTTTTTTTCTCAGCCATTCCTGAGTGCTTTTAGCTGTATGTTTTGGGTCATTATCCTGTTGGAGGACCCATGACCTGTGACTGAGGCTGAGCTTTCTGACACTGGGCAGTATGTTTCACTCCAGGATGCCTTGGTAGTCTAGAGACTTCATTGTGCCCTGAACAGATTCAAGGTTCCCTGTGCCAGATGCAGCAAAGCAGCCCCAGAACAAAACCGAGCTCCTCCATGTTACACAGTAGGTATGGTGTTCTTTTCTTCTAAAGCTTCATCTTGCTTCTGTAAACAGAGCTGATGTGACTGGCCAAAAAGCTCCAATTTTGTCTCACCAGTCCAAAGGACATTCTCCCAGAAACTTTGGGGCTTGTCAAAATGCATTTTGCTGAATTCCACTCTAGCTTTTTCATGTTTCTCTATTAATAGTGGAGTCCTCCTGGATTCTCTTCCACGGAACCCATTATTGTTCAAAAGGCGACGGATGGTGCGATCAGTAAGTGACGTACCTTGATCTTGGAGCTCAGTTTGAATGGTTTTGAATGCTTTCCATGGCTCTTTCTACCATCCGCACTATCCTTCTGATCAACCTGGGTTGCATTTCCTCACAGTTTTGTGCAATGACCTCATGCTGCCATCTTGGGGCATTGCCAGTCTTAATGCATTGTCAGTCTTAGTGCATTGTCAGTCTTGGTGCATTGCCAGTCTTGGTGCATTGTCAGTCTTAGTGCATTGCCAGTCTTGGTGCATTGTCAGTCTTGGTGCATTGTCAGTGATATTTTTTTTTCTTTGTTTTAACTGCACATTCTGTAGTACATTATAAATGAAAACAGCATCCCCCATTTATGTGGCGCAGATCCTGTGAATAAGAAGCTGTCAGCCCTGTGTACATACCCTGTACATTTCCTGGGCTCCCATATTAATCATAAACTTCAGATTTTTTATTTATTTTTTTGGGGGGGGAGGGGCATTTGGTACCTGTTGACAGGACTCACACACACACAGTCATTCACATACACACACATCCGTCCATATTAACATTAGATTGTACTCATTTTAATCTAATTGTGGAATGCAGGCCTTAAATGATTCATATTATTTCAATAAGGCCTCCCTTTAGGGGTATAGTCCATGCTTTTACGTTTGTGTAAATCAAACCAAACAAAGGACACGGCCGCATGACCCCGCGGCGCCGAACAAAGAAGCACTGTGGGACATACGGCGGCGTCCGAAACAGACTGAGGAAACGAGCACATCGCCCGCCACTGCCCAGAGTCCCGCTCGCAAACGTCCAGTCTAAACTAGGTGACCTAAGAGCGAGGTTGGGGTTCCAGCGCGATGCAAGAAACTGCAATATACCATGTTTCACGGAAACGTGGCTGACCCCCCTGGTACTGGATCTAGTGGTGACTCCGTCGGACTCTTTCTCTCTTTTTCCTGTTTCATAACTGCTTGCTGTTGGTCATTTAGTACTTGCTCTTTGTCTATGAAACTATGTCATAAATAAAAAGGACATTTAATCGAAATATTACATGCTGATTTTTTTCCTGGTTAAATAAAATCAATACAGCAGATTCTTTTATACACACACGACTGCTTTTTTTGTAACTTAATTATGCCATCTAACACGATAGGTTCTCTGTCATAAGAATATTCCAATATGTTGGTTGAGATTATTTAAGCGGTACATCAACAATCCTTGTGGGGGAAATTAATGATAATTAAACTTTGACAAACAAGGGCATAGCTGAAAAATCAGTACACTGCTAGTGAGTTACTGGCAATATAGCATAGAAATTTACTAGTCAGTTGTGCTAAGAATCAGCTAAACTGAAATGGAAGGCTTGTAGTATAAGGGAGAAGGTGAAGGAGAATGTTTTATGTGTTTTAAGTTGATTAAGCAGGGAGGAGCACTTCTCTTTCTCACATAGTAAAGGTTCATTCTCTCTTCAAATGATTGCTTGCAAATTTAAGGATCTAGGAAATTAGCTTAGTCTACTGTTGCAATGATATACAGCTGCAGACTCTTAATGGCCTTAAAGAGCAATTCAGTGAGACTGAAGTCCTGAGAGGTGTTCTCAAAGTCATTAAATCAGGAAACTTCATAGACATGCTAGTACACAAGGATAAGCTTAAAGGCTTTTTACAGTCCCATTTAGGGGGGCGAAGTAACACGGAACTATTCCAAGAGCTCATGTGCGCAAATCAGAGTGACAATGAAACACCACAACAGTTTTTGTACCGAGTCATAGGCCTCAAACAAAAGATCCTATTTGCTTCTAAATATGCTGGCACTGAATTGAAATACCATGTGACCACAGTCCAAGACATTTTCCTCCACACAGTATACCAGGGCCTCGGCCATAAGCATGATGACATACGTCGAGAACTTAAACCACTGCTTTCAGACAGCAATGTGTCTGATGAGACAATCCTAAAACAAATGATGAGGATAACAAACACTGAGAATGAAAGACAAAGACGCCTAGGGACAGTTGTGTGGCAGAGACCTGTAAATGTGCAGAGAGCGCAGCTTGAAGTTGCAGCAGCGCAAAACAACAGTACAAAGAAACATGGTTCAGATCAAGAGCCCAAAGCTGAAGTGCTCCAACAGTTAACTGAGAGAGTGGAGGAGTTAATGAAGAAAGTTGAACAACTGCAACAGCCATTGCAGACCCAACAGCCACGGTCTTGCCACAACTGCCCAGGTAAAGTAGACCAACAGAAAGCCAAATCTTACAGCTGTGCTAAATGCCTTGAACTAAACCACCCAGGTTGCACGCATTGCTTTTACTGTGGTGAAGAGGGCCACAGGGCAGTGGGTTGTCTGAAGAAACCCAAGTGTCAGGAAAACGTGAGCTGATTTCTGCTGTGGGACAGGCAGTGACCGGGCTTCACCTTCAGTCCCAATTGTGCCCACCTCACACTACTGAGTGCGACACAGAGGGCTCAGACACCAATAAGACTAAGCCAGCTATAATGAAACATAGGCCAAAAGACCACAATGAGCAAGCATTTCCCCAATCCCCTCTTCTCATACCCAGTCAAATGAGTAGGCGCCTGGTTAAGTTTATAGGTGCCAAGGCTCTTGCACGATGTAACCTCAGTGGGTTGACAGTCGATGCACTGCTAGATGCAGGAGCTCAACTGAGTATGATCAACAGAGGTTGGAAGGAGAGGTACCTACCAGACGCCCCGGTGAGGCCTCTCAGTGAAATATGTGATGATAAGGAAGAGCTGGAGGTCCATGCTGTAAATGGAGACTTTCTTCCTTTTGATGGCTAGGTCCTGATCACGGTCAGCTTGAGCGCTAATGGCAGCTTCAGCGAGCCCATCACAGTGCCTTTTCTTGTCTGCAGTGTTCCGCTTGATCACCCACTACTTGGGTTTAATTTGCTAGAGGAAGTGGTTTAGAGTCAGCCAGGGGAACTTGTCCCAGCCCTTACCATGCTTCTCTCTGATGCAATGTCAATGCCCTCTGAGAAGCCTGAGCTGTTAGTGAGCTTCATTCATGCTGGCAAATCCTCCAGACATCAGGGGCGTCACATAATGCTATGTCATCCAATCTTAGTTTAACATTATCTTAACGTATCCTATCTTAATCTTATCTTATCCTAAGTACTTGTGAGATCTCTCACCTAATTATTTGCAGGTTCTATGAAAAACCATTTACATCACACAGATAGCCCATCTCCACAGCCATCTCTAGGACCCTGGGGATGGCACTCAGCTGGTCCAGCGCATCACTAGGAAATATCACCTCAACTTCATCAACCCAATTCTCACCATACGAGTAGTGAGCCTCTGAGTTTTGAGTCCTCCCCTACTTGCAGATGTAAATTGCATTTAAAAATTCATTCCAAAACTGAATACACCAGTGATAAGTAAAACACTTGGCCTCATAGGTCATTTTAGGGCAATTGCTTAGATAATAGTCATGCAACTTATTGAATCTTTCCATTTTTTCAAAAACAACAGTAGGGGACATAAATGGGGGTGTCGGACCCGTAACCAGCTGAGATGAGGGGGCTGCAGCCTGTGCTGGAACCTGATACAGAGAGGTGGGCTGGAGCTGAAGATGGATGTGGGGCTGGACTTACAGGTGAGAGTATGCGTAGTGACGGAGGAGGAGAGTGTAAAAAAAGATGGAGATGGAGAGGAGACAAAAGAGGATGGGACTGGTGACGGAACTAAGAAGTGGAGGAGAAGGCGGGTGAGCAGGGCTCAGGTTCTGACACTGATGGAGTGCGACACAGGATTGATTGATTGATTGATTGATTCCCTTTTTTGCTGTTGCAATTCACCATGTCACTAGTCACAAGTACCAGCGAAAAGCAGGCCATCAACCCGACCATACATACACAAACATTATAGGGGGGCAGACAGGTCAGGAAGACAGCGGGCTGTAGGAAAACTCAGAGAAACAGATTACGTGAGGAGAGTGGAGGTGAATAAAAAAAACAGCCCCCAGACTGTACTCCAGTAGGAAGTACAATATAGGAACAGAAAAAAAAAACACCTCAGCAATAAGCACATAGTCACCACATCTCACAACACTAAAGTCGAGACTTGCAACAGGGGAGGGGAATGGGGAGGTGGAGGTAGTCCAGCATAGACAAACAGCCGTCCGTTCCTGCAGCCAAACGGCGCTGTACAAGGACCCGTTCGTTCACGCTGGGGGTATGAAGCGGCGAAGGCGTGGGATGGGGGTAGGGTGTCCTTGTGGTTGGGGGAGAGGAATGCAAGAGAGTCTCACTGCCTTGTTCTTCAGGGGGAGTTGTTGAGCTCAGCAGAGGCCTTGGCCAAGGCCCGTGCTGATTAGGGGGGAGCCAAAAGCAGATAGAATGGGGTTGTTTGGGTTTTCAGGCGAGAAACTGTAATTTCGCAGTTCCTCTAATGTCCATGCTGGTCTCCGCCATCCAAAATCCTTTGCAGAGCCGTGAGCCTCTCCATGATGTTATCAAATCTGCGGTCCATAGTCACGGTGATGTTATTAAATCTGCGGTCGTTAGACACAGTGATGTTATCCAGTTTGCGATCTATAGCCATAGTCTGGGCGCCAACAGCTCTGCCAAGTCCGTCAATCATCCCGGCCAGCCTAGTTGGGCTTTGAGCGGCTGTCACCGTTTTCTTCAATTTCCGATAAGTCAGGGCAATGCCTAATCCAATCAGCATCAGACCTGTAATCATGGTTCCGAATAGGTAAATGTCTTCGATGTCCTCCACGGAAAGAGCTGCCAGACACACGACCCTCCACTTCTCCCATCCGTCCATCGTGTAGCCAGCTGCGTATGTTCCTGCAGAACAGTCAGGTTCCCCTGAACCTGGGCTTCTCGTCGAGAAGATGGTGTCAATTGCGTTGAGAGACCAGTTGATCAAATCCATAATTTCCTTAGTTTTGAAGAGCAGGGCTGAGAGAGTCTCTCAAGTATAGACAGTAAGACAGTAGACTAGACGAGACGAGAGAAGCAAAGCAGGGAAGATAAGGGGAGGGAGAGGGAGAGAAGTGCGTCCGCCTCCGATGAGAGCTCAGTGAAGGATGGTTGCAACCTCGTCGTCACTCTGGGTGAGATCCTCACACGGGATCTTCTCACCCACCTAGGTTGAGTTGAAGGGGTTTACCAATTTGCTGTTACGGAAGCGTAGTAGACTCTGTAAATTTTTTGTAAATGGTCCCTTTTGTTTTTTACACCTCTTTCCACGTCCTGACCGGCCTCCCGCTGTATTTCTACGGCGTCCTGAGCCCTGCTGACCCCTGCTGGTTGCCACCGGGGTGGGAGTAGACGCAGTGGCGGCAGACATGGTCATGGAGCTGGCTGCCGGCGGCCCAGTGCGGCATTTCCTCTGACGGCCTCCACTACTGGTACTGGTTCGTCCTTTGGGATTAAAAAGACAGGGGACAGCACATTTAATTAAACTGAATCCTTATGTCACTCTACAACAAAACTACATCACACACATCACAGATATCACACTTGGCAGTCAGTATTGCACATTGAGAAAAATTCTGTCATCTTATTGGATACAGGAAATATAGGCTTTGGAGACTTATGCGCTGGTCTTGAATTGGGCCGCCTGCGTTTCAACAGGGGAACTTGACCTATAAAAACACGACAGTTGGTGCACAGATTCCCTGATATGCAGAACAACAGCGAAAAACAACGCTGGAAAGGTTCATGTGCACCAAATATAGTGTAGCAGGTGTTGATTAAATGAAATCTAATCAACATTATTAATTATTATTAATTCACTCAAAATCTGTATGTTTTTCTGTTAGTAATTAATATGTATATCTGTTTATGAGAAAAGAAGGGGAGAAAGTTTCATTTCTTGATGAGTTCTGTGTGCGTCGCTGCTGTGACGTCATTGACGTGTTGCGCGCTCTTGCTTCAGTCCGCGGGAGGTCTGAGCAGAGCGAGGTATGCGTTTTGTTCAGTCCTGTTCGAAAATGTGTAAAAAGAGAAATAATTACTATATATTTTATCTATGTATTATTGCGATAGATAAATGAGTTATGCGAATATGTTGTCTTTCCTTAGAACCGAATTTAAAGTTGTTTTACCTGCAAAAGTGTAGTTTTAATCGAGGGAATGCAGTGTGTCGTTGTCTGCGTAAAAGTTGGCCTGTGAAGCGTGACTGCTGATTTTTCTTCTGTGTGTGAATGTTTAGCAGGAGCAGGCAAGATTGCACAACGGATAATTAACTGCATGTTTTCTACTTATGCAGGTACAGTTTTTTATGTATTTTTATGATTTCGTTATATGTGTTCAAACTTAAATTGGTTTTATGTTTATATAATATGCTGGAAACTTTGATTGTATTAAGAAAAGTGTTATATACAAGATATATTTTGCAGATACGGTCATGTTGTACTGAAGTGATTACTAGTTACTACTATTTTCTTTATATTACAATTACTTCTTGTAAATACAAATCCTCTGTATTGTGAACTCTTGCTTCAGTCCGCGGGAGGTCTGAGCAGAGCGAGCAGGAGCAGGCAAGATTGCACAACGGATAATTAACTGCATGTTTTCTACTTATGCAGCGTAAAATACAACTGATCCAGCAGATTGACTCCGGTGTTTATTTCACAACATACAACACAACGCAGAGGGGTAGCCGAGCCGGTTACAATAGCAGCCTGCTCAATCCAAATGCTGACATCAGGAACTGACTATTAAGTAAAATCATTTATATATCTTTCAATTTCCATAAATTGCATTATTAGTATTAGGGATTGCATCTTCACTCTCAAGTTATCGAAACTAGGATTTCTGCTTTTTCTTTTTTTTTTTTTGTGATCAAATTTTAATTGGAGATTTTATAACAAAGAACAAGACGGAACAGAACAAAACACACTCGACCCCCCCCCCCCCCAATACACTCTGAGACAGCACCTCAAAGGAAAAGAGACAAAGGACCAACAGTGGTCACCGGCAGCACCCAGCCCCAAAGAGTGCAGCTAAAAACTGAGGAGAAAAGAAATAACATACTTAAATCAGTAAGAAATGTCAAAATTAGGAAAGTAAAAATCAAAACAAAAAACAAGGGATACGGCCTCAGGACGTGACCCGCAGCCAGTCCTTTACCAGCTGCACGTCATGGAGCCAGCTCTGGATCGTAGAACCAGACGAGTTGTTAATCCAGGCTGCAGAGAGTTCCAGCAGAAGCAGATCAAGGAAGGTGGACTTCCAAACAGTGGGAATGGCACGATCAGGAGACTTCCAAACAGTGGGAATGGCACGATCAGGAGACTTCCAGACAGTGGGAATGGCACGATCAGGAGACTTCCAGACAGTGGGAATGGCACGATCAGGAGACTTCCAGACAGTGGGAATGGCACGATCAGGAGAAACAGGTGAAAGGACAGAGCAAATCTGCACAGCGGGTGAAGAGGAAGAAGCAAGGAAAAAGAGATATTACAGGCCCTAAGCATGGACCTCAGCTGGAGGTAGAAAAAGTATGAGGAAGAAGGAAGATCGAATGTGACCTTAACCCCAAAGGACGAACCAGCACCAGTGGTGGAGGCCGTCGGAGGAAATGCCGCACTGGGCCGGCGGCACCCAGCTCCATCACCGTGTCTGCCGCCACTGCGTCTACTCCCTCCCCGGTGGCAACCAGCAGGGGTCAGCAGGGCTCAGGACGCCGTAGAAATACAATTCAATTCAATTCAATTCAAAAAACTTTATTTGTCCCCGAGGGGCAATTTAAAAGGCACAGAGGAGCAACGCACACAAATAACAGTAGTAACACAACAAATGACACACACACATAATGAACTATGAACAAAATAAATAAAGCTTAAAGTACAGAGGCAATAAGATGCATGATGATGAAAGTGGGGAAAAAAAAGAGAGAGATGAGATGAGAGATCAGAGGAGGTCTGGATTGTAGGGGGAGGGGAGGTGGGAGTGTGAGGTGATAATGGTGGGTTTGGGGGGGTGTCAGGAATTCAAAAGAAGGACAGCTTTAGGAACAAAGGTGGCCCTCCTCCTCTGTGTCCTGCAACCGGGACATCGGAGCCGACGTTTGGAGGGGAGCCACTCAAAGGCAGAGTTCAGCGGGTGTGATGGGTCTTTAATGATTTTGAGTGCTAGCCTGTGTGTCTGCTGGTCGCAGATGTGTGATATGGATCTCAAGGGCAGACCAATAATCTTAGAGCACATGCTGACAGTGCTCTGTAGCCGATTTCTGTGCTGCATGCTGGTGGAATGGAACCAGCAGATGATGGAGAATGAGATGACATTCTCTATGAAGGAGTAGTAAAAGGACCGTAAAATGTCTTTCCTGACTCCAAAGGAATTGAGCTTCCTAAGGAGGTATTGCCGCTGATGACACTTCCTAAGAATCTCCTCTGTGTTGGAGGAGAATTTCAGCAGATGGTCAAAGATGGTGGCCAGATATTTATACTCCTGGACTAGCTCTACTGGTTTACCATGGATGAAGGTGGTAACTGCTGCAGCCAGGTCTCTCTGCTTGTTGGAGTAAGTCACGTTTAGTTCCAGACATGAGGTGTCACACCAGCCCACAAACTTCTGCAGAGCGTGACCATGGTTGTGTGAGGGGCCTGACAGCAGAGTCAGGAGGATGGAGTCATCAGCGTACTTCACCAGATGGCAGTTGGGCTGTGTGTTTCTGCAGTCATCCGTGTATAAGATGAAGAGCAGAGGAGACAGCACGCATCCTTGTGGTGACCCGGTAGAGGTATAACGGAGGTCAGAGAGAGTATTGTTTACCTCTGTGATCTGTTGGTCAGAAAGTCCAATATCCACAGGATTAACTGGTTGTCCAGATGAAAGTTGAGGGAGAGTTTAGTAGCCAGGATGTGGGGTTGCAGAGTGTTGAATGCTGAGGAAAAGTCGGCAAACAAGAGTCTAACTGATGAGTTAGGCTGCTCCAGATGTTTATGCATGGTGTCTATAATGAATGATTTTGCGTCGTCAACACCTCTGTCTGTGCGATATGCAAACTGAAGCGGGTCCATATGGGGGTTAGTTGTTCTGATGATGTGGTGTTTTACGACCCTTTCCATGGCTTTCATCACTAGTGAGGTGAGAGCCACGGGCCGAAGATCATTCAGAACTTTGGTTATACTTTTTTTAGGAATGGGGATGACTGTGGAATGTTTCCAGAGGCGGGGTACTATGCCGCTGTCCATAGAGTTCTGGAACAAGGTCCGGAATACGCCACCTAGTTGCTGAGCACAGTGCCGCAGGACTCCACTGCAGATGTGGTCTGGGCCGGGTGCACTTCTCTCTCTAGTCATCTTAAGGGCATTCACTACGTCCAGAGTGTTGAAGATGAGTACGGAGTTGTCTGATTTAAGTGAGGATCTTAAACTCTGGAGCTGAGTGGAGTTGTCTGACTCAAACCTGGTGTAAAAGGAGTTGAGGTCATCAGGGAGTGATGTGTCGCTGCTGCCCTCAACGTGGATGGTTCTGGGACTGGAGACAGCTGTGTTCACAGTGGCCATGGTTTTCAGTCCCCTCTGAAAAATTCTGCTCCACTTTGTCTTTGTATTTCAGTTTTGCCATTTTAATTGCTAGTTTGACTTCTCTGTTGATTTCCTTCTTGTCTGATTCAGAGCCAGTAAAGAAAATCCTTTTCTTTTTGTTTAGTATTTCTTTGAGCTCTTTGGTGATCCAAGGTTTATTGTTGGCAAAGATGGTGACTGTTTTTGATGGGATGATATTGTCAACGCAGAAGGAGATGTATGATGAGACTGTGTCTACCTGCTCATGTATATTGTTGGAAGAAAGGAGATTGTCCCAGTCTGTAGATTCAAAGCATCCTTGTAGGGTTTGGATGATTTCTGCTGTCCACTATTTGATGTTTGTAACAACCTTCTTTGCCCTTTTGATGATTGGCGTGTATGCTGGGGCAAGCAGGATTGTATGATGATCAGCCAAGCTGAGAGGGGGGAGGGGAAGAAATCTGTATGCATCCTGGACTGAACCATAGCCTTTGTCCAGAATCTTCCCCATGCGGGTGGTACATGTGACGTACTGATGGAATCCTTTGAGGGACTTGTCAAGCGAACAGTGATTGAAATCTCCCAAAACGAGTTTGGGGGAGTCCAGTGATAACTGTTCAAATTTATTTAGAGTGTTGATGATGTGCTCCGTAGCAGTGGCGGCGTTGGCTTTGTGGTGGATGTAGACCAAAATGAGGAAAAGTTGTGGAAATTCTCTGGGGAGATAGAAAGGGCCAGGAGCTCGATGTCTGTGGTGCACAGTTTTTCCCTCACTATGACTGTGGAGCACCAGCGTGAATTAATATAGAGACACACGCCTCCTCCATGATGTTTACCGGAGAGCACACTGACGCGGTCCAGGCGTACTGGGGGGGTGAAGCCATCAATGTGTAGCATGTCATCATTGTCGCTCTCATTTAACCATGTTTCCGTAAATGCCAGGATAGAAGCAGTTCTGTATTCATGCACATGGTTAACACTAGCTTGCAGCTCATCCGTTTTTTTGCGGAGAGAGCGAACGTTAGCCAGGATGATGGACGGAAGCGCTCGCTGTTTAAAGGTCTCCCTTTTAAGCCTGGCTTTAACGCCACCCTTTTTCTTCCCTCTTCTGGTTACCTTTTTGTGTGTGAATTTATGCTGGCTGGAGGAGTTCACGCGGAGAATTTGGAGTGTCTGTGGAGTGTTGAGTCTGTAGTCCAAGCTGAATTAAGCGATCTCTGTGCTAGATGAGCCGCGATCCGTCGGGAGGGTTGTTTCCAGTAGAAGACGCACACTCACAGATAAGCAGCCAATGCGTATATGCAATTGTCCAAAAAAATGCACAAATCTCACAGATATTCATGCTGGGGTATGTTCCGGGAACAATAATAATAATAAATAAAATAATAATTAAAAGAATAAATAAATAAAAATTGTGTCCGGAGTAACAAGCAGCCACGTAACGTGAGCGCGATTAGAACAAAGAGACAGCGCAAAGTGAGCGCGTCTAGAGCGCTCCGTGAGTATTGAGGAAAAAAGTATGGAAAAATAAGAGAGAAACTCAAAAAAAGAAGCAGCTCCGTTAAAAGTGCAAAGCAGTTTGTGCAAGACTGTACCGAAGCACGCAGAAAAACAAAAACAAACCAACAAGAACGATAAAATACGATACACACGTCGCTCCTCTAACCAGCCGGTCGACCGCACGAGCAGCGACCCGGAATTCATTCGGCGGGAGGCCGGTCAGGACGTAGAAATTGGTGTAAAAAACAAAAGGGGCCATTTACAAAAAATTTACAGAATCTAGTACGCTTCAGTAACAGCAAATTGGCAAACCCCTTTGACTCAACCCAAGTGGGTGAGAAGATCCCGTGTGAGGATCTCACCCAGAGTGACGACGAGGTTGCAACCATCCTGTGTCGCACTCCATCAGTGTCAGAGCCTGAGCCTGAGCCCTGCTCACCGGCCTTTGTGGGATTAAATAGAATTATAAATAACATACAATGAATAGAGGAAAAAGAGAATATAGCTTAAAGCAGGGCATGATGAAAAGGGGGGGGGTTCATTCTAAAAAATGCAGTTAACTGAAACAACAACTGACTGGCGCGCCGGCAAGGCAAGGCTACCTAATCGGAACAGATAGGGGGGGCGACAGAGAATATCAGCGGCCCCTACTTATCTTTTAGCCTTCCAGAAGGACAACTACGAGCTGGCTAGAGTCACACATGTGGTTGTCAAGTAGAGGGAAGGTACTGAGAAAGGGGGGGGAGATGCCCAAAGGGCTTTAAAAGGGATACAGCTGATACATATGGCAGAGCCTCCTCCTGTACATGCTGAATGTATGTCAGACGGCCGCTCCCGGATTGCAATCTGTCAGACAATAAACCGGTGATTTGCAACTTCTCCCCGTGTCAGCTGTGAATCTCTTCTCATCCACGAACCCGGTGGAGACGCCGTGCTCCAACACCTTCTCCTCCACTTCTTTCTTAGTTCCGTCACCCATCCCATCCTCTTTTGTCTCCTCTCCATCTCCATCTTTTTTTACAGACTCTCCTCCTCCGTCACCACACGTAGTCTCACCTGTAAGCCCAGCCCCACATCCATCTTCAGCTCCGGACATGGTTCATCCCACCCCTCCGTATCAGGTTCCAGCGCACCCCTCATCTCAGCTGGTTACGGGTCCGACACCCCCATTTATGTCCCCTTCCGTTGTTTTTGAAAAAATGGAAAGATTCAATAAGTTGCATAACTATTATCTTAGCAACTACCCTAAAATGACCTATGAGGCCAAGTGCTTTACTTACCATTGGTGTATTCAGTTTTGGAGTGAGTTTCTAAATGCAATTTCCATCTGCAAGCAGGGGAGGGACCAAAACCTAGAGGCTCACTACACGTATGTTGACAATTGGGATGATGAAGCTGAGGTGATATTTCCTAATGATGCGCTGGACCAGCTGAGTGCCATCCCCGGGGTCCTGGAGTTGGCTGTGGAGATGGGCTATCTGTGTGATGTAAATAGTTTTTCATAGAACCTGTAAATAATTAGGTGAGAGATCTCACAAGTACTTAGGATAAGATAAGATTAAGATAGTTTAACCTTAACTTATCCTAAGTTTGTATGACATAAGATTAGAATAAGATAAGACTAATATAGGTTAAGATAAGATTTTGTATAACATAAGGTAACATAGAATAAGATAAGACTAATATAGAGTAAGTTAAGATGAGGTTAAGATAAGATTGTATAACGTAAGATAACATAGAATTAAATAGGACTAAGATATAAATAAATGTGGATTATTTTGCATTTGGTTTGTGTCTGTGTGGTTATTTAAAACATTGTGAAGTTTGAAACAAAATTTGATTAGCTTAAATAATGATTGGTTAAACTCATGTACATGTAGAGAATTGTAGTGGACTTGCCATTGAATTAAAGGTTTCTTCAGTTCTCAAGTGCAATGCAAAAAACATAGAGGGGCAATTCATTAAATGATGCAAGCACAGGGACATGTTTTTGGTGTTAAACCTAAATTGCATGACCATTCTGCCGCAAAAACAAGCCTTTAAGGTTAAAGGTGCCATCCAACTCTACTTTGAAAACTTGTGAAACTGATAAAGTACATCTTTCTTTGTTTTCCGCACATATGTCCACCAAACGGAAGGGGCCTGAGAGTGGCATTAAGAGTCTGCAGCTGTATATTATATATATATATATATATATATATATATATATATATATATATATATATACACTCACCTAAAGGATTATTAGGAACACCTGTTCAATTTCTCATTAATGCAATTATCTAATCAACCAATCACATGGCAGTTGCTTCAATGCATTTAGGGGTGTGGTCCTGGTCAAGACAATCTCCTGAACTCCAAACTGAATGTCAGAATGGGAAAGAAAGGTGATTTAAGCAATTTTGAGCGTGGCATGGTTGTTGGTGCCAGACGGGCCGGTCTGAGTATTTCACAATCTGCTCAGTTACTGGGATTTCACGCACAACCATTTCTAGGGTTTACAAAGAATGGTGTGCAAAGGGAAAAACATCCAGTATGCGGCAGTCCCGTGGGCGAAAATGCCTTGTTGATGCTAGAGGTCAGAGGAGAATGGGCCGACTGATTCAAGCTGATAGAAGAGCAACTTTGACTGAAATAACCACTCGTCACAACCGAGGTATACAGCAAAGCATTTGTGAAGCCACAACACACACAACCTTGAGGCGGATGGGCTACAACAGCAGAAGACCCCACTGGGTACCACTCATCTCCACTACAAATAGGAAAAAGAGGCTACAATTTGCACGAGCTCACCAAAACTGGACAGTTGAAGACTGGAAAAATGTTGCCTGGTCTGATGAGTCTCGATTTCTGTTGAGACATTCAAATGGTAGAGTCAGAATTTGGCGTAAACAGAATGAGAACATGGATCCATCATGCCTTGTTATCACTGTGCAGGCTGGTGGTGGTGGTGTAATGGTGTGGGGGATGTTTTCTTGGCACACTTTAGGCCCCTTAGTGCCAATTTTGCATCGTTTAAATGCCACGGCCTACCTGAGCATTGTTTCTGACCATGTCCATCCCTTTATGATCACCATGTACCCATCCTCTGATGGCTACTTCCAGCAGAATAATGCACCATGTCACAAAGCTCGAATCATTTCAAATTGGTTTCTTGAACATGACAATGAGTTCACTGTACTAAAATGGCCCCCACAGTCACCAGATCTCAACCCAATAGAACATCTTTGGGATGTGGTGGAACGGGAGCTTCGTGCCATGGATGTGCATCCCACAAATCTCCATCAACTGCAAGATGCTATCCTATCAATATGGGCCAACATTTCTAAAGAATGCTTTCAGCACCTTGTTGAATCAATGCCACGTAGAATTAAGGCAGTTCTGAAGGCGAAAGGGGGTCAAACACCGTATTAGTATGGTGTTCCTAATAATCCTTTAGGTGAGTGTATATATATATAATATTTATATTATAATATTATATTATATAAGCTAATTTCCTAGATCCTTAAATTTGCAAGCAATCATTTGAAGAGAGAATGAACCTTTACTATGTGAGAAAGAGAAGTGCTCCTCCGTGCTTAATCAACTTAAAACACATAAAACATTCTCCTTCACCTTTCCCCTTATACTGTACTACAAGCCTTCCATTTCAGTTTAGCTGATTCTTAGCACAGCTGACTAGTAAATTTCTATGCTATATTGCCAGTAACTCACTAGCAGTGTACTGATTTTTCAGCTATGCCCTTGTTTGTCAAAGTTTAATTATCATTAATTTCCCCCACAAGGATTGTTGATGTACCGCTTAAATAATCTCAACCAACATATTGGAATATTCTTATGACAGAGAACCTATCGTGTTAGATGGCATAATTAAGTTACAAAAAAAGCAGTCGTGTGTGTAGAAAAGAATCTGCTGTATCGATTTTATTTAACCAGGAAAAAAATCAGCGTGTAATATTTCAATTAAATATCCTTTTTATTTTTGACATAGTTTCATAGACAAAGAGCAAGTACTAAATGACCAACAGCAAGCAGTTATGAAACAGGAAAAAGAGAGAAAGAGTCTGACGGAGTCACCACTAGATCCAGTACCAGGGGGGTCAGCCACGTTTCCGTGAAACATGATATATTGCAGTTTCTTGCATCGCGCTGGAACCCCAACCTCGCTCTTAGGTCACCTAGTTTAGACTGGATGTTTGTGAACGGGACTCTGGGCAGTGGCGGGCGATGTGCTCGTTTCCTCATTCTGTTTCGGACTCCGCCGTATGTCCCACAGTGCTTCTTTGTTCGGCGCCGCGGGGTCATGCGGCCGCGTCCTTTGTTAGGTTTGTTTTACACAAACGTAAAAGCATGGACTATACCCCTAAAGGGAGGCCTTATTGAAATAATATGGATCATTTAAGGCCTGCATTCAAATATTACATTAAAATGACTAAATTAATATTATTAAGTTTACCCATCTTTATCACTCTGCCTTAAACAAAGGAGACGCCTGAATCTCATTCCGGTTCACTTTAGATGGGCAGTAAGTGCATTTCCCTGCCATTCCAGGGAAGCCGGTGTGGATGTGCAGGCTAGCTGTTTGGTCCCTGTTTCAGGTTCATGCGGCAGAATCTGCTTGTCGTGAGTCTGGCCTTTTCCTCTTTTTCTCCATCTTCTTCTCCACCCATTTCTTGGCAGCCTCCCGCTCCTTCTAGAAGAATTCTGTCTCTGCAAATTCATCTAAGGCCATTTTGGGGTTAGAGAGCCCCTCAGCAAAAAATGTTACGTTTGTAACCAAAAATCAGGTAACACTACTTAAGGCCATTGCTTTAGCAATTTATAAACACATTCATAACTAATAATAATGAATCCATAAAGTATTAGAAACATGGCTATAATTATTTATCAAAAGGCATAACACATTATACCCATGTGTATTATGCATTATGAATAATTTATGAAGGTCTCATCTGGAATGCACTATAGATACCTTCATAATGCATTATGATGCTCGGAATAATACAGCTATTGTACTGTATTACAAAGGTATCTATAGTGCATTATAGATGAGAGCTTCATAAGGCAGTCATAGTGCATAATAAACATGGCAATTTGTTATGCCCATTTAGAAATATAGCCATGTTTATAATGCTTTATGAATGCATTATAATGCATTGTCAATGTCTTTAAAAATGACTAAAACAAAAAAAAATGTTACCAAAAATCATTTATGGTTCTGCCTGTGATGCTATCAACACTCAAGCTTTTCTGGTCAATGCAATTTATAATTGTTCAGACAGATAATATTCTACCATGTGAGCGATGCTCAGGTCACTGATCAACACAAGTTTGTCAGAAACGGACTGACAAGAATTTTTAACGTTATGACAAAAAACTATACAAGCCATGGACACATAGGCTATGCGGCAAACCTAGCTTCAGCCTCTTACCAAGTGAGCGATGCTAGTGATAATGTTGCTATAAGCAAGCTGTTATGAAAACACCTGGCGGTATAACTGTAAATTTATCCTGTAGTTCTACATTTATCTCAAACTACGTGTCTTACCTTTGATAGATGAACATTGCGTGTAAATAACTGAAGTGAGAAGCTGGTGACTCGTCCTGCCTCCACAGAAGTTTGTGCCTAGAATAAAAGTTTTCTGAAACTATTTCCCCTCAGCACCTGGAAAGCTGAGCTTCATGTTTGGGTCATTTCAGGGCCCCTAGGCAAAATCTGCACAGGTGTACCTCTGTTTCATATATGTGCCCCATCCTTGGATCTGTGTGCTCTCAAATTCCTGGCCAAGGTTCAACAAACAAGCCATGTCATGTCATTCTGACACTGATATGTCTTCAAGCCATCATTAGTGGCTCCCTCATCTGGCCTCAGTAGTGGTTGCATCCCAGAGCCACCAGCAGCCTGCTGGTCTTGGTGGCACCCCAGTGTTTGCTTGTAGAGGAGATGCTCAGTGGCAGTGGCAATTCTATTTAAAAGAACAGTTTAATTTCAGAGCCAATGGCCGTGTGACCATGATATGAAATGAAATGAAATGCCGACAACATTCCTGGAGCCTTCAATTTAGCATACACAGTGCCCTCTACAGGATTCTGTCGAAACTGCATCCCTTTCAGCCTCGTTCACAAAACGTGCGAGTTGTTTTCAGCATACGTTTTTCTTTATAAATCCCAAAACCCTCTTACAAATGTGCCTATGAATGTTTGGCATCTTTTTCGGTCACACGAAGCCTTTATAAATGAATTCCCCAATTAATACGTTTACATGGCTAGTGTTGTAATTGTATCCAGAGTGCGAATTACCCCTCCATAATTGGGGGGTACTGCCTTCATAACACTTCTATGACCATTATGGTCCGCTACCGCGTCAATACGAATAGTCGCCACCAGGATCAATGTTAAGAGTGCAAGATGCGCTAGGGGTGTTTACTAACATGTATGCAACACACGGTCATGGTCTGGACATGCGACAAAATGAGAATCAATACAGAAGATCTCATTATCCTTATCCCTATCCAAAAGAATTTGGTTTTGCTAACTCTCAGGAATTATCCTAGAAGTAGTATACTAGTAAAAGTAATAAGCCTATACATTTACAAACAGCCTGGTCTGGTCCAGCAGTCTGGTGTAATTCCTGCCCTCTCAGTCCCCCCAGCTCCAACAGCCTTCAGAAATGAATATTTGTCTATTAGGCTAATATCTGCCTTGATGATACAGTAGATAATGGTAGTAAAGTACAGCCTAATTTCTAACTCACCACTTGGTCCTGTGCGCTGTCCTCATCCTGCCATCTCCCTGCTGCCTGCTCACTGTCCTCATCCTGCCATCTCCCTGCTGCCTGCTCACTGTCCTCATCCTGCCATCTCCCTGCTGCCTGCTCACTGTCCTCATCCTGCCATCTCCCTGCTGCCTGCTCACTGTCCTCATCCTGCCATCTCCCTGCTGCCTGCTCACTGTCCTCATCCTGCCATCTCCCTGCTGCCTGCTCACTGTCCTCATCCTGCCATCTCCCTGCTGCCTGCTCACTGTCCTGATCCTGCCATCTCCCTGCTGCCTGCACACTGTCCTGATCCTGCCATCTCCCTGCTGCCTGCACACTGTCCTCATCCTGCCATCTCCCTGCTGCCTGCTCACTGTCCTCATCCTGCCATCTCCCTGCTGCCTGCTCACTGTCCTCATCCTGCCATCTCCCTGCTGCCTGCTCACTGTCCTCATCCTGCCATCTCCCTGCTGCCTGCTCACTGTCCTCATCCTGCCATCTCCCTGCTGCCTGCTCACTGTCCTCATCCTGCCATCTCCCTGCTGCCTGCTCACTGTCCTCATCCTGCCATCTCCCTGCTGCCTGCTCACTGTCCTCATCCTGCCATCTCCCTGCTGCCTGCTCACTGTCCTCATCCTGCCATCTCCCTGCTGCCTGCTCACTGTCCTCATCCTGCCATCTCCCTGCTGCCTGCACACTGTCCTGATCCTGCCATCTCCCTGCTGCCTGCTCACTGTCCTCATCCTGCCATCTCCCTGCTGCCTGCTCACTGTCCTGATCCTGCCATCTCCCTGCTGCCTGCTCACTGTCCTCATCCTGCCATCTCCCTGCTGCCTGCTCACTGTCCTCATCCTGCCATCTCCCTGCTGCCTGCACACTGTCCTCATCCTGCCATCTCCCTGCTGCCTGCTCACTGTCCTCATCCTGCCATCTCCCTGCTGCCTGCTCACTGTCCTCATCCTGCCATCTCCCTGCTGCCTGCTCACTGTCCTCATCCTGCCATCTCCCTGCTGCCTGCACACTGTCCTCATCCTGCCATCTCCCTGCTGCCTGCACACTGTCCTCATCCTGCCATCTCCCTGCTGCCTGCTCACTGTCCTCATCCTGCCATCTCCCTGCTGCCTGCTCACTGTCCTCATCCTGCCATCTCCCTGCTGCCTGCTCACTGTCCTCATCCTGCCATCTCCCTGCTGCCTGCTCACTGTCCTCATCCTGCCATCTCCCTGCTGCCTGCTCACTGTCCTCATCCTGCCATCTCCCTGCTGCCTGCTCACTGTCCTCATCCTGCCATCTCCCTGCTGCCTGCTCACTGTCCTCATCCTGCCATCTCCCTGCTGCCTGCTCACTGTCCTCATCCTGCCATCTCCCTGCTGCCTGCTCACTGTCCTGATCCTGCCATCTCCCTGCTGCCTGCTCACTGTCCTCATCCTGCCATCTCCCTGCTGCCTGCTCACTGTCCTGATCCTGCCATCTCCCTGCTGCCTGCTCACTGTCCTCATCCTGCCATCTCCCTGCTCCTGTGCCTCTCCTGCCTTCTGCTGACCACCACTTTCCTTCATACACATTAAGTAACCTATACTTTTAGTGTAATGTTCTGTAGCTCATAACACTAATATTTCCTACTTACTCTTCTTTTACCACCAAAAGAGTGTCTGATGTCTCCATCTTTCCTTTTCCTCATAGTGTGTCTGTGAATAAAATCTAATCTATATTTAACAAAACAGTATCTGAAAACTATCAGATGAAGCTTCTAAAATGTCTGTATATATGAAATTGTGGAATGCAGAATCAATACCACTAAAATTCAAATAATAGGGCTTATTATTTGTTAGCTAGTTTTTTTTACGTTGCCTCTATAGGTGTCACTTATAGTAATGTTTTTTCAGAGCATGACGTTAGACCTTCTTATGCGTTAATATTAGCCTAATAACAAACCACACAGGCTAAGTGGCAAATTAATTTCAGAATGGCACAATTTATTCGTGATAAAATGAGAACGAAAACATATGGAGTTCATCTCCTTGGAAAATGACCATGATCGATTTTACCTCACCAAATAAGCCTGGTTTAAATAGAGAACTTAGCTCATCTTGCTAGTTAATGTAACTAAAGTTGACTGTACCGGTGTTCTGTCGAGTTGAGCTACTTTGTCGAGGTAAGCTATGATTAGGGCTATCAATTAGCACTACAGTAGATTACCTGGACAAAGTAGCTCAACTCGACAGAACATCTGCCTCAGAAGGACAAGGGTAAGTAATTCAACTTATAAAGACGTCAGCTTGCATTAGTAGATGAAACACTTAAACGAATAAATGAAGGTTGTAAAATAACACATTTTCAACAGGCTAGACTTCTGCTGGCTACTCACATTTACCAATGCACGACAAACAGTACTATGACAGACGAACACAATGAACAGGTCACTCAATGAGAATGAATGACGCAACCGACTGGCTGCTTCTAGCGCCGAGGTGGTTAAAATGGTACGGTCCACATTAGGGGTGTCTGAAATTGTTTTACATAAACTTTTCCTACAAGGTGAGGTTATCTTTTTTTTTTTTTTTTTTACAGCAAAAGAAAAATGTTAAAACCCCCCCAAAACTGCTATTTTTGTCTCTTTGGGGGGGTCTGGGTCTTGATCAGGGGGTACAGTACCCCCCAGTATCCCCCATAATTCGAACCATGAGTCTGATGTAGATTGAAAATTGTATGGTACTATGACTGAATAACAGCAGAATGGTTGCTGTAATCATCTTGCAGTTTACTATAAAGAGAAGTGTTTCTATGTAACAGGTCAGCAAAAGAAACTGCTGTCCAGAGGCTTAACGGTGAGGATACGACTTCATTCTTAGCCTCAGCAATTGGTCCAGCAAAGCCAAGTGCATGACAGGGAACAAGAAGCCCCAGTTCTGGAAACCACCGTCACCCCATCAGCGTGGAAGGAACCTGTCGCTCAGGGAATGAGGGAATTCACAGGGTGGAAGGACCCATTCTCTGTGCCTGAGTACGAGACCCACCACTGGTCCAAACAGAGATACTGTAGTGGTTTTTACTCTCTCGTGAGAGGGAGCAATATGGATTTCTAAAAACACCCAAAACTGCATTTAAACGTTTGACATTATGTGAAGTGATAAAAAGATGCAACAAATACCAGTTATCATGTTCAGAAGGTCAAGTGCACTCACCCTTCCCTTTGTTGGCATTAAGCAATACATTTTATTGACTGGGGGAGGGGGGTGGCACTAGAATTAATACCATACCGGAGAATGCTCGGTATGCCATATGCCCCATATATATATATATCCTGTAGCTGCAGTGAGTATATTAGCATTATTGTTAACAAGTGTACTGCCACAGTAACAAGTACATATATATGTGACAGTAAAATTTTCTGGCCATCTACATTGATAAAACTTAGATGATTGTACTGTTTTATTATTAAATACAATTATTAGATAGAACCGGCTTATGTATTTGCTCTTTAAGAGGTTTTTACTGTTGTCTGGTGAGCTGTAGTGCAACCTGTCTGACTGAAACCTGTTTCTCCTCTCAGCACTAGGCGATTGGAAAAAGCCGTGAGCTGGACAGATAATGAGTACTGGGCAGCCTGGAATAAGTGGGATGAGGTGATTGATTGGGGAGATGACGAATCTCCACCCACATCACCTCCCTCTAACCAGGCTGGCACCTGTACTGGAGACGTGGATGCTGGGGCAGTGGAACATTATCATCAGCCCGTATATAAACGTATGTATTTCAGAACTTTTTTTAACATGAGTTTGAGACAGTCTGATGTTAATTGAAGTTTAAAAAATTGGTCGGTACTATGTTAATTATTCTCACTGATTGAATAACAGCAGAATAGTTGCTGTAATCATCTTACAGTTTACAATAAAGAGAAATGTTTCTGTGCAACAGGCCAGCTAAAGAAATTGGTCTCCAGAGGCCTAACATTGAGGATGCAACTTCATCTGTGTGTCCGACCTCAGCCAGTGGTCCAGAAAGTGCATGACAGGGAAGAAGCCCCAGTTCTGTCCACCGCACTCCCCCCATCATCTTGGAGGGAAGCTGTTGCTCAGGGAAAGAGGGAATCCGCAAGGCGGAAGGACCCATTCTCTGTACCTCAATATGAGACTGTTGGGGAGCTGGAGGAAAGCGCCGTAGCTTTGACCCCCTCTCACCCTCACCTATGTGGAGGAAGCGCTGTCGCTTGCCACTCCACACATGCACTTCTTGGACTCAGGACTAAAGAGACAGCACACTTCTAATCTTTTACTTGCGCAAGGGTGCCCACTCACTTAGATGCAACAGACAGTATCTGCGCCTCAGTTCAGTGTCACACCGGGCAGTCCCTTGGCTTCTTTATTTATACTTGGCGGGAGGGGCTTACATGGGGCGTAGTTTAAACTGTTAATACTATTAGTACCCTTACAGACAAAGGTTTATCAGGAAACGCTACACAACCCAGGGTAGGCCTCCTTGGCCATGTTGACAAGCCTATCCCCCACCCAGAGTTATAGTTCCTGTTCTCTCATCCTTTGGCGTCTAGAGACCACTTCGTTCTGCCCTGTCTCTAGACGCAGGGGCTGATACATATATATTACATATTGCTAACACACATACTTAATATGATAAAAGTAATACATTTTCCACTCTAACAGTCCCTCCTGTTTATCATGTTAATTGTAAGAAGGCAGAATCACACTGAGGGTCCCCTCTAGCTTCAGGAGTGGTCCACGCCCTTTAGGTTTTCGGACCGTCCGTCATTGTGAGTTACACCTCTCCGGGCTCTTCTTCCATCTCCATATTTTCGGTAAGGGACAACAACATATTGTCTTGAGCTCGAAACGCGGAATGTAGAGCAGAATTAATCAGCATTTTCAAACATGGAATCACAGTGATACAACAGCAGAAAAATAATATAAAAAACATCAGAAATGGTGCACATATTTTCATCAGAATGGTCCACCATGCTCCGGTGGTGAACCAGGACAACCACGAGAACCCTTGCTGGCTCTTTTCTTCGGTCATCACCGTCCGTAGATCTTTCAGCTTTTGCAAGGCATTCGTCATGTTGGAAGAATGTACATTGTCAGGAATATAAGTACAGCAGGTTTGATTCAGTAATACACACACCCCTCCCTGCGCCGCAGTGAGGAGATCTAGTGCCATTCTATTCTGTATCACCATCTGCCGGGTTATATCCAATTCTTTATTTTGTTGCTGCTCTATTGTTATGGAAGCATTCATGAACAAACCTAATCTGTAGGTCAGAGTTTCTACGCGGAGCAGTAGTTTTCCTACTCCTACTTGTGGAAACAAGGCAAGTATTACTTTCTTCCCTTCGGACCACAACTTTTGATCGTCGGGGACATCTGTTCCCCACACGCTATCATGTTGTTTCACGGTTTCTTCCGTGCTGCGTTTACGTCGTTTAGTTGTGTCCTCAGTACTTATTATATAGGTGTGATCTGAAACATAAATGGGTGCACAAACTCCGTACCAGCCGGGTGGTAACACAAAATAAGCACGGCTACCACACAACCAGGCTACGCCTTGTACCCAATAGGACCCATTGCTGGGGCCTGACATGTTGACTGGTGCTCCTTCACCTGAAACAACAATTTGATCACAGTTTGTAGTGTTACCTAGGGGGTTTGTGCCATTCATTTGGTCATAGCACATAGTATGGTTGAATGTTCTCGGGTCTTTATTCATAAGGACCGGGAACGGGAATGAACTATTGGACTTGGTGACCTTGAAGTCTATCCAAAATAGTCGATCACAAGTGTTATTGTCAATCCCTGGGGCATATGGGTTTGTGTCATTTATTTTAATACCTATGTGCTGGTATCCGACGCCTCCGAATGAGGAAGCACATTTAGCCTGGGATCTGTTCATAGGTTTCCCGGTTAAGGTTGGGCCTTCACTATGGTGTGGCATGACAGAGCAAACATAACAGTTAGACAGATTCTTTTGTTTCACAGCGTCATGTACATATCTGTACCAGTAATTCTGTAGGAACGGATGTTGTACATCTCCGTTTATACGGGTGAGGTGAATCCCATCCGGGGTCCACTTTTTCCCTACATCCACATTCTCATCTCCAAATTGTAATATCAGTATAATTAGTATAACGAAAAGACCTCCAAACAGACTTTTAGCCCACCATGGGCACCCTGTCAGAGCCATCCTAAAGGAGTGCAGTTCTGTTGGTTTCTTCACCGGGTTGAGACAGCGAAAACCTATTGTATTTCGTGCCTTTGTAGCGGACTTCCACTGCTACTCCGCGAGTGAGGCGTCTGGCAAGGGCTTTATGAGCTTACAGTGACTTTTGTGAATCCACGACGGTCTTTCCGCAATCTTCAGTGCGGTGGGTGTTGTCAGGAGTACTTGATATGGTCCGTCCCACCGGGGCGTAGTCCAATCCTTTCGTTGCAGGACTTTTATCAGTACCCAATCTCCAGGCTTCACAGAATCCTGTAACACAGACGCAGATGCTTCTGGCAAATTACTAGGATGTTGAGCGCTTTGTTTAGCGAGCAGTCTGCTCATCCAATCCGCAAGCGTTTGCTCATGTCCCGCCTTCCCTACGTCAGTAGTTTCCCCTACCAACGGAAACGGTCTCCCGTATACTATTTCAAAGGGGGTCAGTCCACTGACCGCAGGCGTGATACGCATCCATAGTTTCACTAGTGACAAACATTCTGGCCATGGTCTGCCTGTTTCTTCCATGGTTTTCTTTAGCCTATTTTTTATTGTTCCATTAGTTCGCTCCACTAGACCTGCACTCTGGGGGTGGTATGCGCAATGATTTTTTAGTGTGAATCCTAGTGCTTGTGAGCATAAGTCTAGTACTTTATTTACAAAATGTGAGCCGTTGTCTGATCGTATTATTTCAGGGATTCCATATGTCGGAAAGAATTGTCCCACTAAGCATTTAGCTACTGTGATTGCATCACAGCGTTTTGCTGGGTATATTTCTACCCACTTGGAAAAGGTGTCTATTATTACCAAACAATACTTTGCACCTCGTGACCACGTCAATTCTATGAAATCCATGTGTATTGCTTGAAACGGCTGCTCCGGCATGGGGAACTGGCCTCGCTTAGGTCTCATGTTCCCTTGTGCATTATGTTTACAGCAAATCATGCACGCTCTGCAATAGTTTTTTGCAAAATCAGAAAAATTTATTGTGTAAAAGTGTTGTTGTATTATATGTACCATCCCTCCTGTTGAGACATGGGTTTTCCCATGGCTCACTAAAGCTGCTGTTTTATACAGACTCCGCGGAAGGACTGGCTTCCCGTCCACTTCATACACATTATCTTTTTCTTGTGCCCCCCTTTTTGTCCATCTCTGCTTTTCTGCCTTTGGGGCATTCTGCTGCGCGTCTCGTAGTACATTAGTTTCTATGAGGAAGAGCCCATCGCTCTCTTCGAGCGGTGCGCTTTGGGCTGCTTCCTTAGCTGTTTGATCAGCGAAAGCATTCCCTTTCGCTTCCTCAGTTTCATTGGCCTGATGCGCTTTGCATTTGCAGAGTGCTAGTAGTTTTGGTTTCTGCACAACTTCTAACAGTCTCAGTAGTAATGCCGAATGAGTTAATGTGGTCCCTTGGGACGTCTTGAATCCTCTCGTTTTCCACACAGCGGCATGATGATGCACTGCTGAGAAAACGTACTGACTGTCTGTGTATATTGTAATTTCTTTCCCCTCATGTATTTCACAGGCTCGGATGACGGCATACAGTTCTGCAGCTTGTGCTGAACAGGTCGGCGGCAACGCCTTTGCTTCTATTACTTTGTCTTGGGTTACTACCGCATACCCTACTCTGTTTTTGCCATACTGATCTTTAGATGCAGACCCGTCCACGAACAGGACTGTAGTCTGGGGTATGGGCGTTTGAGAGATGTCAGCTCGGGGTTTTGTTTGTTCTTCTATTATGGTTTTACATGAATGCGCATCTCCCTCTGCCTGAGACGGCAGGAGGGTGCTGGGGTTTAATGGTCCACACCTCTGCAAGGTTATATTGGGCTGTGAAAGCAGAAGTGAGACCAGGGTCAGGTGTCTAGCGTGCGTTAAGAAGGGTAGTGGTGTCTGGAGCAATATCAGCGATACGGCATGTGGTACTTTCAGGGTCAGGGGGTGGCATAACACTAGCTCTGCTGATATTTTCACTGCTTCCGCTGCTGCTGCACATGCTTGCAGACAGCCTGGAAACCCTGCTGCCACAGCGTCTAGTCTTTTAGAGTAGAACGCTAATGGTCTGTGTTTAGTTCCAAAAGGTTGTGTTAAAACGGCTTTCATATACCCTTCTTGTGCATCTACGCATAGCATGAAAGGCAATTCATAATTTGGTAAGGCCAAGACTACATCTGTCTGCAGCATGTGTTTCAGTTTCTCAAATGCTGCTTCTCCCTTTGCGGTCCATTGTATTTGGTCTTTTAGTGTCATCTCCTTCCCATATATTAACTCCTGCAAAGGCTGTGCTAAGGTTGCATAGTCTGGTAACCATTCCCTACAGTAATTGCACAGCCCGAGGAAGGACATCATCTGTTGCTTTGTCCTTGGTTTAGGCGCTTCTCTAATCGCTTGTTTGCGAGTCTCTAGGAGCGCCTTCCCTTCCCCCGTAAGATAATGACCTAAATATATGACCTTCTTCTGGCAATATTGTAGCTTTTCTTTCGAGGCCTTATGTCCTGTCTTGTACAAATGTTGGAGCACAGCCAAGGTCATCTGCCGGCAATGTTCCTTAGTATCGGCTGCGACTAGGATATCATCCACGTACAACAATACTTGGCTGTGTTCCAGCACTGGGCACGTTTGCATAGAGAAGCGGAGGGCCATTGTGTACACATGTGGGCTTTCAGAAAAACCTTGCGGTAATCTAGTGTAAGTATATTTCTTCCCTTTGTAGGTGAACCCGAATAAATGTTGCGAGTCCTCATGTAGTGGCACTGAGAAAAAGGCATTACTCAAATCTATCACTGAGAACCACTTCTTGTCTCCCGTAAGGGAGTTAAGCAGTAAATGTGGATTAGGCACATCTGGTGCCGCATGCTGAACTATGTTATTTATTGGCCTTAAATCTTGCACCATCCTCCACTTTCCCGTTTGACCTTTCTGCACTGGGAATATGGGGGTGTTGCAAGTAGCCTCAGGTGCCTCTCTCAAGATCCCTGACCTCAACATGTCCTGTATCACCGGTGCTATTCCGGCTTCAGCTTCGGGTTTCAATGGATATTGTCTCACTATCGGTTCTTGTTGTGTTCGTATCTGTACCTTATATGGTGGGAAGTCTTTTACTAGCCCTACATCAGTGGGGGAGGAAGACCACAGCCCTTTAGGTATTACTGACAGCTCTGGGCTCTCAACCGTAGCTATCAATCAGGCTGGGTCCTCCATGTGTGTGACAGGGGTCACAGGCACTCGCCATCCCAAAGGGAATCTCCATATGTTTTGTGTTTCGTTATAGCTCCACTCTGTCCCTGGCTGCGTCGTATATTTAAGTTTTGGGTGTGATGCGCAGCTCACAAACTGTCCCAAATCTTTCCATCTATGCTTTTTCCCTTTTGAAAGAGAAATGTGTGGTGTGTCTTCTAGAAGCAATTTCCATTGCCTATTCGTCAGGGTGACGGATGCTGCTGCTAACCCATTTACTGTGTCCACATACAGATATGGGACCGTAATGCATTTATCAGTTTGTGCATGGAACAAGGCGTCATATGCTGGGTCTGGCCCTGGTACTGTTTTGTACCTTATTGTGACGTGCAGCGCATCACTCAGCATATATTGCGTTTGTGGTGCTTTCTGCTGCTGCCTAGTTTTCCTCAACATTTCTCTAGTTTGGTTCGTGTCTCCTAAATCTAAGGACCAATAATAGGTTGGGGTGTTATGTCCTTGTATCACACAAACATCCTCCTCTATTATGGCCTTCATTCCATTTGGGGTTGGCACCACGCCTATTCCTAATGCTTGCATTACATCTCTCCCTACCAGATTTACGGGGCAAGCAGGGCTTATGAGTACTTGTGCTTCGCACTCCTTTCTGGTCTCGACATCTATTATCAGCAGGGGGTTGGTAAGTTTATGGCTATCTGTTTGGCCTCCTGCTGTTTTCATATTCACTGTAGCCGTTGAAAAGGTAGTTTTAGGAGGTGCTGTTGTCAGCACCGTCCTGCAGGCTCCAGTGTCGCACAAACACTCATAAGTTTCCCCATTTATAGACAATTGTCTGCTTGGTAATTCACACCATTGTTTTGACACTAACAGTTGTTGCACTGCTAGCAGGTCTACTTCCTCCTCTCCCTCTATTCGCACTGTTTCAACTTTACAGCGTCTTAGGGTCACGGGGGCACATTCCTCTGTTTCAGTGTTTGGAATAGAGTCCCCCGTGGCTGGGAGTCACTGGGGTGGCTCACCGGAGGTGGACCTCCTATCGGGATTGGTTGTGGGGTCCCTTTTTTGTCTTAGTCTGCAATCCCTTGCCATGTGTCCTATCTTCCCACAATTCCAGCAGTCTATTACTCCTGGTTGGCCTCTTCCCAATCCCCCTCTACCTCTTCCTCTGTTCCTACCCCTGAAACCTCCTCTACCCCTTCCTTGGATCTGCGTATAGGCCACTAACTGATCGCTCTGATCTAAGAAAACAGTTTCTGGTTTTGTCTTCTGGGCTTTTTGAGCGTGTTGTGCATATTCTATTGCTTGTTGCACAGTTCCTGTATTCTGGTGCACCCAGTGTTTATCAATGTATCGCTTTAATTCTGGTCGCAACCCAGTTAGGAAGGCTCTTTTTAATTGTTGCTGATATACCCCGTTCTCATCTTCCGCATGAGGAATTCCTGAGTTCGTCCTGAACATAGGCCGTAATCTGTCCAGGAAATCCTCTGGCTCCTCTCCTTCTTTCTGCTTACACTGCGCTATTTTCCCATAATCAGCTCGTCTTGTGAATGTGGCCTCTAACCTTCCTCTCAACTGGTCTAGAGCCTGCTGTAATTCCATGGAGTCATGTGCTAGGGGCTGGTTTCTTGCTCCCTGACCCGTAAAGTCACCAGCTACCCGTCCCCATTTGTGACTTAGGACCTGTCTAAAACAGCGGAATAATTCTCTCCCATTAAGGTGAAAGCTGGTCTGTAGTTCCGTCATAGCTGTCCAGAACTCAGGCACACCGTCCTCTACGGCAGGGATGCCTTTCAGGGCGGCTGCTCTATCTTCTGCTGTCCATGGGCGGTAAACTAATATGGTGGCTGGTGGGGCTATGCCATCATCATCCAGGGCTATTCTTGGATTAGCCACTTCCACCATCGGGGCGAGGAACTCATCTTCCTCATCTAATTCTATTGCATGCCACTGAACTCTCCGATTTTCAGGGTTTATACGTTTTTGCAATTGTGGATCTGTCGCCCTGGTCTGATGTAACCTTGGTCTCTCTCCCTCCGCTCCCTGAGCCGCTTGCAAAGGTGCAGGCTTATTTTGATTATGATAAGGTGGTGGCTGTGGCCCTAGTGGCGCAGCCACAGGCACATGCGGGGGAGCAGTGGGCGATGTCTCCTCATCTATTTTAACCAATGCTGCTTGTAACTTCTCTTTTTTATTTTTCTGTTTCTCCTTCCTCGCTTTATCTCGGAGTTTGCTTTGCTCTAACCAAGCTTCAGACAGCATGTATTCTCTCTTTTTCTGTATTTTATCTTTCTCTGAACGGCAACTAGCCAGTATATCTAATTTTAACTCGGTCTGCAGTTTTAGAATGTCCCCTGTATTCAGATTTCCAGGAAATTTATATCTTTTCTGCCATTTCCGATTACTCACAACTCCTGCTCCTACTTTGTATGCTTCCATAAATTTCTCATCTCCCACCAATTCTACTTTGCTCTGACTCTGTCCCATTTTTCTACAAAAAACAACAACCCCTAGGTGCAAGTCCCTGGCATGAGACCTCAGGAGGACACTGACACGGCCTTCTACTGTCTCCTATGGAGACAGCGGTATCAGTTTTCAGGGATGAAACCCGTCCTTTCTCCCTTGGTCACCAGTATGTTGTTGCACCCAGGCCAGACGTGCAGACCTTCTACTGGTCTCTCAATACACGTCTGTTTTCTATTCACGCTGCAGCGTCGTGCTTCTCACCTGATCCTTTCGCGAAGTGCTTCTAGTTCTTGTCCGGAGGCCCATCAGACGTCGCCCCAGCCGTCGGGAACGGTCCTAACCACCGGCCTGTAGACGAATTCACGTCACAGGTCTTTCACTCACTCTCTAGGAGCGAGACTGTCGACAGTTTTCGGTGTTGTTCGTCGGCGGACTGGTCGGCGTCTTCTGGTTTCCTCTCGGATCCGGCTCGAAGGACCAAGTTTTATGTTGGGGAGCTGGAGGAAAGCGCCGTAGCTTTGACCCCCTCTCACCCTCACCTATGTGGAGGAAGCGCTGTCGCTTGCCACTCCACACATGCACTTCTTGGACTCAGGACTAAAGAGACAGCACACTTCTAATCTTTTACTTGCGCAAGGGTGCCCACTCACTTAGATGCAACAGACAGTATCTGCGCCTCAGTTCAGTGTCACACCGGGCAGTCCCTTGGCTTCTTTATTTATACTTGGCGGGAGGGGCTTACATGGGGCGTAGTTTAAACTGTTAATACTATTAGTACCCTTACAGACAAAGGTTTATCAGGAAACGCTACACAACCCAGGGTAGGCCTCCTTGGCCATGTTGACAAGCCTATCCCCCACCCAGAGTTATAGTTCCTGTTCTCTCATCCTTTGGCGTCTAGAGACCACTTCGTTCTGCCCTGTCTCTAGACGCAGGGGCTGATACATATATATTACATATTGCTAACACACATACTTAATATGATAAAAGTAATACATTTTCCACTCTAACAGAGACCCACCACTGGCCTAGGCAGAGACACTGGTTACGACAGCCACCAAAGACCTCCATAGATGAGAACATCATCCAAGACCTCTGCAATGGCCTGCAGACTTTTTCACTGTCATGAGGGGGAGCTGTATTTAAACTGCTAATACTGTCTCAGCCAAATACTGTCCTCTATGTCCATCAAAAATGCAATGAAAAAGAAAATATATCAAGCATCTCAGTAGATACTGACTGTATTGAATTACACTGGGATAGTGAATCCCCTGGGAGAAAGCTAGATGTAGGCAGGGTTTCATCTATTCTGTTATATAATCATGAGTGACATATTGCAGTAATGGAAAAAAAATAAACCTATCAGAATCTTACATACCTGGATCATGTCCCCCCTTAGTCTCCTTTGCTCGAGGCTGAACAGATTCAGCTCAGCTAACCTCTCCTCATAAGACATTTCACTAAGACCGGGAATCATTCTTGTAGCCCTACGTTGAACCCTTTCAAAGGCAGCAATGTCCTTTTTAAGGTAAGGTGAAAAAACCTGCACACAATATTCTAGGTGGGGTCTTACCAAGGAATTGTACAATCTTAAGCTTCACCTACCTTGACCTAAACTCCACACACCTAGAGATGTAACCCAACATCCTACTGGCCTTTTTAATTGCTTCCCAACATTTGCGAGAGTGGGACATGGCAGCAACAACATACACACCAAGAGTAGTCCACCATTTTGGCTTGGATTATAGCTTCCATTACTTTTCCAAGTGCCTATAGTTTGTTGGATTACTTCTATCCCCTTTTTTGAATATGGGTGTTATATTAGTAACACACCAACAGATACAGATTTCTGAAATAGCAAAGTTAAATAATATCCCTCATCTCTTTTAAAACTATAGGTAAGATGCTGTTATGATCTCCAGTCTAGAGTTGCAGTGTAACAGTATTCACAGGAAAGGGGATAAAGGGACAAACAGGGTAAGGGCAACAAGATTGGACAACAACAGTGGACAAAGGGATATTTTTTTGTATTTTATTCATAAGAACATAAGAACATAAGAAATATACAAACGAGAGGAGGCCATTCGGCCCATCGAGCTCGCTTGGGGAGAACTTAACTAATAGCTCAGAGTTGTTAAAATCTTATCTAGCTCTGATTTAAAGGAACCCAAGGATTCAGCTTGCACTACGTTATCAGGAAGACTATTCCATACTCTGACTACACGCTGTGTAAAGAAGTGCTTCCTTAAATCCAGTTTGAAATGTTCTCCCGCTAATTTCCACCTATGGCCACGAGTTCTTGTATTTGAACTAATGCTGAAGTAACTATTCGGTTGAACAGCATCCAAACCTGTTAGAATCTTATAGACCTGGATCATGTCCCCCCTCAGTCTCCTTTGCTTGAGGCTGAACAGATTTAGCTCAAATAACCTTTCCTCGTATGACATTCCTCTAAGACCAGGAATCATTCTTGTGGCCCTACGCTGCACCTTTTCTAAGGCCGCTATGTCCTTTTTAAGATATGGTGACCAAACCTGTACACAATATTCTAGGTGAGGTCTCACCAAGGAATTGTATAATCTTAGCATTACCTCCCTTGACTTAAACTCCACACACCTGGAGATATACCCCAACATCCTATTGGCCTTTTTTATTGCTTCCCCGCACTGGCGAGAATGAGACATGGAAGCATCAACATACACACCAAGGTCTTTCTCATAATCAGCTACCTTTATTTCAGTAGGTCCCATAAAATACCTGTACTTTATATTTCTGCTCCCTACATGGAGTACCTTACATTTGTCTATGTTAAATTTCATCTGCCAGGTGTCAGCCCAGTCACTAATTAAATTAAGATCCCGCTGTAGCTGCTGAGCCGCTAGTTCAGTATCTGCTACACCACCCACCTTGGTGTCATCTGCAAATTTCACCAGTTTACTGTATATATTGGTGTCTATATCATTTATGTAAATAAGGAACAAAAGTGGTCCTAAAATTGAACCCTGCGGTACCCCACTATGAACGCAGGCCCACTGTGACATCGAGCCTCTTATAACTACTCGCTGCTTCCTATCCGTTAACCAGTTATCAATCCAAGTCGCTACAGTTCCTAAAATACCTGTCGCTTTGAGTTTAAGTGAGAGCCTCTTGTGGGGAACAACATCAAAAGCCTTTTGGAAATCTAAATAGATGACATCATAGGCCTTCTTATCATCAACTTCCTGAGTAGCTTCCTCAAAAAACTCCAACAGATTTGTTAAACAGGATCTACCTCTCCTAAATCCATGCTGGCTATCCCTCAAAATGTTATTTGAGTCCAGGTAATCTACCATTTTCTCTTTGATTATAGCCTCCATAACTTTACCAGTTATACAAGTTAGACTGATTGGCCTATAGTTTGACAAATTACTTCTATCCCCTTTTTTGAAAATGGGCGTTATGTTGGCATGCTTCCAATCAGAAGGTACCACACCTTCAGATAAGGATTTTTGAAACAGTAATGTTAAGGGTTGGCAAATAATATCCCTCATCTCTTTTAACACTATAGGTAAGATGCCATCAGGGCCCTGTGATTTATTTATTTTGAGCTTAGCTAGGCTTTGCAAAACATCAGCTTCAGTTATATATATATTAGTTATAGACGATGTTGGATTAGTAATAAGAACTGGTAAGTTACTAGTGTCCTCAACAGTGAATACCCGTGCAAAACTATCATTGAACTCATTTACTATGTCAATGTCGTTTTCAATTATAAGACCCTTACTATCCTGCAGATTAGTGATTTCAGCTTTTAGAGCTCTTTTAGAGTTAAAATACTGGAAGAAACTTTTAACGTCATCCTTAGCCTCCAATGCGATCTTCCTTTCGACATTCCTTTTAGCTCGTCTAATGTCATTTTTTAATTCAGCCTGTAGATTTAGATACTCTTGCTTTATTATGTCATCATCAGTTATTTTCCATCTCTGGAACAAAGCCCTTTTCCTCCTTATTTTATACTTTATGTCCCTATTAAACCACCTAGGTTGCAATTTCCTTGATTTATTCTTGTTAGAAACAGGTATGAAGTCCTCTTGTACTTGCAATAATGTGCTTTTAAAAAATCCCCATGCCTCTTCAACAGTTTTGTTAATTAACTCCATCCAGTTCACAGTTTCTAGTTTTAATCTCATACAATTAAAGTTAGCCTTCCTAACATTATATATTTTTGATTTGGACTTTGCTCTTCGGGCACTAAACTTAACCTCAAATTTAACCATGTTATGATCGCTACTGTCAAGTGGTTCTAAAACATCTAATTTACCAATCCTGTCCTGGTTATTAGACAAAACAAGATCAAGAATGGCATCTCCCCTGGTAGGGGTGTTAACAAACTGAGTAAAAAAACAATCCTGTACTAATTCCACCATGTCAAGTTCATTTTCAGAAGAGCCAGCAACAATGTCCCACTGCATCCCCAGTAGATTAAAATCACCCATAACTACCACATAATTTTTATTGCTCATAATCCTAATATCACTGTATAACAATCTGCTTTCCTCAGCAGCTACATTGGGTGCTCTGTAACAAACACCGACAATTAGGCTATTTGAGTTTGTAGCATCTAATTTTACCCATATAGCTTCCGTACTTTTACTTATATCAGTAAGCTCCCTTGCCTGCAAGTTTTCCTTTACATATACTGCAACACCACCTCCCTTCTTACCTATACGGTCTTTACGGAACAATGTGTAACCATCCATATTATATTCTTGTCCATCCTTATCACTCAACCACGTTTCAGTTATTGCTATAATATCATAAGAGTCTGATGAGATAAGAGCCTCTAAATCATGAATTTTATTCCTAATACTCCTGGCATTTAAATACAGACAACAAAGGGTAGGCCTATTACAGTGCCTACTTATAATATGATTTTTTGGGGCTTTCCGTTTCCCCCCAGTTACATACTTAACTAACCTCCCTGCCCCCCCAGTCCCTAGTTTAAACATTCCTCAACTACTCTACAAATACGCCTTCCCAGTACACTGGTTCCCCTCCGGTTCAGATGCAACCCATCCGGCTTGAACAGGTCCCACCTGTTCCAGAAGGTCCTCCAGTGCCCCATAAACCTAAACCCCTCTTTCCTACACCATCCTTTTAGCCACGCATTTAATCTCCTTATCTCAGTTAACTTAGCCTGACTTGCGCGTGGCACGGGGAGTATTTCAGAAAATACCACCATGGACGTTCTGCTTCTAAGCTTATTGGCGACTTCTATAAATTTATCCTGCAGAACAGCCCTTCTACCCTTGCCTATGTCATTGGTGCCAACATGCACCACGACAACTGGATCCACCCCAGCTGGGGCCAAAAGCTTGTCCACACGATCTGGAAGGTCTCCTACCTGGGCACCAGGCAGGCAAGACACCGTACGGGACCCTCTATCACGCGTGCACACATAACTGTCTACTCCCCTAATAATTGAATCCCCCACTACCACAACCTCCCTTTTTCTGGGGGGAGGGGGCTCCTCAGTGCCCAAGGGCCCACCTGCCTCCCCAGTCCCTTCCGGCTCTAAAGCTGGAAGCACCTGAAACCTGTTAGACACAGACACCTCAGGTGATGCCGCCTCTGTAACGTGTGTACGCCTTTTCCTGCGTCTACGACCTACGGTCACCCAGCTCTCTCAACCTCTCTGCTCTTCATTCTCCCTCCCCCCCGCTAGTGGCGTACACACTATCTCCCTAAACGGCGTATCAACTAGCTCATCTAACTCACTGTTGCATTGGATGCGAGCCAGTTGCTCCTCAAGGTCGCGAACCTTGACCATGAGTGAGTCCACTAGCTTACATCGCTCGCAGATGAAGTCCGACTGGACACTAACGTCCAGAAGGGCAAACATCTTGCAAACGCAACACTGAGCCGGCCCCATAATTAACTAACTCACTATGACCCCGTACTCCCAGCCCAGTAAATTTATATAGTTGGTTAACTATAAAGATTAATTTGCGTAACAATAAATGCAGTAACGTGCGGAGTACACTAAAATAAGTTATTACTTGTGTTAAAACGGAACTTAATTATTATTTTATTTAAAATTTTAAACCTGATAAATTTACTACTACTTACCAGAAGAACTTCTGCCTGAACCAAGTATGAACTAAAAACAAGGCGAAATCGAAGTTGCTCTTGGGAGGTCGAAAAACCACAAAAACCCCCTCACAGCAGGCTACTGCCGGAGCGGGAAAAAAGTGGAAAATGTCCTCCCGGCCCCGACTGGCGACCGAGCAAAGCTCAGGAGCAACTGTCCTTTTCCGACGCTGGGTAGCGATACCGACGTTAGATATTATTAGTTATTATCGCCCCGCGGGTGTTTGCTACGGAGTTTAAACGCGGACAGAAAAACGCCGCTCAGAAAAATCGCGCTGTTAATTAACAGACAGGACAGACAAGCACTCACGCTGACCGAAATAAGAACAATAAATAGAAATAAACAGCCACCCACGTAAACAGGTAAAGCACACAAACACTCAAAACACTCCAAAAAACAATCCCAAACAATCGCTGCAGCTCAACACCACTCTCTCGCAGCAATCGCAGCAATCCCAGCAAGCCCTCATACACAATACTGACACTAGAAGCTAAAACTGGGCCTTCACTGGATCTTCCAGCAGGACCACGATCCTAAGCACATGTCCAAATCAACACAAAAATAGTTAGCTGACTATAGAAGCAAGCTTCTGCCATGGTCATCTCAGTCACCTGACCTGAACCCCACTGTAAACTTATGGACTGAGCTGAAGAGTAGAGTGCTGATCTGGAGAGGTTCTCTAAAAAGGAATGGACTCAGATGCCCGGCTTGGTATTCTCCAACCTTATAAAAGACTCAGTGCTGTTATCCTGGCAAAGGGAGGTTGTACAAAGTATTAAAAGCAGGGGTGCCAATAATCATGGCTCAAGTATTTTTGTTAAAAATAATTATTTCTTGATGGATTTTTTTTTCTTCGAAAAAATTTATTTCAATGAAAGGTTGGATTTTTCTAATTTTTTCGGTGTTAGATGAAGCTATTTTAGTAAAAGGTAGATTTTTTTCTAACCCTTTTTAAAAATATTTACAAGGGCTGCCAATAATTGTGGAGGGTGCTGTAGCTTCTCTAGGTTTATTATTATCTGTGAGCTCCCTTGCCTGCAAATTTTCTTTTACATATTCTGCAACACCACCTCCCTTCTTGCTTATCTGGTCCCTACAGAACAACATGTAACCATCCATATTATATTCTTCTCCATCATTGTCACTCAACCACATTTCTGTTAGTCCTATAATATCATGAGTCTGATGAAATGAAGGCCTCAAATCATGAATTTTGTTTCTACTGCTCCTAGCATTTAAATACAGACAGCAAAGGGTAGGCCTTTTACACTGCCCACTTATTAGTACTTAGGGCTTTTTGTCTCCCCCCTCTTATATTCTTAACTAACCTCCCTGGAAGACTACAACCACTTCCTATACAACGACCCAACGACTTCCTACAGTGGCAGCCAGGAGCACCAGTGCGTGGGATGTGCACCCCGGGAGTCGGGCAGCGTGCCTTCCTGGGGCAACCCGATGGATCCACCAGGTAGAGTGAGCAGAAGCCTCCCCGCTGAGGGCACCGGTACCCGGAACGGTTGTGCCAACACATGTAGCTGCAGACGCCGGCCATGCTTGCCAAGGCCTTGGCAGAGGCTGAGCGGACTGAGACAATCCTGTCCCTGTCTGCAACATCACGCCGGTCGCCAGCCACTTCATGCCAAACCTGCACCTGCGCATGTGGGGGCTCCGTCTGCAGAGAGGGACAGAGCATGCACGTTATACGCGCAAAGCCATGGCAGCTGCGGAGAGATCAGACACTTTGCCCACTACTGCCCTGCTCCGGTGCCTTGCCTCCAGCTGGGAAATGCCAGGTGGATGGCGCTGTAAGGGGGGCAAAAGTCTTGTATCTTTTCTAGTTACTTATAGTTGAGGTTAGGCTGGAGGGGTAAAGGTTGTTATTGTTGGGATTCGGGTTTTTCCACGTAGAACCAAATAGAGAGTCCACACAAAGAAATGAATACAAACGTGTGTGTGTGTGTGTGCGTGGATTTGCATTGATCACATTTGAGGACCAAACTGTCCCCAAAGTGTAGTAAAACCTGAAATTTCCCTACTTTTGGGGACATCTTTTGAGGTCCCCATTTGGATAACGTCAGTTTTATAAAAATCTGTGAATGCAATCAAAAAAGTAAAAATGCCAAAAGTCTTGTATCTTTTCTAGTTACTTATGGTTGAGGTTAGGCTGGAGGGGTAAAAGTTGTTATTGTTGGGATTCGGGTTTTTCCACGTAGAACCGAATAGAGAGTCCACACAAAGAAATGAATACAAACGTGTGTGTGTGTGTGTGTGTGGATTTGCATTGATCACATTTGAGGACCAAACTGTCCCCAAAGTGTAGTAAAACCTGAAATTTCCCTACTTTTGGGGACATCTTTTGAGGTCCCCATTTGGATAACGTCAGTTTTATAAAAATCTGTGAATGCAATCAAAAAAGTAAAAATGCCAAAAGTCTTGTATCTGGGTTGGTTACTTATGGTTAAGGTTAGGGGTGGGTAGCGATTAAGGGTGTCGTGACTGGGATTAGGGTTTTTCCCATAGAAATGAATGGACAGTCCCCATTTAGATAAGAAGACCAACTTGTGTGTGTGTGTGCGCGCGCATTATGTATATATTAAATTTTGGGGACCAAATGTCCCCACAATGCAACAAAACCTGAAATTTTGACGATGTGGAGACCAGCTTTTTCAGTCCCCCAAAGGGAAACTCAATTTTAAAAAAATCTGTGACTGCAATCAAAAATCTAAAAAAAGTGTTTTGACCACAGAAATGAATGGATGGTCTCCAGGAAGATGAATACAAACGTGTCTATAATTGCATGAAAGAGAACGCAAATCATACAGGACATCTATCCTGGCAAGGCCATACTTCTCTCAGGAAAGCCAAAGCCCAACTTTTCTGTACCATTGTAATACAGATAATGTTTAACTGCTGTAATTAAGCAATACTATTGAAATAATTAAAATATAGAGATTAAATCAGGTGTGTTTTGTGATTTTAAATGAGTATGTGATATACTTGATATAACATGAATGTACAGTAAAACTGGTCTAAGTCGCCATCTTGTAACTCGTCAATGTGCACAAGTCGACGCTCAAGCAAAAGTCCCGATTTTTCCTAATGATGTTTCCTTTAAAATTCCTTGTGTAAATCGCCGCTTGTAAGTCGTCAAATTCCCTTAGTCGTCACCTAAATCCCGAACAACACAAATGAATGGATTTTCCTACCTGTAAGTCGACACCCCAATCGCTGCATTCCTGCCGCCTGCTTGTCACCACGGCGATGTAGAAACGGGGAATCCCCACCTATCGCACTAGTCGCTCCCTGGGCTTAAGTCTCGCGTGTATAGTGCGGTGTAGTAGAGGTATGGTGTTATATTTACTAGTCGACAAAACGGCGAGATAGACATAAGTCGCCGAAGTGTCGACTTAGGTGTATCTCGTCAATTCTCTAAGTCGTCACTTTTAAGCTGGTCCCGCGAGTGTCGACTTAGACCGGTTTTACTGTATTTCTGTCAGGGTCAGCCCCTCCTGTTGTCCCACTCTGTCCCTTCCCCGTTTGACCAGCAGGTGTCGCTGGTCATCCTGTTCTTTATGTTAGTCTTTGTTCTCCCCTGTTGCCTGTCTTGTCATATGGCTCAATGTGTTGAGCATCCAGTTGTGTGTACCCTTCTGTCCTGTGTTTGAGTCCCACCTCCTCTGTCTTTGTATTTTGCTCCCTAGTGTTTCATTTGAGTTTTTCTAGTTCCTGTATCTGGTGACGTTGTATTTGGTTTTGTTCCTTGTGCCCCTGCTTGTGTCTTTACCTGTTCTGTAATTCCCCAGTGTTAGTTTCTGTTTCCTTGGTTAGTTCTTAGTTTCCCTGTTATCAGTTCCTTTTGAGTTTATTAGTTTCACCTGTGCCCTGTTTCCCTGGTCTTTGTTAATTAGCCTCACCTGTCCTGTGTTAGTCTCGTTACCCCTTAGTATTTTAGTTCCTGCTTCTGTTCAGTTCCCCAGTGGTTCATTGATTGTGATTGTGTGTTGTTGATTGCCGTTGTTTGATGGTTTTGAGATTTTCAGTGTTCAACGTGTATTAGGTTTTTGTTATTTAGTCTTTATTTATCCCCTTTAGTTTTTGACCCCTCGTGGTCCTTTTGGTTTTTGCTGTGTTTGTAGTGTTTTCTGTTTTATTTAATAAACCCCTTTTTGTTCTTGGAGCCGCCAGTGGATCATCCACCCTTTCTGTGCACCATGCCTCGTTCTCGCGCCCCGGATCCCTGACAAAGTAATAGTTTTTGGGTTTCCTGTCGTGAGAGATGAAAGCTACAGGCATGTAAATATTGTTTCCTGTAATAACTTTTTTTAAAATTATTTTCCTCATTGTTAAAAATCCCATGCATTAGAAGGTACCAGTCAGTGGAATCACACAGTGAGATATGTTGGCCAGCCGTCCTATTCATTCAGCACCAGCCGATCAAGTAGAGATTTCAGCACCACGGACAGTGATCTGTGTTAAACTGACCTCAGGTTCCTACACTGGCTACACGGAATTTTCTGTAAATAATTAAATGCCTCTATCCCCCTACATGTGGAAATGTTTCCCCCTCCCCCAGACCATTTCATGTTGTATCCTCATTATGTGTGTATTAGTTTGCAATATGGCTGTATGAGATGTCAGTCATTGACTTGTCGCTGATGCTCCCTGTTTCCTAAGTCTAGTTTTCTCAGATGAAGCAGTTCACACCTTAAGTTAGAAGAAGTTTCCTGTTAATTGCATCTGTTTGAACAGGGGTTCCCCACATATAGAGGAGAAAAGCCCCAACTTACAAATCAGCATCCATTTTTGTACGCTTTCTGTGAATGACGTCCCCGCACAGGATCACCAGATGCAAGACGACCACACTTTGTGCTACTTGTATGTTATGTTAGCAAACCACATACATCTACATTTCTTGCATTCTGTCACACTTGTGCAGAGCATTTGCAGTGTTTGTGATTAGTTATTGTTCAGTGTTCATTCATCTTTGGGATTTTGGTGTTATTTGTTTGATATACTGATGTTTATGTTTTTGCAATTTTATCAGTATACAGTATATTTGATTTTGCTGTTCTAAAATGTAGTTTGAAATATTTTGTCATCTTTTCTTACTTTAACATTTATCTTGTTAAAATACAGAAATGGACTGTTTTCTTGAGCCATAGTGTTTTATTCTACATCACAGATAATGCGTACATTCATAAAAGTAAGTTGTGATATTTTGCTCAGTATTGGTTCAAGTTCAGATACTTCAGGTTTTTATTAGACAAAACACATAAAAAATTTTGTGCAAAGCCATTGATTTATTTTTAAAACAACTGCACTGTGATATTTTAACAAAAACAGCATATTGTCCTTTTTTCAGCTTTAAGCATCATATGGGCCTCTTACTGGCTTTCCAACGGCTTTTGGGGTCACATGATGGTCGATAATGATATTTCAGGCCTTTCTTGAAATCACTTTAAAAATTGATCTGGAATATATCGATTTATACTATAATTTGTGCAAATTAACACAAATGGGGTGATTTTGACCACAAACAATAATTCATAGTTGGAGGGTAACATTCCTCTAGATTGCAAATGTACTGATACTAAAACCTGTGACCTCAAAAAGTACAAAGAACTGGAGCAAAAGAAAAATGGTGAAAGCTGTCAGAAACAGACAGGAAACTATATGGATGTTTTAGAAGAGGTAGATGTGGTCCAGTTGGCTGTATTAGTGTCTATGTGTCCTCTGTATGACTGGCATCCTGTCCAGGGTGTACTCCATCCCCGTGCCCTGTCCTGTTTGGGATAGGCTCCAGGCCCCACAGCCCTCACCAGGATGAGAGGTTAGAAGATAGATGGGTGGATCCCGGAGAGATGCTCATAACCCTAATTTGTTGTTCTGTATCCAACCAGCTACTCTAGTATTTTTCATTATTTTTAAATGAGTTTTAGGAATGCCTTTCGCAGTCTAACTGACAAAGCAGGTTTTTGTGATCTAATGAACTGCCATGCCTTGTGATGGACTGCCGCCCCTCCTGGGAGATTCTCTGCCCTGTGATAGGTTGGCACCCCCCTCCTGGCTTTTTCCCTGCCCTGTGATGGGTTGGCACCCCCCTCCTGGGAGATTCTCTGCCCTGTGATAGGTTGGCACCCCCCTCCTGGCTTTTTCCCTGCCCTGTGATGGGTTGGCACCGCCCCCTGCTTATTCCCTGCACTCCTAAAGGGCTGGTGTCCCCATCTGGGTTATTCCCTGCCCTGTGATAGGTTGGCACCCCCCTCCTGGCTTTTTCCCTGCCCTGTGATAGGTTGGCACCGCCCCCTGCTTATTCCCTGCACTCCTAAAGGGCTGGTGTCCCCATCTGGGTTATTCCCTGCCATGCGATGGGTTTGCCACCCCCTCCTGGGTTCCTCCTTGCATTGCGCCCATTATTTTCAGGTATATATTCCAGAGACCTGTAACCCTACATGGGACAAGTGGCTGTGGAACGTGAATTAAGTGATTAATTAATCAAATTACAAACAAATTAATAAATAATCATCTCTCCTGTTTGCACCACTGTCCTATTTTCAGTATTCACTATTACATTTGAGTTGGCCTCCTGTCCAGGGTGAGCACCAACCTTGTGCCATATGCTGCTGAGGAGAGGCTAGCAGCCCGTTTGCTAGATGGATGGATGATGGATGGATGGATTTATTTCACTGAACAATTCAATAAGCTCTGTAATAAATATAATTAAACTGGCAGTTAACATTCTCTGGCTGTCTAAATGCTCTTCTTTTTTGTCTCGCATTCTTCACATGTAGCCTGTGTAATAGTACAGGTGTAGCTGGTCCTGGTCCCTATAAGGGAAAACTCTATTTTATAAAAATCTGTGACTGCAATGAAAAAACTAAAAATGCAAAAACTCTTGTATTTTGGTTGCCTACTTATGCTTATGGTTAGAGCTGAGTAGGGGTTAAGTTAGCATTAGCATTTTTCCCATAGAAATGAATGAGCAGTCCCCATAAGGATATGTGTGTGTGTGTGTGTGTATAGGTGTTTCATTGATTACTATGACTATGCTCTAAATGATTTAAGCGGATTTAGCTTAAGTTGTAACTTTTCATGTGGAATGAACTGCAATGTCTCTGAATTAATTTAATTAATACTCATTAAGGTCAGTTCATTTACAATTCCTAATTTCAGGAGCCAGTTAATAAATCTAATTCATTTACAAGTATTTCTCCTATAATACGTGATACATGTTTACAATAATTCCCAGGGAAAGCATTTCCGGTAAGGCACTGCTCATTGACACAGATTATAAAGCTTGTTAGACTATGCAACATTATTTAGCAGGGCTGAGAGAAGGTGAGAGCTCCCCTAGTGGCCGCAGAAGTGCATTTCCTTAGAGCAGATATAACGGGTGGCAGCCTCAGTGCTTTTTAATCACAACTTGGGATAGAACAACAAATTTAATCATTCTGCTCATTTAATATTTCGATTTTAATTAGGTTTAATTTTTGGATATCCATGTTTACATAATATTTAGAATCCCACTGCAGTTGAGAATGGAATGCCACAGATATTAGTCTCCACCACATATCATTGCTTGTTTTACTTCAGGATTCCTTTGGTTGTTTAAACTGATTGCTCTGTATCAGTTGGCTTTGTGTGTTTTGAGACGTATAATTGCCAAAGAGTCCTGAAAAGCTGATGGTTTAGATACCAGAATTAGTATGAGCAGGACCTAATGTGTTTTCTTATGGTGGGGATGTTAGAAGACATTGAGGTTTTTTATTCTATGTACATCCAATCTTAGCCTCCCACCCAAGATCACTCCATGGAGCACGAACCAACACACCCCACCAAGATCCGTTTTAGCTGTGGTAGCCAATATATTTGGGGATTTATGCACTTGTCCTATTCAACATCATAACAGTGAATTAAAAATCTACTAAATCAAAGGCAGTACCATGTCATGCTATGCAAATATACATATACATACAGCTCAGGCTCTTTTCTGCAAATATAAGGCTACAAGGCCAAGTGTGGGTAATCAAAATGGCCTTACATTAACAAATACATCACCCCAAAAAAGCATTACATGAGCAATCACAGCTATTCCATTTTTTTTTTATCTCAACAGAGAACATCTTGCAAGATCAGTATTTGGGAGAGTTTCCTTCATGACGGTGGGTGAAATATACCACAGCTGCAGAAAAGCCCAGTCTTGGCAGAATAGCCATATTAATGAGCTCTTGAGCAAAGACCTTTACTCCCAAAGGGACAGAAAACTGTATCAGGCCATGCTGGCAAAGACCCTTGTTTCAAACCTGGTATCACTTTGCGTTGAATGCTGAAAAGGGCCCTTTAAATACATTAGGTATGTTATTTGCTAAACTTGGGTTTACTTTACTCATAAAAAGTAATATCCCAATTTACCCAAACGAGTGAGTACAAATATTGATTTGAAATATTAATTAATGTTAATATTAAAATTTATTAATATTAATATTGAAATATTGATTTGAGTAAATCTTATAGGATAGTACTGTGACAGTGGGTAGACTATAGCTTAATTTATTTAAAATGTTTCTTAGAATTGGTATAAAGTCAACCCAAAAAAGTGAGTGCAAATTGTTACATCATTCAATCTGAGTAAATTCTACAGTTTATTTTTTTCCAGTTCATGTACAGAATTACAGTACATTACAGTATTTTATCGACAAGGTTCTCATAAATATTGCCCAGAAAGAGTTTTTTCTACAGTATTGTACTATTTTAAACAGTATGTTACTGTAATAATGTCACTGTTTATTACAGCAGGGGTGCAGATTGAACCCATGACCCTGGAGGCGTGAGGCTATAGTAGGAGCAACGGGCCACTATTCATACTGTGAGAAATGATGTATTTTTAATCATACATTGTAACTGATATGTCGTTACACTGCTTGTGTATGCTTTGCACCTTGCCTTTCTCCCTTACTTGTGTTTCTTGTTCTCCACACCTTGTGAGCTTCAACATGAATTGATTGATTGTTTTTTTTAATAAGGCCCCAGGTTAGTTAGGTCCAGTCTCCTGGAAAATCACTAGAATGTGTCCTTGCCTTTGGAAGCTAAGAGCGTCTTATTTTCAGGGAGAGCCCTGTAATATTTAGTTTAATAAATTATTTTTATTGATAAACCTTCATACTGATAATCCTCTTGTAGTGGTCCTAAAAGAAAACATGACTGAAGATATTATCCATTTTAGTACAGACACATTTCACGATTCAGTAACCTGACTTGTCCAATAGATGGCAGTGTAGTACTTCGACTAAGACGTGCTATGGAAATTGCCGGTAAAAACGGAAAGCTGGTTTTCCATTTTAAACGTTTGTCTGACTGAAATGACCACATGTTGTACATATGTAATCGTACTATACATCTAACCTTCAGCGTTGTATTACCTACCTTAATTTAATAATTATCTGCAGCAATAAAATATGTACGCGTAATTGGACAGCTGCAAGTTAAGCAATCTGTCTGATTTTACATTGAAGTAGGCATGGACGGACGGTAAGATGAATGCAGGAGAGACCTGTGAATAAGCTTAAAGTATACATAAAATATGATAAAATAATACATATTTTTAAACATTTAACTGGATAACGACAGCTTCACAGTACTTATATAACCCTGCACAATTTCGACTCCCTGATACCCGCAAATTGAATAAAATATCCCGGAAAGAAGAGGAAGTAAACAAGAGCATGCATGCGAGACAGTAGTGTGTACATCGCGCACTCGAGAGACCCGCGCGTACGACAGAATGAGCGAGAGAGAGAGAGAAAGAGAGAACGTGCATATATGTGTTGATCCCTGCGTGTGTGCCTGTAGCCCGTGCTAGACAGACAGCATCCTGATTGGTTTACTTAGCAAAATAAGCCAATCAGATTTAAATGTGGGCGGGCTTCTATTTAACTTCTCGAGGACCGAAGTTATCGGTTCAGTGGAGCATCATGACAGACGGAGAGTGCCCCAAAAAACAGAAGTATAAAACGCATTTCACTTCAGAAAGTGTATCCATGTTTAATAAGGATGAAAATAATGACAGTGTTGCGTGCTGTACTGTTAGCAACAGTGATTTCAGCATTGCTCATGACGGTTTAAACGACTGTAAAATGCATGTTGAGGTGAGTTTAACAAGTGTCATTTCATGTGCTGTATTATTCAGGTCTACACTAGTTAGACACTTGGTTAGTTGCCAGTGCTGTCATGAAAGACTCCTTGAAGACTTTTGTAACGTAGCAATGGAATATAATTAAGGAATTTGCATAAATGGTAAAATAATCTACTTATATTATTGTCAAAATAATACATAATATTGACCTTCATAATTTAGTGCGCTGACTAGAGGAAATTAATGAAGAAATTAAACTGTGAAATCAAGTTTGTTGGAGTTACATCTCACTCCTTGTCGGGCGGTTGGGGGCACCTCACTGAACTGAGTTTTTGCAGGCTGGGATGTCTGAATTATTCTACCTTAGGGAAGGGAGGGGGTCCTGGCTGTGAAAGTTGGGGGGGCGGCTGCAGACGATCTCAGAGGCAAACTGCTGTCCACCCAAAAATGCAGGCCCCTCATGTAAGATCACATCCACCCAAATGTTCCAACCCCAGAGGCAAGCTGCTTTCAACTCAACCCCCTGACCCCAGAGGTAAGCTCACTTCCACCCAAAGACCCTGATCACAGAAGTAAGCTGACATTCACCCAAACCCCCAGCCCCCAGAAGGAAGCAGCCATCTATCTAAACGACCTACCCCCAGAGGTAAGTTGACATCCATCCAACTGCCTTGATCCTAGGCGAAAGCTGCCCCGGTACGTCTAGGTGGTGACACTCCATCCTACAGGGTTCACGTGATGCACTTTCCTGAAGCACACAGAGGACACTTCGGGTTTTAGGTAAGTGTGCTTTGTTTTTCTGTGTGTGTGTTTTATTTGGTATGGATTTTATTTAATGGCACGTAAAGATTTTATTGAGCACTGTTTTGGTTGATCACTGTAGCACTTATTCATCAATATTAACATTATTAACATTTATTAGCATTTTATTTGATCTGTTGTGCTGTTTATTGTGCGATTAACCTATTTCATTCCCAAGCTTACTGATTTTATGTGTTTTGGGAAGGTGTATGATGCCGTTTTAGCCCGACCCTTGTGCAGAGTAGGGCTGCACGATATTGGAAAAAAATTACATTGCGATATTTTTTTCCAAACGATATATATTGCGATATTGAGAGCCATCAATCCAGGCTAAAGTCAATAATTACCAATAATTACATATTAATAATTTCACTAATAAGCAAGCTTCATTACAAGTGACAAAAAGGTTACTTAATATTTTATTCCAAAATTCGAACATTTCTGTAAACACAAAAGCAGAACACATTTTTAAATAAAACAGCAGCTTTACACCAACCCCCCTGATTGATTTACAACAATATAACTTAAAATAAATATATTTTTTATAAAACAACTTATAAGCATTTTGGTTCACAATCTTTTAAGTCAACTTTTCTTAGCCAAAGTGCCAAAGTAAAACAGTGTTGGTGTTGGTCATCATAATCATGGCTAAATATATGAAATAAACAAAATGAAATAAAATTTTTAGATATTTTGTATTAAATCTTCTAAACAGATTAGAGAACATATTCCTGTAAACAGAAAAGCTGAACACATTTAAACAGCAGCTTTGCAACACCAACCCCCCTGATTGGTTCATAACATAACTTAAATATATATTTTTTTATTTGCTTTGCTAACTCAAGGTTTTTAGCTAAGAATACAAGTCTATCAACTAGAGGTCGACCGATATATCGGGCCGATATTTAGCATTTTTTAATGTATCCGCATCGGCCGATATCCGAGTGCACTACGCCGATTTTCAGACAGGCACGTCTGTGGGCAGCCCAGTGTTATTGTTGCTGTGGAACACGTGACCCATGCTGCCTTGTGCAGGGCGACAGCCAGAAGTTTTGGAAGAGTCCTGGGATAGAACGGTAAGGCTTAAATTCTGATCTTTCAATGACCTGTTTATTTAAGTAGTTTGCTATGAAATGTTGCTTTAAAAGAAAACGCGAATTACGCTATTGGGAACTGGGGTAATGATAATGAGCCTTCAACCAACTGTAGCTTACAGGTAACATTAAGGATCATTGATTCTAATAGAGTTCGTTTTGTGCGCTTATTGGTGGGCTCACAGACGTTTTTTAATCGTTAAAAATCATTTTAGTTGTTAACATTTTAATTATTACCATATCAGCCCGATGTTATCAGTTATGTTTTTTTTCTTGTGTCGGAGAGTTTCACTCTGTGAGTGTGTGGGTAATATTATCTTTGAAAGTCTTATTGTACTGTGTTGGCATGATTTGCATAGTGTGGGAATGTTTCAGCCTTATAGATTGTGATTATGTGTTAATGTAAGTAGTACAAGCATAATATTTATTATTCATGTATTTGAGCTGATTTACATTTTGTTTTGGTATGAAAAGGTTATTTTGATACGTCCCCCATGGAGGGGACCACATATTAAACGGATTTTTGGAACAGGGAGCCGGAAGTGGGGCTTGCCCCATCTGCTCCAGGCATCGACCCGGTATTGCAGTGCTTCCGGGAACGGTGCACCTCTACTGCCCCCTGTTGTTGAAAGGCAGAACTGACTGACTGAATGGGTGACTAATAGACTGAGTGCCTCTGGATGGCCAACTAATTAGCCGCATGTGGTGTGAGGGAGGGGCCCTGTCCGTGCGCGGCCCCAATTTCCCGCCTTTTTTCTTTTTTTTTAAAGTAAGGTGACACGCTGTCGTTTGTGCGGTGGGCAGCTGTGCTGAGGTAAGGCATGACTTCATCTTTGCCTTTTGAATTTTCCCTCATGTTTGTTTAAATGATTGCTGTTTTTTGAGAGGACAGGGAGGACGCCGGTGACTGCGACGCCCCTGGGCATTCTACTCTGCGCGGGGGCGTCACGGAGGCCCGGCTAACGGCGACCCGCTAAGCGGCAGCCCCATATCGACTCGGGTCTCTCTTCGGTCTTCAGGACCGGTATACGTTTCTTCTCTTTTCTGGATTGGAAAAGACAAGAGCAAAAGTGGATGAGTTGAAGAAATGGCGTCGGATGGCGTAGCTTATAGCGGTGGGTAGTAAAGACCTTGCATTCCAGAGCATCCCTGCGCATATGAGAGTCTGCTCCATACATCTCCGTTCAGGTAAGTCAAGTTCCGGTGTGATCACTAGACTCCATTCCTGTGTTTGTCCCTAAAGAGAACAGCCAGGATAGGAAATGCTGGAAACCCATCCCGACTGGAGTCCATCCCTTCCCGGTGACACAGTAACCCAAAAGTGTTTGTGAGTGTGGTTTATGTCAGATTAGGAGAGCTGAAATGAACCTTTTGTTGGATGATAGTCGGTGACCAAAACAAGAGCTAGATCACAGAAAAGTGTTTCAAAAGCGACAGCGTCAAAGTGAAATGCAACGCTGGATGGAAGTTTTCTAGTACTGATGAAGGATGTAGAATCGGAATCCAGATATGTTTCCATACAAGGAATTTGCCTTGGTGGTGCTTTTACATGACATTACAAAGAACATAAGAACATAAGAAATTTACAAACGAGAGGAGGCCATTCGGCCCATCAAGCTCGTTTGGCGAGAACTTAACTAATAGCTCAGAGTTGTTAAAATCTTATCTAGCTCTGATTTAAAGGAACCCAGGGTTTTAGCTTCCGCTACACTAGCAGGAAGACTATTCCATACTCTAACTACACGCTGTGTAAAGAAGTGCTTCCTCAAATTTTTCTCCCGCTAATTTCCACTTATGGCCACGAGTTCTAGTATTTAGACTAATATTGAAATAGTCATTTGGCTGAAGAGCATCCAGACCCGTTAGAATCTTATAGACCTGAATCATATCCCCCCTTAGTCTCCTTTGCTCAAGGCTAAACAGATTCAGTTCCGCTAACCTCTCCTCATAAGACATTCCTCTAAGACCAGGAATCATTCTCGTAGCTCTTCGTTGCACCTTTTCTAAGGCAGCAATGTCCTTCTTGAGGTATGGTGACCAAACCTGCACACAGTATTCTAGGTGGTGTCTTACCAAGGAATTATATAAGTGTATCATCACCTCCCTTGACTTAAACTCCACACACCTAGAGATATAACCCAACATTCTGTTGGCCTTTTTTATTGCTTCCCCACACTGGCGAGAGTTACCCACATTTAGCAAAGACATATGCAGAAAGGTAATAAACAATAGACTGGCAATTGGGTAATATGATAATTATATGATAATTAAGTTTATTAATGGTAGTAATGATGGTATTATGATATTTATATATGTGTGTGTACATAGTAATCATTGTAGTATGAATATAAACTATATAAATGGTATAATAATTTAAAGGGCTCTTAAATGGTGCCGTTATTAAGTAGCAGCCAAGTCAACTATATGTGCAAGAGTGCAATATGTATACAGAATTTGCAGTATGTGTGCATAATGTGCAAGAGTGCAGAATATAATCATAGAGGAAGTTTATCAGTTGTTCACTGGTTATGCTGGTGGATATTTCACTGCAGCTGACGATTAATTGAACGTCCATTCAGAGACTGGTTTGGTTAATGAGAGAGACTACCTGAGGGGAGAAGCTCTTGGCGTGTCTTGTGGTCTTGGTTCTGATTGCCATGAGTCTTCTCATGGAGGGTAAGGCTTGAAAGATGTGGTGAGCAGGGTGAGATGGGTCCTCAAAGATTTTGTATGCCCGTTTCCTGGTTCTGGTGATGTAAAGTGTCTGGAGGGTAAGCAGGTTACTGCCGATTATTCGCTCTGCTGAGTGGATGATGTGTTGCAGTCTGGCCTTGTCTCGTTCAGTGGCTGATCCAAACCAGGCTGTGATGGAGGAGGTGACGATGGACTCAATGATTGTAGCGTAAAACTGGGCCATCGTGGTTATAATATGTTATTTTGGATCAGGCACAGACAGTTGTGAGAGTTCAGTCCGCATTAGCTCCAATAGAATAGTATTAAATGCAAAGCTAAAGTCCACAAACAGAATCCTAACATATGTCTCAGGGCACTCCAAGTGTCGGAGTAAGAAATGGAGTCCAGTGTTAACTGCATCGTCCACAGGTCTGTTGGTTCTGTAGGCAGACTGTAGCCTGGGGTCAAGCGATAGGTCTGTGATGGTTTTAAGGTATGACAGCACAAGTCTCTCAAAAGCCTTCATTACCACCGATGTGAGAGCCACCAGTCTGTAGTCACTGACTGGTTCAGTGACTGGTTGAAAATATCTGTGAAGACAGGTGACTATTGATCTGCACAGTGCTTCAGAGTGGCTGGGGAGACAGAGTCTGAACCAGGAGCTTTCCTTGTATTCTGGCTACTGAAGATCTTGTTTACATCTCTGTCGTTGATTCTCCTGGGGAGGTGGCTGGACGTGGGGGGGGTGAGCTGGGTATAGTGTGGGCGAGGTGTGAAGGTACCCAGGTGTGAAGAAGGCCATTGAAAAGGTGAGGGCTGTATGATGCGCGAATGTGGCTTTTCAAACCCGCAGTAGAATTTGAACAGGTTTTTGTCACCACTCCTGTAAGCTTCATCTTTTGTTTTAGGAAGCTGCCTGAGTTCAGTTGTAAACCATGGTTCGTCGTTATTATAGCTGACAACAGACTATTTGGGAATGCGAGAGTCCTCGCAGAAGCTTATGTGCCATGTTACAGTGTCCGTGTATTCATCCACGCTGTTAGTAGCAGTTTTGAAAACATTCCAGTCTGTCGAGTCAAAGCATGATTTTAATTGCTCTACTGCTCCACATGTTCAGTGTTTCACTCTAGTAACAACAGGTTTAGCAGTTTTCAGATTTTGTCTGTATGCTGGAATTAGATGAATTGTTGCATGGTCAGAGTTTCCTAGTGCAGCACCAGTCATTTTCTGTCATTAAAATGTGACGTCTTTTCAGTTAGCTATTTATTTATTTTGGCTTTTTCTTATTATTATGTGTTCATTGTAATTGATTAATAAAATTATTTATTTTCATTATTATTTCTTTTACTTATCTTTGAAATGTGATTTTGACATTTTAATTTGATTGTATCCTTGTCTTTGTAAAGCACTTTGAATTGCCTTGTGCCCGAATTGTGCTATATAAATAAACATGCTTAAAATCTTTGATGATGACAATGTGCCCAGCCGGCTGTGAACTGTTCTTCGCTTTCTCCATCTTTGCATTTCTTGCATTGTGAAGATCTGCGAGCTGTTTAATTTTAGTGACCACTCCTTTTCAGGATTATGTAGTATATGTTTAACATTACTTCAAAGTGTGGAAGGGAAATTTAAAGTGATGGTAGGCCAGGGTTGGGAGGCATTGTGGGATTGTTCTTGTGTCTCAGGTTTTGTTGTTTTGGGGATGGTGCCGTGTGTCCTTGCCTCACAGCCACCTGCACGGAACCAGCTTTGCAGGCCACAGATCTTGGAGAACTGGGCTGAAGGGAACATCGCCGGGGGGAGAAAGGGGACCTGCAGGAAGCCTTGAAATGTAGCTGCTATACTATGCTAGACGCAGTTTGTTGTATGGTAGCATTTGAACACACAAGCAAGTTATGTACCCATAAGGGTTGTATATGTTTACGCTGAAGTCTTTATTTAGGTAATATAGGGTTGGGGTTTCCCTTACTGATAACATTGTGAGCCATGCCAGCCATGGACACCAAAGGGGGGGTTGCACCTTTTTGCTGGGTTGGGAGTGGAATTTCCCTAATGTTTAGGGTTTTTGCCCTCCTTCCTAGGCTGGATAGACAGGATTATGTGTGGGACTCATAGGAGGCCTAGGCCTAACGAGGATTGGAAACTGAACATCCTTGAAGTAGACCAATAGAGGTGGCGTATTATGTTTGTTGTATGTTCGAAACCTGGTTTGCAGATGTTTGGTAACCAATCAGGACTTAGAAGTCCATATAGGGGAATTCGTCTTATAGTATATTAACCTGCTGATTTCTGGGTGCGGGGTGCATTGCGCATTGTCCCCGAGTGTGGTTGGAACACTATGCTGGATTGCTGAATAAAGAAGAAAATTTTGCTCATTACATGCGAGGCCTGGAGTTTGATTCAAGTGTGACAGAGTGAGAGTGATTATAGAGGATTATAGAGTCATAGTTGTTTGGGTTAATTCTGAGTACCACAAAAGTTTACAAGCCCTATTTTGGCAAGAGCTAATCCTAATCATTTTCATCCTTGCCGTTTAAATCACTCATGAATAGATGTGTTTGTGAGAAATTGATCTGTTTTAAGCATTTTCAATTTAAATAAATACTGCAATACTACTACGAGATATCTAACAACATACGATGCAACACTCAACAGGGGGTAGTGAAGTGATTCATGGCTGATCAAAGTGCCAATTCGATGTGGGGCAGTGATTAGCATGTGGAGAATGCTGCAGCAGTATTACAAAAGCAGCAACTCTTTTAAAAATAATAGTGATAAAAATATATTATTTATTAATAAGTATATATAATCAGTACACAAAGTATAAGTATATAAATATAAGCATATAAAGTATACACTCACCTAAAGGATTATTAGGAACACCTGTTCAATTTCTCATTAATGCAATTATCTAATCAACCAATCACATGGCAGTTGTTTCAATGCATTTAGGGGTGTGGTCCTGGTCAAGACAATCTCCTGAACTCCAAACTGAATGTCAGAATGGGAAAGAAAGGTGATTTAATCAATTTTGAGCGTGGCATGGTTGTTGGTGCCAGACGGGCCGGTCTGAGTATTTCACAATCTGCTCATTTCACAATCTGCTCAGTTACTGGGATTTTCACGCACAACCATTTCTAGGGTTTACAAAGAATGGTGTGAAAAGGGAAAAACATCCAGTATGCGGCAGTCCCGTGGGCGAAAATGCCTTGTTGATGCTAGAGGTCAGAGGAGAATGGGCCGACTGATTCAAGCTGATAGAAGAGCAACTTTGACTGAAATAACCACTCGTTACAACCGAGGTATGCAGCAAAGCATTTGTGAAGCCACAACACGCACAACCTTGAGGCGGATGGGCTACAACAGCAGAAGACCCCACTGGGTACCACTCATCTCCACTACAAATAGGAAAAGAGGCTACAATTTGCACAAGCTCACCAAAATTGGACAGTTGAAGACTGGAAAAATGTTGCCTGGTCTGATGAGTCTCGATTTCTGTTGAGACATTCAAATGGTAGAGTAAACAGAATGAGAACATGGATCCATCATGCCTTGTTACCACTGTGCCGGCTGGTGGTGGTGGTGTAATGGTGTGGGGGATGTTTTCTTGGTACACTTTAGGCCCCTTAGTGCCAATTGGGCATCGTTTAAATGCCACGGCCTACCTGAGCATTGTTTCTGACCATGTCCATCCCTTTATGACCACCATGTACCCATCCTCTGATGGCTACTTCCAGCAGGATAATGCACCATGTCACAAAGCTCGAATCATTTCAAATTGGTTTCTTCAACATGACAATGAGTTCACTGTACTTAAATGGCCCCCACAGTCACCAGATCTCAACCCAATAGAGCATCTTTGGGATGTGGTGGAACGGGAGCTTGGTGCCCTGGATGTGCATCCCACAAATCTCCATCAACTGCAAGATGCTATCCTATCAATATGGGCCAACATTTCTAAAGAATGCTTTCGGCACCTTGTTGAATCAATGCCACGTAGAATTAAGGCAGTTCTGAAGGCGAAAGGGGGTCAAACACCGTATTAGTATGGTGTTCCTAATAATCCTTTAGGTGAGTGTATAAGTACATAAAGTATAAGTATATAAAGTTTAAGTATATAAAGTATATAAGTCTTAAGTATAAAAATGATATAAGTATAAAAAGTTTAAGGGCTCAGAGGACCGCTTCTCCTACTCATCAGAGTGGATCTGGTGCCTGAACTTCTTTTTCAGAGCCTTTGATTTTTTTATTTTTTTTTCTCTTTTCCCTTTCCTTTTTTCTTTCTTTTTTAAATTCCCCACCACCACCCCCCCTCTTCGGAGGACAACTTTATTTTACACTAAATTCAAGAGCAAAGAGTGTGGCTGCTCCGAACTCACCCGTCCCGTGGAGGAAAGGAAAAAAAAAAAAAAAACGGGGGATACAGAAACAACAATCGTAACGAGAACAGACATTAATCACCATGGGGAGAGAAAAGAAAAAAAAAAAAGGAAACAGAGGTATACAGGAAAAATAAAACTAATAATGTAGGTGGGACGGAGAAAATGAAGTGTAGGGGAATACAGAATACAAACAACCATAAGAAAAATAACACTCATTACAAGGACATCAAACAACAAACATTATAACATCAGTAATAATAATTATAATTAATAATGTGACAAATAGGTATTATATATATATATATATATATGTAGCATACACACACGTGATCCTACCCTTATACATGTATATTTAAATTCCTATGTCTATAACACACGCTAAAAAGTAACAATAATAATGATACTGATCGCTCAACCATTCTTATATGTATGTGTAAGTGTAGGTGTGAACTGATTTGTCATTGGATGTGCTGGCATATGATGCCGTCGGGGGAAGCGACAGCACCCCACCCCCCCACAAGGCCGAAGGCGAAGGCAGGAGAAACCAGGCAACCGAGGCCACCCTGCCGCCCCCCCAGCACAAGGGCCCACGGCCATGTGCCCCGGAGATAACCACCCGCCCAACCCAGGAAGCAGCCCGCGAGGGACTAAAGGGGCGCCAACCCCCGTACAGGGAGGCCCGCAGAGGGAGGACGGGCGGCGAGCCCCCCCGCCCAGCCCAAACCGAACCCCCCAATCCGCCTAGAAGGCCCCCAGTGTCCCAAGATCCCCCGGACTGCCCGCCAGGGCCCCACCACGGCGCAGCAGAGCCAAGCACCACCCGGCCCGCGGCCCAAGAGAGGAGGCCGCCCACACCCGCCAGAGCCTTTGATAAGATGGAAGTAATGTCCTCTTGAGGCCATGGGCGTCCCCTGTGTCAGCCCCTCCTTGGCACTGGCGTCCCACCTGGCGATCTCAGCACCGGGTGCAGTTTAATGCGGGGCAGCTCCGCCAGGACATCCACCATGTTGGGGCCTTTGGTGGGTCCTGCGCCACTTCCCTGACGATGACTCTGCTTGGGGCCCTGGATACTAGCAGGTGGAGGAGGACGAGGTGGCGGTGGAGGATGAGGAGGAGGGGGCGGGAAACAGCTTGGAGCTGAAGTGGGGACTACAAAAGGAGTCCCAGTGGTCTCCGAACTACTCCGGGATATATATGGGTCAGTCAGGGCACCAGCAAGCATGGAGATCTCGGACCGGAACCTTGTCTTCGAGGGCTGCAATCTTTTTCCAAACTGCCGCCCACTCGGACCCTGCCTCTGCTGCAACAGCAGCATGGTGGAGATCCCCGTGTCCACTGGGGAGGTGGATGCCGTTGCAACACTTGAGGATTTCTTCACAAAGCGCTGGGAAAGAAAAAAATCTCCAGTTGCAAAAAACTTGTTACATTGCGCAGTTCAACGCAGAGGGAGCGACTCTGTGAAACAAGCGATCTTCCTTGGCCGAAAAAATACTGAATTCGGAACGGAATCAAATCCAAAAAAAACAGTCTGCACACAAAGTACAGAGAGTTAGATGTCTTACTTAAACATCACACAAAATTATATATTTTTCCATCATCCATTAACATACAGCGCAATCTCAGATTCACATTAGGCCATACACAGATTTCCTGAATAACATTAATATACACATATACATGTATATACTTATATATGCACATTATAAACATTTCAACCTGCAATGGTACTAACAGGGTGGCTAAACTGAATAACACCATATCACAGTCAACGTATTCCGATCAATTAGCAAGTAGCCTTATAGGTAGCTTTAGCATTTTACATACAACTACAAAAAATGATACATTAGTAAAGAAAATAATCAACCACACAATCAGCAAAGGTTCGCATTCATATCCTGACTGTTTTTCCTTCACACTAATGATCCCTATATCTATATTTTCAAACAGGTAAATTGACCTACCAGGATATCCAAAAGAGAGCACTTGCACCAAAATCTTTCTATCCACTAATTGCTGCAATTGTATGCTTAGGCCAAAAAAAATAAACAGTGCTCTAAACGTTGACATCTACACAAATATATATATGTAGATATATACGTTTATTTCCCTAAGTTGCCGTTCACTCCTCTTTCCGCTCTCTTTACCCGCCTTCCTCCGTCTAGAAAAACCCGCCGGAAAAAAAAAACTCCCACCCTACCTTTCGGCACTCAGGAACGTCTTAAAGAGACAGCTGCCCACTTTGGTATACACAACTTATTGTAAGGTTCATGTCTCCCTCTTTACAAATTACGCTCTATAATAGCTTCAAAGCCTTATGGTAGCTTTATAGACCTGGCTACATTTGGTTTTGTTATTATTATTATTGGTATTAGTATTATTATTTTAAGAATGAAGCTAAATAATATAGCTAATATATCACATATGGGTTAAAATGCAGAGGACGCATTTCGTCGTTGTGTGATGTGCCAAGAATGGCACTTGATCACAAAGTACAAATACTTTTTTACTTGCCAACATTCATAAGCAACGTTATTTTTCATTACAGTTGAACTTTTTTTTGGGGGGGACTTTTTTATTTGAAGGACTTACTTCAAATATTGACAATAATAACAAAAATAAAGTACAAAAAAAACTGCTAAACAATAGCAAGTGCTTAAAGTGCATAAATAACAAGTGCTCAAAGTGCTAAAGAACTGACCTGCTAAACTGAAGATTAGAAGTGAAATCAAGGCCATTATCACTTATTTTTTCTTTTTTTCTGGGTTGTAAGCAAAGTCCTGCAAACTCTTTCTTTTTAAGACATTTGGACCAGAAGATGGAGCTGGTACAGTGGAGGAGGATGAGGCTTCGGCTGGTCCAGATGATGAGGATGAGGCTTTGGCTGGTCCAGAGGGAGGGAGAAAGAGTTTGGCTAGTCCAGAAGAGTCTGGTCCAGAAGATAAGGATGAGGCTTTGGCTGGTCCAGAGGATGAAGATGATGCTTTGGCTGGTCCTGAGGATGAAGATGAGGCTTTGGCTGGTCCAGAGGATGAAGATGAGGCTTTGGCTGGTCCAGAGGGAGAGAGAAAGAGTTTGGCTGGTCCATTGGAAGTTGAAAATGGTCTGAATGGTCCAGAGGAGGAGGCTGAGGGTCTGGCTGGTCCAGAGGAGGTTGAAAAAGGTCTGGATGGTCCAGTGGAGGTTGGTGAGGGTCTGGATGGTCCAGTGGAGGTTGGTGAGGGTCTGGCTGGTCCAGAGGAGGTTGAAAAAGGTCTGGATGGTCCAGTGGACGAGGATGAGTGTTTGACTCGTCTAGAGGAGGCTTTGGCTGATCCAGCGATATTCCTGGCCTGCCGTATGAGTTTGTTTGCCATCTGTGATGGCCGAATCCTTGCTGCCTCATTCACCCTTTTCTTCTTTTGTGCCTGTTGTGCCTCTTTCTTTTTCTGCAGATGTTTTTGATATGTTTGATACGATGACAGGCAAGACCACCTTAATGGCTGGTCTATTGTCATTGTCGATGCTGTCCACTCCCTTGCTTTAATCGTGGATTTTACAATTGCAAGGCTCTCATAAGTTTCCACATTCATGGAGCATCTGTCTGCTTCAAGAATATCACCCATGAGATTAAATGATCCCTCAACCAGGGGGCCTGTGAAAATGCTAAGTAGTGCTTTGACCAGCTGACCCAGAATGGGAAATCGCACACCTCTCTCTGGATTTTTCATGGATACAACTCTGCTCCACCAATCTACATCAACTCGGCCTTCTTCTTCAATGTAGTTCTGGGCACACGTTACCAGGTCCACCTCTATTTGGTACGCCCGTATCTCTTCCTCCACCTGACCAATCTCTTCTGGTGCGACCACATTAGGCAAGGCCTCTCCTAATGTGATAAAAGCCCCACAGATGGAGTCATCTTGAATCAGAGAGGGAGTGAGTGCAGAAAGTGAGGTGATTATCTTGTTGTCCAGAGGAAGGTCTTTGAGAAGGAACTCTGATGACTTCATGTACCCTTCTCTGAGAGAGTTGTAAATGTTTCTCACCCATATCAGCCTCTCCACACGGGCCTTGTTTAGTGCAGAGTAGCAGTATCTTCCAACAGACAACCTTTTGTCTTAAAGTTGCAAATCTTTACTCCGGACATCAACCTTGATGATATCCTTTGCACTCAGTGGGATGGCTTCCAGCTTCATAAATTTGCTGAGGAGCTCTCGAACTAGGGCCACCATCTCCACGTGCAGCAAGTGCGCCATTGGTTTTTCATGTTGCATTTTTTTCAAAAATCCCTGAAATGTTGAAAGTATGCCTGCAAACATTAAAAAAAAAAAAATTTTATTTGACATTTTCACATGCGTAAAAAAAACCCAACAAGAAAACAGAATTAAAGACAAGTTGCATACAGTTCAAATAAATAGCAGTGCGTTTTAAAAAAGTGAATAAAGTATAAATACTTTTAATAGCTTTTATTTCCATATATCAGATGTAATGGAAAAATTACTCCAAATCAAATTATTAACGAATTTGACCAGGTCTGCAGTTTTTTTTACTGGAAGCAAAGGAAATGGAATATGAATCTGTTCCCAAAAAAAAAAAAAAAAATTGCAATGTTGAGATTTTTCAAACACTTGACATAAACTTAAGACATTTTTCAAGATTTAACTTAACTTTAAATTACTGAAGTAATATTTTGGTGCATAATCATTGTTTTTGTCAGATGTTAATCAGATCATAATCAGATGTTATCATCAGTTAAATCTTTAAAATGTTTTAAGTGTATGTGAATGTTTGTGGCTGAAGAGAAAAGAAAAAATTCACAACACTGCTATATTTTTTTCTTAAGATAAATATTCCTTCTCTTCATTTCCTGTAAAAAAAAATGCACACTTAATAAAGTATTTTACATTTTTTGCCTTGGAATTGAATGTCTAATCTTTCCATTACATTTGAAATATGGAAATAACATACTGATTAAAAATAATTTCACTTTATTCACTTTTTTTTAACAATAAACTGCTGTTTATTTGAACACTTCTATATAACTCTGCATAACTTCTAAAGCTGGTTATGATTGCTGTAGTAGAGACCTGGCTGTTCCCTTTGTAAAAAACAACAACTGTTATTAACTTTCATTACATTTAGCCTAAAGTTTTTGCCTACACAAGTTAGCCTGCTACAAGATACCTCTGAACATGTCGACCATGACTTTGAATCGGTCAAACTCTGTAAAGAGCACAGAGATTCGTGCCTTCCGGTCAAGGTTGGCTTGTGTTCCCATTCGGGATGTTGTGGCTTGTTCTTGTTGAAGAATTTCTACTCTGGTCTTTTCCTCAACTGTTAGTGCATATCTCGTCAGCAATTCATTAAGAAGCCTTCTGTATCACACAAACACACACACACACACCACTGTGGCTATTTTCATTGCTTATTCCTACATAAAACCTAACAACACTCTAAACTAGCACATCACTCTACATGCAATATAATACAATAAAAATGGTTAACTGCAGAGACAGCACATTAAAAAATACTTAATTTATACTACAAAATGATTAGCATTACCTGTATTTGTGTTCTTCATTTGGATTCCCTTCCCTACCCTGTTGCAAGTCTCGACTTTAGTGTTGTGAGATGTGGTGACTATGTGCTTATTGCTGAGGTGTTTTTTTTCTGTTCCTATGTTGTACTTCCTACTGGAGTACAGTCTGGGGGCTGTTTTTTTTATTCACCTCCACTCTCCTCACGTAATCTGTTTCTCTGAGTTTTCCTACAGTCCCCTGTCTTCCTGACCTGTCTGCCCCCCTATAATGTTTGTGTATGTATGGTCGGGTTGATGGCCTGCTTTTCGCTGGTACTTGTGACTAGTGACATGGTGAATTGCAACAGCAATAAAGGGAATCAATCAATCAATCAATCCAGCACATAGTAATAATGCACCACCAGTACATCCATGAGTTCATTCAGCCTGGTGCACACCTCCAGCATCTGAAGAAATCTGTTGCTAATAGGTCTTATCAAGCTCTTGGAAGGAAGATGGAGCAGACTCTGAAAGTCTGAGAAAATCTCCTTCTGTTTTGGTGACTTCTCAATATCATAATAGACATCGGAGCAGAAATTTTCCACTTCTGTGCTGAACGGACTCATGAGGGCCTTGGCAGCATTGGAAACCATGTGCACGGTGTCTCCAGATACATCAAGGAGGTATGGGTTCGCCTTCCTTGCTTGAGTTTCAAGGCCAGACTTTTTTCCTCTCATGACTGCACAGTTGTCAAGGAGGATGCTGGTAACTTGTCTCCACTCAAGACCATAAGTCTGCATGACATCTTTAAGTTCCAGCATAAGGTTTGGGGCATTTGCAATGTTGACTTTTCTGCTTGCCAGATGTTGTGTTATTACTCTGTTGCTTTCATTATCAAAAAAGCGAACAAGCACATTGAGTGTTTTATCCATATTCAAGGTTGTTGCTTCATCAACATTGAGTGAGAACATGCATTTTTTTAGCTTCTCAGACAAACATTTTTTGAACTGTAATGCAATTCCATGAGTGTTCATGTAACTCGCATGTTGATTTGAAACCGACAGGCTAGTTAACGCTTTTTTGTCTTCTGCCAGTTTTTTACACAGGGTGACCAGTGGATGCGAAATTCTGAATGCCAAATCATGTTCTGCTATAAATGTGCACAAACGTATTTTTAAATCGCAGACACGGTCAGTCATAGACAACGGTGTGTCAGCTGTAACAGTTGCTCCCGGCAACGTCGTGGTAAGTTTGAGTGCACGGGCAGCGGCTCTATGACCGGAGTCTAAATCATGACAAGCAAGCACTTTCTTACCGCTGCTGGCATACAGTAGCTTCCTCCAGCAAATCGTGCAGAAACAAGCCCCAGGCTCTCTCAGTTTCTTGCACCAACTGCCAAAAGGCTCGCCATTTCTACTTTCTTCAATCCACACCCAGCACCATTTATTTTTGAGTCCTTTATCTATTGCTAGGACATCATCCCCAGGCTTCATAAACTTGCGCTCCATTTTTTTTTCTCCGACAACGCTAACGTGACATTGACGTATGGGTGTCAATCATACCGTGTTGCAAGGACCCGCCCTTCTCTGCTTCTGATAGGCTTGTAACGTTAGTTAAAGCTGCGTTCCTCTCATATGATTGGTAGGTGAAATAAATTGGCTCGAAAATATTAAACCGCATGCGCAGGCTCTAAAATATTATTATTTTTTTCCCTCACGGCCGCACGCCGGAGATCCGGCACGGTGCCGGAATACTTTAAGCCCTGCACTAAGGATCTGGTCTCAGTTTCGTAAACATTATGGCCTAGCCTCCATGTCTGTTTACGCCCCTGTCATGGCCAACCTGCTATTTCCAGCTTCTCTATTAGATAATGCATTCAGACAATGGTTTAAAAATGGAGCGTTGAATATTAAGATGTTATATAAGGATGGCGTCTTCATGTCATTTGATCAGGTTAGACAGGAGTTTGCTCTGCCAGCAAATCACTTTTTCAGATACCTACAAGTTAGACATTTCACACAGAATAACGTCAGTCATTTTCCTTCACTACCTCAGACATCATTTCTTGATTCAATCATAGAAAGTCAGCCAGAGCTTAGGGGAACCGTCTCAAAGCTGTAGACAAATATATTTGACATGGAAGGTTCTTCACTGACAATAGTAAAAGAAGGATATGGGTACAACTATTAATGATGGTCAATGGTCTAACATACTTCAAAGAATCCACTCCTCCTCTATTTGTGCGAGGCACTGCCTCATTCAGTTCAAGATTGTACATAGACTTCACATGTCTGGGGTTAAGTTATCCAAGATTTACCCGGGGGTTAATCCTATTTGTGACAGATGTAGACAAGCACCTGCTACTCTCTTTCACACTTTTTGGTCATGTCCAAGTATGACTGCATTCTGGTCTTCAATATTTGAGGTGTATTCTGTGATTTCGGGGGTAACCTTTGACCTTTGTCCTTTTATCGGACTTTTTGGCGTACCATTGAATGATCTCCCATTACGAAAGACACAATTAAATTGTATAGCCTACTCCTCCCTTTTGGCTCGGCGACTCATTCTTTTAAATTGGAAAAATGAGAAACCCCCCCTCCTTTGTTAGATGGATATGTGATGTCATGTTTTTCCTTAAGATTGAAAAGATTAGATATGCATTGCATGGATCAGTGGGAAAGTTTGATATGGTATGACATCCTTTTATTTCTCATATAGAACAGCTGACAATGCACCTTGACTCTCGATAATGTGTGATGTGTACAAAGTAACTGAGTGACTACTTTTTTTTTTTTTTTTTTTGTCTTGTGGTGTTATGTTTATTTGTCTTAATGCTTGTACCTGTGGGGGGTTTTTGTATGTCTGAAAAAACCAATAAAAAATACATTGACAAAAAAAAGAAACAATTGCATAACATAGGATACCATAAAATCAAGATAGGATAGGTTAAAAGAAGAAGTTTAAGATAAGATTGTATAAGATAAAGGATAAGATTAAGATAATGATAAGTAGAGATAAGGTTAAGATAACATTATATAACATAACATAGGATACGATAAAATTAGGATAGCTTACGATAAGCATAAAATAATATATAATAAGGATAGGATAGGTTGTATAACATTAGATAACATAGGATATGATAAAATTAGGATAAGATTGTAAAAATCGAACGCGAGAAATTGTGAAATTTACGTGACGTCCCCTTGTCCGCATCTGAAAACGAACACGGAAAAGTGAAGCATCAATTGGCCTTAAGTGTCACGCCAGATGCGTTAGTTGGCAACCCTGTTAAGCCCCCTAGACCCCATCCATGAAAGAATCATGATGGCCATTGAAAGGATGCAGGCAGACACTGGAAACAGTATTGAACACCTGGTCCAGACCATTCAAAAAAATCCCCCTGGCCCGGCGTCCATGGAGAACATGTGTTTTGAGAAGCCCTGCAGGACAGTGCAAGAGCTTGAGGGATTCAAATTGCAGTTGGAGGGCCCAGAACAAAAACAAAAGATGGAATGTTGATATGCTATATTGCTGTTTAAAAGGGTTTGTCTAATTGCAACACTAAGAATTGTTTTTAAGTATTTATCTTCATATGTTGTATAGATCCGTTTTTTTAGTCTGATGGGAGGCTGCAGCATTGGGGACGTTGTGAGGAGAACCCTCAGAAAGATGGCTACAAACGAGGTCTGGTCACAGTTACAGCCTGAAAGGCCGAAAAGGAAAGCTGTCCTTCTTGGGAACAGCACTCCACCATGTTGATTTAAATTACCTAGTATGTTAAACGGTTAGATTTCACAAAATGTCCATTACATTGCATAGACCCATTGTTTAATATTTATTAAATACTGCATTTTTTCTAGGAGCTTGTGCTGCACAATTTCCGAGGGTTAGCGAGAAGGACATTGAAAATTATATAGGGGATACCCTAAAACACGCACCTCACCGTGCAAAGATCCACCCAATACCTGTAAGTTTTTTTTGTTTTTCTTCGGAGCAGTTAACACTTAAAACTGCACTGCACATTGATGCCATTTTTAAATTCGTAGTACCTGTTCACTTAAATCGGACAAGCCAAGGTCGTCACGCCCAGCTCGTCCGATCCTCATGTGTGCCACGTCCCCTCATTACTCACGTGCACTACCCTGATTGTGATCACCTATTTCCTGTTATTTCGGCTTGTCTTGTGTGTTTCAGTCCGCGTTCGAGTCTGTTTCCCCAGGTCTGTCATTGACGTTGTTAACCGAGTGCTCCCCTGTCTGCTTGTTCTCCATAATAAACCCCGTTGCCCTTGGATTGCGGTCTCCCTGCTCCTGCTTTTCCGCATCCCACTCGCTCGCCCGTCACCCGGTCGTGACAAAGGTGCTGTAACATTTTATGGCAACACAGGAGGACATCCAAGATATTAGTGTAACTGGTTACTTTAATTACCCTTCACCTTGTCTCTCTATTAAACCTTTGTTTCTGTCACAAATTCATGGACACCTACTCATAGTCTAACCACTAATAATCTCAGTTTTGTCTTATATTTCCACACTTTACATGGCAAACACATTTGGTTAATATGCTAAGTTACCTCATAGCCTGTACACCTAAGGGTAATCAAAAGCAATTAAAAAGTAAACGAAGTGACTGGGAAATATTGTTATTTATGATTTTCAGGCAGCGGAAGAAGAACCTGGGCCATCTACACGATATCAAATTGAAGACAGTGACGGAGTTTTCTCTCAAACGTTTCTTTCTTTTTTATTGATAGTGTTTTTGGATGGTTTCAGCTCAGTTTGAGAAAAGAACATTTTAGATGTTACTACAGTGACTGAAGTAATTGTTTCATGTAAATAATTTGTTTAAATAATTGTTTTACATAATCTGAATCATTTTTGGTCCAAAACCAAAACATCTCTCTCTCTCTCTCTCTCTCTCACTCGAATTATGAACAATAAAAGAAATAATAAGAACTGAAATGCATTGGATATAATTGTTTTATAGTGTAAACACGTTTTGGTATTGCATATATTAAACTTTAAGTCACCTAAATGTTGTGCAAAAGTCCCTGTAATGTTACTAAAGTTGTGCAAACGATCTGAGTTGTGCTGTACGAAAAATCCACCTCCGCATCATTGCGATGTGCGCATGCACAATATTACTCATTGGATTAGGTACTGTTTTGTGTCTGTTGTTGCAGCTCGGGGTAACACCACTAACCTATTTGTCACACTATGTTAATTGGTAGATAATAACAAGTCCTATTTCATTACAGGTTATTTTGGGTAATCTCTCCTTTTCTGTTGCATAAAAATCTCAGTATTACTCGTGGAAAGATCACATATGGTGATGTGATCGTACAGCCCTAGCTTTGAGAAGGTGGTGCAAAAAAAATAACATTCCAGGTAGGTCCCCTAAAGGTTACTGTAATTGTCACTCAAGATCTATAAAAATCCTGGGAAAGTGATGAAAAGACCACATAGGACCCGAAACGTTACCAACACGTCCTGAAAGTTCCCCGAATTTTCCCAAAATGATGTTCCCCGAACGTCTAAAGAACTCCACATCGTGACATCCCGGGAACATTCTGGGAAGGTTACACAGCGACGTCCTTTACACCAATGGGTACGTTCTCTGAACGTACAGGGAACGTACAATTTCCAGCTGGGTAGACTCCATTCTTGTGTTTGTCCCTAAAGAGAACAGCCAGGATAGGAAATGCTGGAAACCCATCCTGACCGGAGTCCATCCCTTCCCGGTGGCACAGTAACCCGAAAGTGTTTGTGAGTGTGGTTTATGTCAGATTAGGAGAGCTGAAATGAACCTTTTGTTGGATGATAGCCGGCGACCAAAACAAGAGCTAGATCACAGAAAAGTGTTTCAAAAGCGACAGCGTCAAAGTGAAATGCAACGCTGGATGGAAGTTTTCTAGTACTGATGAAGGATGTAGAATCGGAATCCAGATATGTTTCCATACAAGGAATTTGCCTTGGTGGTGCTTTTACATGACATTACAAAGAACATACCACGTTTAGCAAAGACATATGCAGAAAGGTAATAAACAATAGATTGGCAATTAGGTAATATGATAATTACATGATAATTAATTTTATAAATGGCAGTGATGATGGTATTATGATATTTATATATGTGTGTACATAGTAATAATTGTAGTATGAATATAAACAACATAAATGGCATAATAATTTAAAGGGCTCTTAAATGGTGCCGTTATTAATTAGCAGCCAAGTCTACTATATGTGCAAGAGTGCAATATGTATACAGAGTTTGCAGTATGTGTGCATAATGTGCAAGAGTGCAGAATATAATCATAGAGGAAGTTTGTCAGTTGTTCACTGGTTATGCTGGTGGATATTTCACTGCAGCTGACGATTAATTGAACGTCCATTCAGAGACTGGTTTGGTTAATGAGAGAGACTACCTGAGGGGAGAAGCTCTTGGCGTGTCTTGTGGTCTTGGTTCTGATTGCCATGAGTCTTCTCATGGAGGGTAAGGCTTGAAAGATGTGGTGAGCAGGGTGAGATGGGTCCTCAAAGATTTTGTATGCCCGTTTCCTGGTTCTGGTGATGTAAAGTGTCTGGAGGGTAAGCAGGTTACTGCCGATTATTCGCTCTGCTGAGTGGATGATGTGTTGCAGTCTGGCCTTGTCTCGTTCAGAGGCTGATCCAAACCAGGCTGTGATGGAGCAGGTGAGGATGGACTCAATGATTGTAGCGTAAAACTGGGCCATCGTGGTTATAATATGTTATTTTGGATCAGGCACAGACAGTTGTGAGAGTTCAGTCCGCATTAGCTCCGATAGAATAGTATTAAATGCAAAGCTAAAGTCCACAAACAGAATCCTAACATATGCCTCAGGGCACTCCAAGTGTCGGAGTAAGAAATGGAGTCCAGTGTTAACTGCATCGTCCACAGGTCTGTTGGTTCTGTAGGCAGACTATAGAGCAGGGGTGTCAAACTCCAGTCCTGGGGGGCCAGAGCCCTGTGTAGCTTAGTTCTTTCCCTGTTCCACCACAAATGATTCAGCTCAAGAGCTGTGTGGTAATTAGCACAAGGAGTTGAATCAGGTGTGTTAAATGAGGGGAAACCCAAAAATGTGCAGGGCTCCGGCCCTCCAGGACTGGAGTTTGACACCTGTGCTATAGAGGGTCAAGCGAAGGGTCGATGAGGACACCATAAACAGTGGTGTCCTCTCACTGTTCTTCGCTTTCTCTTCGCTGTTTAATTTTAGTGACCACTCCTTTTCAGGATTATGTAGTATATGTTTAACATTAGTTCAAAGTGTGGAAGGGAAATTTAAAGTGATGGTAGGCCAGGGTTGGGAGGCATTGTAGGATTGTTCTTGTGTCTCAGGTTTTGTTGTTTTGGGGATGGTGCCGTGTGTCCTTGCCTCGCAGCCACCTGCACGGAACCAGCTTTGCAGGCCACAGACCTTGTAGAACTGGGCTGAAGGGAACATCGCCGGGGGGAGAAAGGGGACCTGCAGGAGGGTAAATGTAGCTGCTGTACTATGCTAGACGCAGTTTGTTGTATGGTAGCATTTGAACACACAAGCAAGTTATGTACCCATAAGGGTTGTATATGTTTACGCTGAAGTCTTTATTTAGGTAATATAGGGTTGGGGTTTCCCTTACTGATAGCGTTGTGAGCCATGCCAGCCATGGACACCGAAGGGGGGGTTGCACCTTTTTGCTGGGTTGGGAGTGGAATTTCCCTAATGTTTAGGGTTTTTGCCCTCCTTCCTAGGCTGGATAGACAGGCTTATGTGTGGGACTCATAGGAGGCCTAGGCCTAACGAGGATTGGAAACTGAACATCCTTGAAGTAGACCAATAGAGGTGGCGTATTATGTTTGTTGTATGTTCGAAACCTGGTTTGCAGATGTTTGGTAACCAATCAGGACTTAGAAGTCCATATAGAGGAATTCGTCTTATAGTATATTAACCTGCTGATTTCTGGGTGCGGGGTGCATTGCGCATTGTACCCGAGTGTGGCTGGAACACTATGCTGGATTGCTGAATAAAGAAGAAAACTTTGCTCATTACATGTGAGGTCTGGAGTTTGATTCAAGTGTGACAGAGTGAGAGTGATTATAGAGGATTATAGAGTCATAGTTGTTTGGGTTAATTCTGAGTACCACAAAAGTTTACAAGCCCTATTTTGGCAAGAGCTAATCATAAGAGGTAATCCTAATCATTTTCATCCTTGCCGTTTAAATCACTCATGAATAGATGTGTTTGTGAGAAATTGGTTTGTTTTAAGCATTTTCAATTTAAATAAATACTGCAATACTCATTGCAGAAATACATCTTTTCCAATATTGTGCAGCCTAATAATGAAGTACTTACTACTACGAAATATCTAACAACATACGATGCAACATTCAACAGGGGGTAGTGAAGTGATTCGTGGCTGATCAAAGTGCCAATTCGATGTGGGGCAGTGATTAGCATGTGGAGAATGCTGCAGCAGTATTACAAAATCAGCAACTCTTTTAAAAATAATAGTGATATAAATATATTATTTATTAATAAGTATATAGAATCAGTACACAAAGTATAAGTATATAAAGTTTAAGTATATAAAGTATATAAGTATAAAAATCTTAAGTATAAAAATGATATAAGTATAAAAATGTTATAAGTATAAAAATGTTATAAGTATAAAAAATTTAAGTAAAAAAAGTTTAAGTAAAAAAGGTTTAACACTAGGTTTACTGAGCTTTTTATTTTCTGGTGAGAATTCCCTCGGCCCGACCTCGGGTGGAGAGGCCATTAGCTCCATTGTCCTCCTGCTTTTGTTGTGCAAAAACACTAGTTACCTGTGAACCCTGCTACATTTGCATTTCTTTACCGCCACTGCTGCTGGCAAGCTTGCCATATCTATACAAAATATCCCACACTCTGACTGACCCACAAATATGAAAGACACAATTTCACAAAATATAGAAACACAAGTGTTTTATTTGTCAAAAATAGACTGAAAACAGAATCAATAATAATAATAATAATAATAAAAGAAGTAAAAAAAAATTCTCAGTCCCTCAGTTCCTCTTCATCATCTCAGTGGTTTCATAGTCAGTGTTTGCAGCGTTTGCAGACCCAGTAACCTCTGTGCCTGCATTTGGCGCAGGTGAATTTGCAACACTTTGCGCAGAGATATCTGCTGCGATTCCTGTTGCAGCTCTCTTGTACCTGGCACTGAGTTGTCTGAACAGTTCCTGGCACAGCAGCAGCAAATGATGCAGCAGCTGCAAAAGCTTCCCTCTCTGCTTCCATTGCCTTTTGCAGCATGAATCGGTTACGGAGTTCCATTCCGGTCGGGCCGAGGGGATTTTACGTAGATTTGCGTAGGTTTAGCAAACCTAGTGTTAAAGGCCTCAGAGGACTGCTGCTCTTACTCATCAGAGTGGTTCTGATGCTTAAACTTTTTCTTCAATGCTTCTGCTAAAATGGCAGCAAAGTCCTCTGAGGGCATGGGCGTCCCCTGTGTCGGTCCCCTCCTGGTCACTGGCGTCCCACCTGGCAGCCTCTGCACTGGGCGCAGTTTAATGTGCGGCAGCTCCGCCAGAACATCCACCATGCTGGGGCCATTGGTGGGTCCTGTGCCACTTCCCTGAGGATGACTCCTCTTCTGCTTCGGGCCCTGGATATTAGCAGGCGGAGGAGGAGGAGGCGGCGGTGGAGGAGGAGGCGGTGGAGGAGGAGGAGGGGGCGGGAAACAGCTTGGAGCTGAAGTGGGGACTATAAGAGTGGTCTCCGAACTGCTCCGGGGCATATTTGGGTGAGTCAGGGCACCGGCAAGCTGGGAGATCTCGGACCGTAAACGGCCCACCTCGTCTTCGAGGGCTGTAATTTTCTCCCAAACTGCCGCCCACTGATCCCCGTGATCCCCGTGTCCACTGGGGAGGTGGATGCCACTCCCGACCGTTGCAGGGGCGTTGCCATTTATAGCAACCCCCGTTGCAACACTTGAGCATGGTGCAGTGGATTTGCCCACACGAAAGTTGGAACGCTTCAAGCTTCTCAGACAAGTGCGTAGAAAACTACGCAAGCGACTGAAAGGAGCCATTGCCGAAGTTATTTAAAGGAATTGAACAGGAACAGTAATCACCAACCAAGCCCAAATCAAGACTGAGAGAAATAAAAAAAAATACAGCTTCTGCTTCCAGATATACGTAGCAATAACTATAAATTCTAGAATCTCTCTGAACCTTCGCTTGACGTCACTCCATTGGCACGCTGATTGGGTGGCTTCAGTTTCTTAAAACAAGAAACGAAAAAAAAAAAAAAAAAAACAATGAGTACGCAGAACCGTTCGAGGTCAACTTAGCCGACCATTTCACATTCTAAAATTTACAGGATATTTGGTTTTGTTATTATTATTATTATTGGTATTAGTATTATTATTTTAAGAATGAAGCTAAATAATATAGCCGCCCACTAATATGTCACATATGGGTTAAAATGCAGAGGACACATTTCGTCGTTGTGTGATGTGCCAAGAATGGCACTTGATCACAAAGTACAAATACTTTTTACTTGCCAACATTCATAAGCAACGTTATTTTTCAGTACAGTTGCGGTTTTTATAAATCTTGGTGATTAATATTCGCGGAGAGCGTGGGGTTTCCATTTTTCTGTAACATTTATATTATTAAAGGAAACACAACTTAGCAAGCTGATTAATTTTAATGACTGATTGTTTTCAGACTAGTATTTGTTTAACATTGGTTTAAAGTTGACTGCTGCTACTTTAGCAACAGCTCGGCATGGGCTCTCTGAGCTGATCCTAATCACTTTCATCCTTGATATTTCAGTCAGTCATGAATGGAGGTGTTTGTGAGAAACTGATTTATTATTATTATTATTATTTTTTAAAAGATCCTTTATAAACACTCCAATACTTACTGCGGAAAATGATTTTACGCAATGTCCTGCAGTGCAGTTATGAAATACTAATCTAACTACATACCATGTGCAGCCCACAGAAACGCTGTCTGTGCGCAGCCTGCTGGCAAAAAGCGGAACTACAGTTACAGCAAATAAGGCAGAACGGAAACATCGGCGTCACTCCTTGGACTGATGATAGCTTATAAATAGTTATAAGTAATCGCTTGTGTGATTATAAATGTGCTGTGTGTTATGTCATGTATAGTGGTTAATGTTTATTGTTGTGTGTAGTGTGTGTGTATGTGTGCGTGCGCCCACCGTGTGTATGAGGAGTAAACGGGGCGACGTGCACGGTGAGCAGTGCCGGTGTGTGGGTGTAGTAGTGCAATTGTTATTGTAATCAACGCATGCATCTGATGATTAAACCCCGAACTATCCCTGCTGTTTTACCCTCTGGGGTCGAGTGCATCGTCGGCGATGCAACGTACTTTTCGCGTCTATTTCAGTTTATATCTCGCTGAAATCTGTTGGAGTAAGTAGTCTCCACCGGGTCCGTGGATGAGAAGAGATTCACAGCTGAGACGAGGAGTAGTTGCAAGTCACCAGTTTATTCTCTGACTGATTACAATCAGGGAGCGACTACCTGACATACATTCAGCATGTACAGTAAGAAGCTCGAACAATAGTTATCGGCTGTCTTTTTATAGCCCTCCGGGTACGTGTTCCCCCCTCTTTTGGTATTTTCCCAGCTACGTGACATCAACATGTTTTTACATTTGCTTCTGTTTGTCAGTTAGCACATGTCCCCCCTCCCAGCATCTTATTGTGTCAGCATTTTTGCAGCCCCCTTTTGTTAAGCAAAAGTTAAAATAAGCATCTGTTCCTCTTTTCCAACTGTCTGGGACGAGGTCACCCTGCCCTGCTCGCACACTGTCAGTTCCTGATTTCTGTTAGTTGTATTATTTTAGAATCAACCCCCTCCTTTCATCATGCCCTGCTTTAAGCTATATTCTCCTTTTCCTCTATTCATTGTATGTTCTTTATAATTCTATTGAATCCCACAAATCTTAATGTAGAATCATGAAAAATCCGTAATCTGTCTTCTTTTCAAAACATCCATTGACGGACGTATTAAAGTTTTTTAAATTAGGTTGAATCGGCAAAAAAGTAAACCATGTCACCTTACTTTGTTTTACCTGCATCGGGGGCGTGTAGCGCGTATTCAAATCGCATTCGCATGGTAATTTGATTAACAGCGCAATGGTGAAACGCGATCCAGATACTGTACGTCCCCATCAGCGCCATAAAAGGGGGGTAGGGACGTGGCCAGGTGACAATGGTTCATTCATACACATTAAAGTTGCTACATATTCAATGAAAGGAGCCAGAAATAGTTACATGAGTTAGGTTTTTCTTATTTATTTATCCAAATGAATGTTGCAACTACACCATTTAGTCATCTTCATGTAGCCAAGACTTTGGTGATCAGATATCTGGGATCAAAACAAACTGCCAGCATTGCTTACTATGTACTTTTATAATGTTTCTGCAAGTGTTCCAAACTGCATTTTGCAATGTCTATACTTTGAATGTCAAATTACAAACTTCACATAAATTTGACATATTTACAAAGTACACTAAGATTAAGATGAGTTTGTTGCCAAACCAAATATATAAGAAATAATTTATTTGTCATGAATTAAGTTTATGATATTTGAAGAAATGTGTGACCATGCCCCAGTCAGTGAAAGTGTGTTTCCTACCCCTAGGCTGCAGAGGGTTAATTATTGTGAGCATGGCTCAGCGACCCACTATTAAAATACTTTATTAGAAATATTATAGTGTGTGTGTGTATGTGTGTGCGCCCGCGCCTGTTTGCTAGCCTGGCGCCGCTGAGTCATGTGACAGCTGGGAGCAGCAATTGAGAGCAGCAGCGCGAACACACAGCTGCGGTGCATTCGGGAGAGAGATTGAAACTTATAAGTATCGATCTCATTAAACTGGTATTGATCAATATAAATACCAACATTATTATCGATATTTGGATCGATCCGCCCACCACTATCGGACAGTATTGCTGTGTTATAATCACTTCAGCATAAATGTTAAACCTAGTGTTTCTGTTTCTGTCATGTTGTCAATATCAAACAGTAAACGTTGTAATGGATTGTTTCTATATATGTGCTTTTAAACAGTATGCCTGCATGTGGGGCTAACAGAACACATCTACCCTATAGGAATACATATATACTATAAACCTGTTGTGGGTTATAAAGCCAAATAAGGAAAAATAACAGTGGGCTATAGGTAGCATAGTGAGCACATTAACGTCGCCTCGCTGTTGAGAAACATGGCGCAGACATCGGGGGAATGTCGAATCAATGTTCGTTAGCGATGTTTCTGCAACAGAGATGCTTTGACGATGGATTTTCAAGGATCGCGGAGACAATGCCAATGCCTGGTAGTTATATCATTTTAGTGTTGCAGCTGTGACAGTGCGAAACAATACAACTGACAAATTGTCAGTAAGGTCGGATGGCGTTAGATCATAAACCGGAAATTAGCGGAACAGGACGCATTTGTAACTTAATATTTTAACGAAAGACAAAAGTAACAAGTCCATTTAAATTTCGGTACTGTTAATTGTGTTATTTAACTTGAAAGGGTATTTAGCTATATTACTCCTTACAGCCAAACGTAGTGGAATTATAGTAACGTGTTACTTCCAAAGATTACTAGGCAGCTGTTTGCTAATGCTAACGTTAGCATTGCGTCATTTTGCTTCTTCCACTCTCAGATAAGATAAAGATAGCTTTATTGTCATTGTGTAAATGAAATGAGATGTCTTTAGAGCAAACCCGTGGAGGCTATGTTAAGGATAAAACTGTAAACATGGGTAAACAAAACATAATATCGGCATAAGTGCATAGATCCACCTCTGTATTTTTAGGAAGATTAGCAATACATGAAAATTTCCTTCAAGTGTGGTAAATATTCAGTTTTAAATGAAAACCACATGTGACATATTATCTGTCCCATTGCATTAAGCCCCATGAATCCTAACTGAATGGGTCGCTTTTCGCTGTGAATTCTGGGAGTCTGTGCAACGTCGGGACCGCAGCTCTCGCGTTACTTCTAAAAGGGGAAGGAATTATATTCAAAGTCTTTAATAGCGCCCGATTTTAACAAACGACCAAATTATGTCGATATAAACTGTATTGTGTCCTCCTTTATCTGGTTTTGATAATATATCGATATTCCGTAAATATCCGATAAACAGCCCAGCACTAATTGGTCCGTCTTGTTTCATTGTCACCCCGAAACTTGTGTGGATTGCTCCAGAAAACAACCCTGGTTCCATTGCCCCGGTAAGAATGGCAAAACGATGGCCAGAGTAACTCAACACTTGAAGAATGAAAGTCAGAATAGGGCTGTCTGGTGTTGTTGAGTCTTGTATTCTGTGACAATCATCTTGTTTTGGAAGTGTGTGTCTTGGAATACTTAAAAATAAAATGTTCATAAGGGATGGATGGAGTTTTACTTACAGTAATAGATCGTGTTTGTTACCATGAAACGGTAAACATACGGGGCTCTAATCCGCATGGTTACTGTATTGTATAATGGAATCGGTAAATTCTGCTGCTGTGATGTGTTTAAACATCACAGATAATCATTGTGAAATAGTAAGATAACAGGTGAATATGTCCCCATAATGTAAATCAGAAAAGGCAGAATTCTTACTTTAGGTACCCTGAGAGTAAAGAAATAATGGAATTTATGGAAGGCGCAAGATATATGTATATTGGTTTGTATATTTAGTGTCTGTCCTGTGCTGCCTTATGCTGTCTTACACAGTCTTAATTACTTCTGTGTAAGAAGTGAAATTTTCTTTGTGTTATCCATGTGTTGACTATGTGCACCTGTCTTTTTATGTCTGCACATTGAGCCTGGAGGTATGCAATTTTGTTCAGCTATGCTTCCGTTGTTGTACTGTTGTATGGTGTGAATGACAATAAAGTTCACTTATATACAGTAAATGATTTGATTGAATAGTCAGTTCCTGATGCCAGCATTTGGATTGAGTGGGCTGTTAGCCTTGGTGCACATGAACCTTTCCAGCGTTGCTATTCTCTATAGTAAATGCTGTTCTGCATATCAGGCAATCTGTGCACTGACTGGTGTGTTTTTATAGGTGAAGTACCCCTACGGAAATGCAGGCAGCCCAATCCGAGACCAGCGCGTAAGTCTCCCAAGCATTTGTTTCCTGTCTCCAATGAGACAATGAGATGGCAGTATTTTTCTCAATGTGCAGTACTGACTGCCAAGTGTGCTGTCTGTCTGTCACTAACAGCCATCAATTGATTTGACTCTTGTATTTTTACACTTTATTTTGCATAATTGTACCGTCATTCTTTTATCAGGACGAAGGAGGAAACCTAAAGGACGGAAGGGGGCCATATACCAAGAACTTACAAAAGCTGCTATTCTCCAGTAACCCCTTCGATTCAACCCATGTGGGATCGCTACCATCCTGCATCGAGTCCCAACAACGTCGCACCCTGAGCCCTACTCACCAGCCTTATCATCAACTTCCTTCTTAGTTCCCTCACCAGTCCCATCCTCTTTTGTTTTACCTCCTTCTCCATCTCTTTTTATGGACTCCCCTCCTTCATCCCCATGCGTAGCCTCACCAGTTAGCCCAGCTCCAGAACCATCTTCAGCCCCAGCCATAGTTCATCCCACCCCTCTGCCTCACGTTCTGGTGCAGGCCCCCTCATCTCAGCTGGTCATGGGTCCAACACCACCGTTTTTGTCCCCTTCTCTTGTTATTGAAAAAATGGAAAAATTCAATAATTACGATATAAGCAACTACAATAAGATGACCTATGATGCCAAGTGCTATGCTCATTACTGGTGCCAGCAGTTCTGGAACGACTTCATGAGCTCAGCTCACATCTGCAAGCAACAGAGGAATGGAAACTCTGAGGCTCACTATTCATACAGGGATAATGAGGGTGCCCCTGCGACCGAGACTTGATGAAGATGAGGTCAAATTTCCTAGTGATGTGCTGGACCAGCTGAGTGACATCCCTGGGGTTCTGGAGATGGCTGTGGAGATGGGCTATCTGTCAGATGTAAATAGCGACATTTCACATAACGTAAGATAACATAGGATAAGATAAGATAGGTAAAGGTATGTTTAAGAAACAATTGCATGGGAACTTCCGGTTGACGTTCGACACGTGAGGCTGTGAGGTCCTGGAGCTCAGCGAGCAATTTCATTTTCATTATATTTACATACTTGCAGAAGCTATATTGATAGATAAATATTTATCTGAAAAGTTTAACATCACTAATTGAAGGACTAAGGCAGCAAGAAAACGCGTTTAAAAGTTTTGTTTTCCTCCTCGTTTAAAAATGGCTAGTCGCTCACAGAAACCTGCTACAGCTAGCAAGAAGGCTACCACTGAGGGTGATGCACAGCAACTTTCTTCGGATTCGGTTAAGAAAATTATGACAGCGATTGAACTATTGGGCACGAAAATAGATACACAAACTGCTGTCCTCTGGCAAGAAATAACTTCTATCCGCCAAGAGTTGCATTCTACGGCTAGCTCCTTACAGACTGCTAATGCACAGCATTCCGAGCGTTTGGACGACCTCGAGCAGTCTACCACGGCGTGGAGCTCTACAGTCTTTACTTTGGAAACTGCTGCGAAAAAACTGCAGTCAGATGTGTGTAACCTGACAACTAAATGCATTGTTGGAATAGAGGAGGGCCAAGAGGGGACCAACCCGCGGCAATTCTGCGCGACTGCTTTGAAGGAGATACTGAACCTGGAGGAAACTCCACGTCTGGACCGGGGCCACCGTTCATTAGCACCGAGGCTGCGGGAAGGGGAGAGGCCAAGACCATTCATAATCCTTGTACATCATGGTGACGTGAAGGATCGCATCCTTCGCCTCTCCAGCCAGAAGAAGCAGCTGTTTTACAAGGAGAAGCGTGTGCACTTCTTTCCGGACTTCACTCTGGAGATAGCAAAGAAGCGAGCTGCCTTTAAAGAGGCAAAGCAGCTCCTTAGAACTGTTAAGGATGTGAGATTTGGTCTCCGTTATCCAGCTACATTCCGTATCACATTTGATGGCGAGGAAAAAACCTTTACCGATCCCCATCGGGCCATCTCGTATATAAAGACTACCATTCTCCTCCATCATGATCAGGTACAGACATAACTTTCAAAAACGGTCAGTGTTTTTTAAGTGACCGAACTGTACAGGTTTATTTCACCGTCAGTGTCAAAGTTGAATTAACCAGGTCTATAGCCTACTAAATGCAGATAGTGCTATGTTGCTCAATTTATGAGAAAGACATTTATTTTCCCTTTTTTCTCTCGGTTCTTATTAGTCTATATGGAAAGGTTTGGTGTAGGCACTTTTTTCAACATGCCGGGAATTCTTGTTCTCTTCCTCATATAAATAGGCTATAACATATGAATAGTTGATTTTCTTGAGCTGCTTTTGTTTACTATAATTTTAAACCATTAAACCATAGTATTTCATATTAGGCTACTGAATTGAAAACCAATGGGCTGCTCTTTGATAGTACACTATGTTTAGTGGCCTAATATTAGTTTAGGCCTACTTCATTTGAGACATTACAAAATACATGGTATTTTGCACTATACAGTGGTACCTCGGTTCTCGAACTTAATCCGTTCCGGACTCCAGATCGAATCCTAAAAAGTTTGAGTTCTGATCTAATTTTTCCCATAAGAAATAATGGAAAACCAATTAATTGGTTCCCGGCCCCCCAAAATGACACCTAAATATGTGTGTGTGTGTGTGTGTGTGTTTTTTTTTAAGCACTTCAACACAAAATGAACAGGATAAAACAAGAAGAGCATTTTTTTTCTTAATGGCTTCCAAAACGATAAAGATATTATCCCAACATTACCCCTGTCCTGCCCCGATCGGCCGCTCCTTCCGTGTGCCACGCCCCCTCGTTAAGCTCGTGTGGGATCCCCATGTGATCAGCTGTTTCTGGTTGTTGTCATTAGTCCTCTGTATTAAGTCCGCTTGTAAATTTTGTTTCCCCAGTCCGGTCATTGGGTGCGTTCGACTTGCTTACAGCGCTGGCTTAAAGCAACGCATTCTGATCCTGACGCAATGCATTACGGTTAGATGCATTGCGACCTCTCACCCGGCTGCACAAACTGGAACCGCCTCCGTGACAACACACCTTTGCCCTTATTGGCTGAAGAGTTTAGTTACATGCATGACGTTTGTATCCCAGGCAGTTCCGATGCGTAATCTGCTATTTCTCCCGAATATCACGTAAAGCAGTGGTTTTCAGTTAATTTACCTGGTAAAATAAAGTTTAAATAAATGACATAAATGCTCTAATAGTACACGTAAGTTAGTGGTTTATTTATTGTTAGTTACTGTAATGTTGCGCTGTTTTATTTGGTTAATCGTCCAGTCTGTGAAGAAGGCATTCAAGTAAGAATTGCATTGTCGTATGACTCATTTCCTGGCGCGTACAATTTATATTAAGTCAGTGTTCATGGTTCGACTTCTGATATTCAGATCGAGTTCTAGGTCAAACTGGTTTGTTCGACTTTCAAGAAATTCGAGTTCTAGTGAGTTTGAGAACCGAGGTACCACTGTATATATATTTCTGAATGTGATTGCTCGCTGTGCTTTGGGTCGTTTTTGGTTAAATTAGAGACCCAAGTTAGAATTTTGCAGTGTTTTGCTCTTGGGATATGCACTGTGTTCGGGATAGTGCTGGGGGGTGGGGGTGGTGGTGTTTTTGTACTTAAAGTCTCTTTTTTATTTTGTTGTTTTTTTTGTCTTTCATTTTGTCCATTAGTGGTTACACTTTGTTTCGAACATGACATCTACCAGAGTCACAGAATTAATTTACTGCAACTCAGATTATGTCTGCTGGATATTACCAGTATTAAATATGGCAAATTCAAATATGGCTTCTGGGAGGAGTGGCCAGTCAGTTAAGTTTACTAATTGGAATGTGAAAGGCCTAAATCATCCTATGAAACGCACCAAGGTCCTTGCTCATCTTAAGTTTTTAAAAACGGATATAACCTTCTTAACTGAGACGCACATGCGTAGGTCAGATCATTTGAGTTTAAAAAGAGGCTGGGTTGGACAAGTATTCCATTCAACCTTTCGGAGTAGGGCCAGGGGGGCTGGAATCTTGATCAACAAATCAGTATCATTTGAAGTGTCTGAAACAATATTGGACCCCAATGGCCGCTTTGTTATTGTGGTGGGTAAACTGTACCGTTTGCCTGTGATATTAGCTTGTGTATATGCTCCAAATTGGGACGATTCTAAGTTCATGAACAATTTTCTATTGACCGTACCATACCTGGACACTCATCAGCTTATTTTAGCTGGTGACTGTAACTGTGTAATTAACCCAGTATTGGATAGATCCTCCAATCGCCCAATTGGTGCTTCAGAAACAGCTGAATGCATAGAGACTTTTTTACAATCTTGCAAGGTGTCTGACCCATGGAGATTTCTTTATCCTACAAAGAGGGAATACTCTTTTTATTATTCACGTATAGATTATTTCTTTATACATACATACATACATATCTACTCCCATTGGTAAAAGAATGTGTTTATAACAGTATAGTAATATCAGATCATGCACCTGTAACACTGGTCCTGACCTTCCCCTATCATAGACCTAGCAGATTCAGATGGAGGCTCACTTCACTTCTTTTGTCAGATGAATCATTTATTGCCTTCGTAAATGCTGGTATAGATATGTTTTTAGAAACTAATGTAAATGAAGAGACCTCCCCTTCCTTACTTTGGGAGACGCTCAAGGCTTACCTGAGGGGCCAAATTATCTCCTACAATGCCTCTGTTCATAAAACACAGGTAGCTAGGCAAACATAACTTTTGGAATTCATCTCTAGAGTAGACAAAGCCTATGCCACTGGTCCATCTCCAGAGCTATATAAACGGCGGATGATGTATCAGGCTGAATTTGATCTGCTCTCAACTGGACAGGCGGAACGGGCTCTGTTAAAAACCAGACACATGTTTTATGAGTATGGGGAGAAACCAAGCAGGGCTCTGGCTTATAGTTTAAAACAGACATCTAGTACTCAAGTAATTGCCCAGATTGATTCTGACACAGGACTATTATCAGATCCCTTAGATATTAATAAGCAGTTTAGTGATTTCTATTTTAATTTGTATTAAACACTCTTTTGATCTGAGTTTAATGGATAGGTTCTTTGAAGACCTGAATATACCCACCGTGGATGAGAATGTAAGAGAATCCTATTTCCTTACATGAAATTCATAAAGCTATCACATGCATGCAGAGTGGGAAATGTCCAGGCCCGGGCGGCTTTCCTACAGAGTTTTATAAAAAGTCTGCAGCAAAATGAAACCCTTTACTCAAGGATGTATTTGATGACAGCTTAAAGTCCCAATGCCTGCCTCCAACTCTACGTCAGGCATCAATATCCTTACTTCTGAAGAAGGGCAAGGATCCCCTCGCTTGCTCCTCTTACCGTCCAATTAGTCTCCTTAATGTTGATGTTAAGATACTGGCTAAGGTGTTGGCTCTCCGTCTTGAATCTGTATTACCCTCCATTGTGTCATCTGATCAAACTGGTTTCATTAAAAATAGACAGTTGTTTTTTTAATATTAGGCGTGTATTTAATATCCTTTACACATCATCTTCGTCTGAGTGCCCAGAGGTACTCCTATCTTTAGATGCTGAGAAAGCCTTTGATCATGTTGAATGGAACTATTTGTTTTATGTTCTGAAGCGGTTTGGCTTTGAGGATATTTTTATTTCTTGGGTGAAATTGCTGTACTCCTCGCCTTTGGCTTCAGTTAGAACCAATGATACTTATTCATCATACTTCCCTCTTCAGTGTCGGAATTTCTGAGGCATGTATTTAAAATAAGTATTTTAACTGGAAAATTGTATTTTATAATTCATATTTGACTTGTTCATAAAACTTTTTTTAAACAATTTTGTTTTAAAGAACTGTGTAATTTCAGAGCCAAATGCCGTGTGTACACAAATATTTTAATTATTATTGTTTATTATTATAACTGCCGAATACATTCCTGGAGCCTTCGATTTAGCATACACAGTGCCCTCTACAGGATTCTGTCGAAACAGCATCTCCTTCAATCTCATTTATTTTTACAAAACACCTGTTTTTGAGTTCACTGGGTCTGTATGATAATTTTAAGCAATGGACATATTTTTCCTCTAATTATAAGGTGGTCTGGTTTCCCCAGGGATATGTGCGTTTTTTTTCACAAAACGTTTTCTTCATAAATCCCAAAATCTTCCTATAAATGTGTGTATGAATGCTTCTCATATTTTTCAGTCACATTTATAGATGAGCACCCTGATTAATCTGTTTACATGAAAACATCTTAATTGCATTAAGGCATGTAAACGTAGCCACTTAACAAAAGGTAATTTGGTGACTTTGCAAACTGCATGTTCCTCATCTCCTCTGTATGGACCATAGAGCTGTGCATCGGAGAGTCTGGCAACACGCTACGTTTCAAGATACAGGCATTACAATTCAATGCGCTGCTCTATTTCACCTTTAAAAAAAATATCTGCTTTTAGGAAAACTTGGCATGGTATAAAGAGCACACCACCAAATTCATGAAATCTGAGCAAAAACGTTTGATTTTAACGCAATCAGAACAGCATTTGCATTTAACACAGTCCCTGTAACAATCCAGCCTTGTAGCACTACAACTATTTCGGATTCAGCCAACTGGCAGTCTCGTGCAAGTTACTGAAAATGACTAGTTACCAATTACTGCATATCCTCCTGAGACCCGACCCATTCATTTATGTCCATTGTAGTGGACATTGTATTTTTGCATTTATTTTTTCACTGATGTTAGGAAACGTATTTATTCCTGTTGTGCACTAAAGAGGACATGCTGTGAAATTAAAAATAAAAATAAATTAGAAAAAATCTAAATTGTAAGATGTCTTATTTCCTCCAAAGACACATAACCTACAATTGAAGGACACTTTTTTCCTTGGGTCTCAGGAGGATATAAAAGTAATTATAATAAGGGTGGGACTGAATCGAGCGTGTCTAGATCTCTGCCTGGGGGGTCGCCGGCCGGGATCGCGAGCAGTTCCGACGTGTGGTGGGTGCGGCACCGGGCTGCATCAGCGCCTGCTCCCCCGGCCTGAGCTGCCCTGTACAGTATAATAACCTAATAACGGAAAATAACAGCGGGCTAAAGGCTGCAGAGTGATCAAATTAACATCGCATCACTGTTGAAATACATGGCGCAGACATCGGGGGAATATGGAATCAAATGTTCGGTAGCGATGTTTCTGCATCACAGAGATGTTTGCCGATGGATTTTGAAGCATCGCGGAGACATAGTACCAATGCATGTGCATGTGCACTCTGGTTAGTTATATTATTTTAGTGTTGCAGCTATGACAACGCCAGACAATACAACTGTCTAATTGTATCTATTACCGTACCTATAATATCAGCCATTCATTTCGCCACGGTGAGGTCGGATGGCGTTCCATCAGAAACAGGAAATTAGGGGAACATGCTGTCTTCATCTTTCCTATTGATGCACTGGAGCAGCTAAGTGCCATCCCTGGGGTTCAGGAGTTGGCTGTGGAGATGGGCTATCAGTATTAAGATAGGATATGTTAAGGTTAAGATCAAGTTCTGTAGCATAAGGTAACATAGGATAAGTTAAGATTATATTGGATAAGTGTTGGATTATGTGTTCTCATCTCATATGTTTGTATTATTTCTGATTATTAAGTTTTTTCCACGATGTTGACAAAAAGGGTCTACTTTTTCTTTTCTGCGCATGTATAATGTGTGACACGATGTATGCTGCGTGTGGAGTGATTTCTTCTCTCTTTCTGTAAGTTTTTCATGACAGCAGACGTGTGTAGACGTGTGTCAAAATGTATGCTTTAAAACGAAAATGTAAATACTGAAAAGACGTAAAATAAAACACCAGTTTACAATATTAATCAGTTTATTGATTTACACAAATGAATTAAGAGAACATTTGGTTCATACATATGGAGGCAGAAAGCTCAACAGGTTATGGGCCCAGGAGAAGTGCAGGAGCATGGCAGAGGCTGGTTTTTGATGGCGACGAACAGAAGTACGAACTATGGGAAGTAAAATTTTTAGGCCACATGAGAATGCTTGGCCTAAAGGAAACAATACTATCCGCTGACGACAATATCGACCGAGAGAAGAATGAAGAATGCTACGCAGCGCTAATTCAGTTCCTCGACGACAAAAGCCTGTCGTTAGTGATGAGAGAAGCAACCGACGACGGAAGGAAAGCATTAAAAATCCTAAGAAATCACTACGCCAGCCAGGGTAAGCCGAGAATCATTGCCTTATATACAGAGCTAACTTCTCTGAAGAAGGAACCAGAAGAAAGCGTTACAGACTATATTATCCGAGCCGAAAGAGCGATAACGTCTCTCAGAAATGCTAAAGAAATGTTAAGTGATGGACTGATAATAGCTATGATTTTGAAGGGCTTGCCAGAATCATACAAACCCTTTGCCATCCACATCACACAAAGCAGCGAAGAATTGACGTTCGTACAATTCAAGAGTCGACTACGAAGTTACGAGGAGACAGAAAAGTTTGATCCCAAGACAAAATCGGACAACGTGATGAAAGCAGAAGCATCGACCGTGACATGCTATGGTTGTGGTAATCGAGGTCACATAGCCAGAGAGTGCCGCCAGAAAGCATCATCGAAGTGGTGTAACTACCATCGAAGCTCAACGCACAGCGACGAAACGTGCAGGAGAAAAGGCAACAGACAAAGAGATGATGCCAAACAGACAGCCGAAAAGAAAGACGACAACGAGCAAACTTTCGTTTTTAAAGTAAGCCAACGTTTACTTCCCGAAAGCATTAAAGGAAGAGGACTAATGGTGGACTGCGGAGCAACATCTCACATCATTACAGAGAAAGCAAGATTCACGCGGTTCGATGAATCTTTCAACCCTGCATTGCATTACATGGAATTGGCGGATGGAACGAGAATGAATAACGTAGCCTTAAAGCGCGGAGAAGCAGAGGTGTTCTTACAAGACGGGGAAGGAAAAACGGTCAAGACCATTTTAAGGAGAGCCCTCTTCATACCGTCATATCCACAGAGCATCATCTCCGTTCAAGCTGCCACCGAAGATGGAGCAAGAGTGATCTTCCAAAAGGGCCAAAACGAACTCATAGGTGAAGACGGTACTGTGTTTCCAATCAAAGAGCACGAGAGACTATTCTACTTGAAAACGGTAAATGAACCAGATCAATGTGATTATGAATTTGCAAATGATATGTGTGCCAGAGATAAAGTAAACTTAGCATGTGATGTTAAGACATGGCATAAAATCATGGGGCACTGTAACTTTGATGACTTGTTGAAATTACCTAAACTAGTCGAGGGTATGCAGATAAATGATAAAACTAAAGTAAATTGTAACATATGCATAAAAGGGAAGTTCACAAACTGTAGGAGTAGAAAAGCAGATGCAAAAGCTAATGCCCCCCTCGAACTGGTGCACACTGACTTGGCGGGTCCCATTGAACCAACTGCTTCAGAAGGGTACAAATATGCCATATCATTCACAGATGATTATTCAGGTGCCATATCAGTGTACTTTCTCAAAAATAAGAGTGACTCAACATTAGCCACTGAAAAGTTTTTTGCAGACAGTGCAAGGTAAAATGTATAAGGTCTGATAATGGCACAGAATACACTAGTAATGCGTTCCAATCCCTTTTGAGAAGAAAAGGGGTTAGACATGAGACATCATGCCCGTACTCTCCGCATCAAAATGGCACAGCAGAGAGGCAGTGGAGGACCATTTTTGAGATGGCAAGATGCCTACTGTTAGAGAAAGAGTTACCAAAGGTGTTATGGCCATATGCTGTTCAAACGACTGCCCATATTAGAAATCGTTGCTATAATGAAAGAACGCAAAACACACCTTACTTCATGCTCACCGGAAAGAGGCCAGACCTCTCAAAAATGTGGATATTTGGCTCAGACTGTTACGCATACAGGCATGACCAGAAGAAATTAGATCCTAGGTGTGATAAAGGAGTCTTTGTGGGGTACAGTAAAAATAGCCCTGCATATTTGGTCTATAACCGTCAGACAAGAAAAGTGACCAAGCACAGATTGGTAAAATTCACTAAGAAAGAACGTAGTGAACAAACAACACAAACAGATGAGGATGATCTAGAAATAGTTGCCGGTAGAGACAACAGTGCTGGTGGGGAGAAGGTTGACGAGTCACATGGTGAGGGCAGTACAGATGATGAGATCAAAGATGATCAAGAGGATAATGAGGTGATGAGGGAGGAAGTCTCAGATGAGAATGGAAACAAAACAGATGCAGAAATCATCCCAAACCAAAAACAACGGTTATCACAGAGAGAAAAGAGACCCCCAAAATATTTAGAGGATTACGTATCAGATCAAAACAAGAGTGATGTAACATATGTGAACATTGATTATTGTTACAGGGCAGTATTTGGTGTTCCCCAGGCGTATAGAGAGGCTTTGATGTCACCTGATGCACCTGAGTGGAAGCGTGCAATGCGGGAAGAGATGGATTCACTCAAAGAAAATGACACTTTCGAATTAACTAGCCTACATTACCTGAGAATAGGAAGATCGTTGGAGGAAAATGGGTCTACACCATTAAAGAAAATGGTGGGATGGGAAAGCTCTTAAAAGCAAGATATGTGGCAAAGGGCTATAGCCAGACTGAAGGTATAGACCTACAGCAGATCTGACGTCAGTGCGAGCATTAATGCAAATAGCTGTCCAGAATGACCTTATAGTTCATCAAATGGATGTCAAGACGGCATACTTACATGCACCTATAGATGAAGACATTTACTTGGAGCAACCTGAGGGTTTCGAATCAACTTCTGTGACAGGGGAAAAGTTGGTGTATAAACTGAAAAAATCCCTGTACGGTTTGAAACAATCTGGTTGGAACTGGTATGAGCTACTAAATGATCACCTTGGACAAAATGGTTTTGAGAGAAATTTGTCAGATCACTGTATATATAGGAAGCAAGCCGGAGAAGACATTATCATAGTCATCATTTGGGTAGATGACCTAATCATTGCAGCAAGCAGTAACAAAGGACTTAACAGATTCAAAAATAGCATGAAAAATAAATTCAATATGAAAGATCTAGGGAGGATTTCACATTTCTTAGGTATTGGATTTGAACAAACAAATGGAAAAATCAAAATGAGCCAAAAGGGATATGTGATGAAAATGCTAGAACGTTTTGCAATGTCAGACTGCAAGCCTAGGACTACTCCATGCGAGTTAAAGGTAGAGAGTGGTGAGAATGATCAAGATAGCAGCATGGAGGTCCAAAATCCCAGAGAATATCGAGAGATAGTGGGCAGTCTTATCTATGCCATGACATGTACCAGGCCAGATATTAGTTGGATAGTAAGCAAACTATCACAAACCCTATCAAGTCCAAAAGCACGGGATTTTGTGACTGCCAAACACGTGCTAAGGTATCTAAAGGGCACAAGTGATTACGAGTTGTGTTTTCAGAAAACAAATTGTGATCTGAGTCTAATAGCTTTCAGTGACTCTGATTGGGCATCATCCCTCAATGACAGACGTAGTACTTCAGGATATTGTTTTAGCCTGACAGAACAAGGTCCGGTAATTTCCTGGAAGTCAAAGAAGCAACCAGTCGTTGCATTGTCCACATGTGAGGCCGAATATATAGGTCTAGCAAATGCTACCCAAGAAAGCATATATCTAAGTCAGTTGCTGAGTGGTATGGATAACAAGGTGTACACCTGTACTAAAATGTATGGTGACAATCAGGGAGCAATTGTACTAACAAAAAATCCTGTGAACAGAAAGCGATCAAAGCACATTGACGTTAAATACCATTTCATTCGCGATGCAGTAAATGAAAGAAAAATAGGTATTGAGTATTGTTCATCAGAAGAGATGGTTGCTGACATGTTGACCAAACCTGTATCAAAAGTAAGAATGTTGAAGTTCAAATGTTTTCTTTTTGGAAGTGAATAGAGATGTATAATACCACTAACAGGTGTTTTCATATGATGAGAACAAGTGGGGGTGTTGGATTATGTGTTCTCATCTCATATGTTTGTATTATTTCTGATTATTAAGTTTTTTCCACGATGTTGACAAAAAGGGTCTACTTTTTCTTTTCTGCGCATGTATAATGTGTGACACGATGTATGCTGCGTGTGGAGTGATTTCTTCTCTCTTTCTGTAAGTTTTTCATGACAGCAGACGTGTGTAGACGTGTGTCAAAATGTATGCTTTAAAACGAAAATGTAAATACTGAAAAGACGTAAAATAAAACACCAGTTTACAATATTAATCAGTTTATTGATTTACACAAATGAATGAAGAGAACATTTGGTTCATACATATGGAGGCAGAAAGCTCAACAATAAGGTTAAGATAGGTCAAGTTAAGATTGTATAACATAAAATAGCATATAAGTTAAGACTAAGACAGGATAACTTACCATAAGGTTAAGATAAGATTATATGATATAAGATACCATAGTATAAGAATGATAGGATTGTATCATGTATTTATAGGATTCCTATAAATGTTTGTATGAATGCTTACCATCTTTTTCAATCAGATTTATAAATGAGTTCCCCAATTAATCTGTTTACATGAAAACATCTTAATTGCATTAAGGCATGTAAACGTAGCCACCTAACAAAGATAAAGATAATGTTTATTGTCATTGTCACTTGGACAACGAAACTGAAAATGCAATTCAAGTCAATGTGAGGTATAAAAAGAGTAATAAAATATTACAAAATATACAAATTGCATTGAATACTGCATTGACTATACCGACTGCACTGAATAACCATACTGCACTGATTAAATATAAGAAATGAACTGTTATGTTTTGCATTTAACGCCATGATTGCTAGGGGTGTGGTCCTGGTCAAGACAATCTCCTGAACTCCAAACTGAATGTCAGAATGGGAAAGAAAGGTGATTTAAGCAATTTTGAGCGTGGCATGGTTGTTGGTGCCAGACGGGCCGGTCTGAGTATTTCACAATCTGCTCAGTTACTGGGATTTTCACGCACAACCATTTCTAGGGTTTACAAAGAATGGTGTGCAAAGGGAAAAACATCCAGTATGCGGCAGTCCTGTGGGCGAAAATGCCTTGTTGATGCTAGAGGTCAGAGGAGAATGGGACGACTGATTCAAGCTGATAGAAGAGCAACTTTGACTGAAATAACCACTCGTTACAACTGAGGTATGCAGCAAAGCATTTGTGAAGCCACAACACGCACAACCTTGAGGTGGATGGGCTACAACAGCAGAAGACCCCACCGGGTACCATTCATCTCCACTACAAATAGGAAAAGAGGCTACAATTTGTCCATCCCTTTATGACCACCATGTACCCATCCTCTGATGGCTACTTCCAGCAGGATAATGCACCATGTCACAAAGCTCGAATCATTTCAAATTGGTTTCTTGAACATGACAATGAGTTCACTGTACTTAAATGGCCCCCACAGTCACCAGATCTCAACCCAATAGAGCATCTTTGGGATGTGGTGGAACGGGAGCTTCGTGCCCTGGATGTGCATCCCACAAATCTCCATCAACTGCAAGATGCTATCCTATCAATATGGGCCAACATTTCTAAAGAATGCTTTCAGCACCTTGTTGAATCAATGCCACGTAGAATTAAGGCAGTTCTGAAGGCGAAAGGGGGTCAAACACCGTATTAGTATGGTGTTCCTAATAATCCTTTAGGTGAGTGTATATATATATATAATATTTATATTATAATATTATATTATTTAAGTTAATTTCCTAGATCCTTAAATTTGCAAGCAATCATTTGAAGAGAGAATGAACCTTTACTATGTGAGAAAGAGAAGTGCTCCTCCCTGCTTAATCAACTTAAAACACATAAAAGATTCTCCTTCACCTTTCCCCTTATACTACAAGCCTTCCATTTCAGTTTAGCTGATTCTTAGCACAGCTGACTAGTAAATTTCTATGCTATATTGCCAGTAACTCACTAGCAGTGTACTGATTTTTCAGCTATGCCCTTGTTTGTCAAAGTTTAATTATCATTAATTTCCCCCACAAGGATTGTTGATGTACCGCTTAAATAATCTCAACCAACATATTGGAATATTCTTATGACAGAGAACCTGTCGTGTTAGATGGCATAATTAAAATACAAAAAAAGCAGTCGTGTGTGTAGAAAAGAATCTGCTGTATCGATTTTATTTAACCAGGAAAAAAATCAGCGTGTAATATTTCAATTAAATATCCTTTTTATTTATGACATAGTATGATAGTTTCATGGACAAAGAGCAAGTACTAAATGACCAACAGCAAGCAGTTATGAAACAGGAAAAAGAGAGAAAGAGTCCGACGGAGTCACCACTAGATCCAGTACCAGGGGGGTCAGCCACGTTTCCGTGAAACATGATGTATTGCAGTTTCTTGCATCGTGCTGGAACTCCAACCTCGCTCTTAGGTCACCTAGTTTAGACTGGACGTTTGCGAGCGGGACTCTGGGCAGTGGCGGGCGATGTGCTCGTTTCCTCATTCTGTTTCGGACGCCGCCGTATGTCCCACAGTGCTTCTTTGTTCGGCGCCGCGGGGTCATGCGGCCGCATCCTTTGTTTGGTTTGTTTTACACAAACGTAAAAGCATGGACTATACCCCTAAAGGGAGGCCTTATTGAAATAATATGGATCATTTAAGGCCTGCATTCAAATATTACATTAAAATGACTAAATTAAAATGATTAAGTTTACCCATCTTTATCACTCTGCCTTAAACAAAGGAGATGCCTGAAACTCATTCCGGTCCATCTCCTCGGTATACAGAGTACACTTTAGATGGGCAGTAAGTGCATTTCCCTGCCACTCCAGGGAAGCCGGTGTGGATGTGCAGGCTAGCTGTTTGGTCCCTGTTTCAGGTTCCATGCGGCAGAATCTGCAAAGGCGGCCTGCTTGTCGTGAGTCTGGCCTTTTCCTCTTTTTCTCCACCCTCTTCTCCACCCGTTTCTTGGCAGCCTCCCGCTCCTTCTGGAAGAATTCTGTCTCTGCAAATTCATCTAAGGCCATTTTGGGGTTAGAGAGCCCCTCAGCAAAAAATGTTACATTTGTAAACAAAAATCAGGTAACACTACTTAAGGCCATTGCTTTAGCAATTTATAAACACATTCATAACTAATAATAATGAATCCATAAAGTATTAGAAACATGGCTATAATTATTTATCAAAAGGCATAACACATTATACCCATGTGTATTATGCATTATGAATGATTTATGAAGGTCTCATCTGGAATGCACTATAGATACCTTCATAATGCATTATGATGCTCGGAATAATACAGCTTTGTACCGTATTACAAAGGTATCTATAGTGCATTATAGATGAGAGCTTCATAAGGCAGTCATAGTGCATAATAAACATGGCAATTTGTTATGCCCTTTTAGAAATATAGCCATGTTCATAATGCTTTATGAATGCATTATAATGCATTGTCAATGTGTTTAAAAATGACTAAAACAAAAAAAATGTTACCAAAAATCATTTATGGTTCTGCCTGTGATGCTATCAACACTCAAGCTTTTCTGGTCAGTGCAATTTATAATTGTTCAGACAGATAATAGTCTACCATGTGAGCGATGCTCAGGTCACTGATCAACACAAGTTTGTCAGAAACGGACTGACAAAATTTTTTAACGTTATGACAAAAAACTATACAAGCCATGGACACATAGGCTATGCGGCAAACCTAGCTTCAGCCTCTTACCAAGTGAGCGATGCTAGCTAATTGGTGACACAAAATTACTGTCAATACCGTGCCGACAAGATTTTATCATACAACAACATAAAAACCACACACATTATCAAATAACGGTCATGACAATTCATTATTTAGCGCATAATTACAGGGAACGTATGAGAGACAAAAGTCTGTCAGTTCTCTCTCGTCAAACGAGTGAAATGGTTGCTAGTGATAATGTTACTATAAGCAAGCTGTTATGAAAACACCTGGCGGTATAACTGTAAATTTATCCTGTAGTTCTACATTTATCTCAAACAACGTGTCTTACCTTTGATAGATGAACATTGCGTGTAAATAACTGAAGTGAGAAGCTGGTGACTCGTCCTGCCTCCACAGAAGTTTGTCCCTAGAATAAAAGTTTTCTGAAACTATTTCCCCTCAGCACCTGGAAAGCTGAGCTTCATGTTTGGGTCATTTCAGTGCCCCTAGGCAAAATCTGCACAGGTGTACCTCTGTTTCATATATGTGCCCCATCCTTGGATCTGTGTGCTCTCAAATTCCCGGCCAAGGTTCAACAAACAAGCCATGTCATGTCATTCTGACACTGATATGTCTTCAAGCCATCATTAGTGGCTCCCTCATCTGGCCTCAGTAGTGGTTGCATCCCAGAGCCACCAGCAGCCTGCTGGTCTTGGTGGCACCCCAGTGTTTGCTTGTAGAGGAGATGCTCAGTGGCAGTGGCAATTCTATTTAAAAGAACAGTTTAATTTCAGAGCCAATGGCCGTGTGACCATGAAATGAAATGAAATGCCGACAACATTCCTGGAGCCTTCAATTTAGCATACACAGTGCCCTCTACAGGATTCTGTCGAAACCGCACCCCCTTCAGCCAGGTTCACAAAACGTGTGAGTTGTTTTCAGCATACGTTTTTCTTTGTAAATCCCAAAACCCTCTTGTAAATGTACCTATGAATGTTTGGCATCTTTTTCGGTCACACGAAGCCTTTATAAATGAATTCCCCAATTAATACGTTTACATGGCTAGTGTTGTAATTGTATCCAGAGTGCGAATTACCCCTCCATAATTGGGGGGTACTGCCTTCATAACACTTCTATGACCATTATGGTCCGCTACCGCGTCAATACGAATAGTCGCCACCAGGATCAATGTTAAGAGTGCAAGATGCGCTAGGGGTGTTTACTAACATGTATGCAACACACGGTCATGGTCTGGACATGCGACAAAATGAGAATCAATACAGAAGATCTCATTATCCTTATCCCTATCCAAAAGAATTTGGTTTTGCTAACTCTCAGGAATTATCCTAGAAGTAGTATACTAGTAAAAGTAATAAGCCTATACATTTACAAACAGCCTGGTCTGGTCCAGCAGTCTGGTGTAATTCCTGCCCTCTCAGTCCCCCCAGCTCCAACAGCCTTCAGAAATGAATATTTGTCTATTAGGCTAATATCTGCCTTGATGATACAGTAGATAATGGTAGTAAAGTACAGCCTAATTTCTAACTCACCACTTGGTCCTGTGCGCTGTCCTTATCCTGCCATCTCCCTGCTGCCTGCTCACTGTCCTCATCCTGCCATCTCCCTGCTGCCTGCTCACTGTCCTCATCCTGCCATCTCCCTGCTGCCTGCTCACTGTCCTCATCCTGCCATCTCCCTGCTGCCTGCTCACTGTCCTCATCCTGCCATCTCCCTGCTGCCTGCACACTGTCCTGATCCTGCCATCTCCCTGCTGCCTGCACACTGTCCTGATCCTGCCATCTCCCTGCTGCCTGCACACTGTCCTCATCCTGCCATCTCCCTGCTGCCTGCACACTGTCCTCATCCTGCCATCTCCCTGCTGCCTGCACACTGTCCTCATCCTGCCATCTCCCTGCTGCCTGCACACTGTCCTGATCCTGCCATCTCCCTGCTGCCTGCACACTGTCCTCATCCTGCCATCTCCCTGCTGCCTGCTCACTGTCCTCATCCTGCCATCTCCCTGCTGCCTGCACACTGTCCTCATCCTGCCATCTCCCTGCTGCCTGCACACTGTCCTCATCCTGCCATCTCCCTGCTGCCTGCACACTGTCATCATCCTGCCATCTCCCTGCTGCCTGCACACTGTCCTCATCCTGCCATCTCCCTGCTGCCTGCACACTGTCCTGATCCTGCCATCTCCCTGCTGCCTGCACACTGTCCTCATCCTGCCATCTCCCTGCTGCCTGCACACTGTCCTGATCCTGCCATCTCCCTGCTGCCTGCACACTGTCCTCATCCTGCCATCTCCCTGCTGCCTGCACACTGTCCTCATCCTGCCATCTCCCTGCTGCCTGCACACTGTCCTGATCCTGCCATCTCCCTGCTGCCTGCACACTGTCCTCATCCTGCCATCTTCCTGCTGCCTGCACACTGTCCTTATCCTGCCATCTCCCTGCTGCCTGCACACTGTCCTCATCCTGCCATCTCCCTGCTGCCTGCTCACTGTCCTCATCCTGCCATCTCCCTGCTGCCTGCTCACTGTCCTCATCCTGCCATCTCCCTGCTGCCTGCACACTGTCCTCATCCTGCCATCTCCCTGCTGCCTGCTCACTGTCCTCATCCTGCCATCTCCCTGCTGCCTGCTCACTGTCCTCATCCTGCCATCTCCCTGCTGCCTGCACACTGTCCTCATCCTGCCATCTCCCTGCTGCCTGCACACTGTCCTCATCCTGCCATCTCCCTGCTGCCTGCACACTGTCCTGATCCTGCCATCTCCCTGCTGCCTGCACACTGTCCTCATCCTGCCATCTCCCTGCTGCCTGCTCACTGTCCTCATCCTGCCATCTCCCTGCTGCCTGCACACTGTCCTCATCCTGCCATCTCCCTGCTGCCTGCACACTGTCCTCATCCTGCCATCTCCCTGCTGCCTGCACACTGTCATCATCCTGCCATCTCCCTGCTGCCTGCACACTGTCCTCATCCTGCCATCTCCCTGCTGCCTGCACACTGTCCTGATCCTGCCATCTCCCTGCTGCCTGCACACTGTCCTCATCCTGCCATCTCCCTGCTGCCTGCACACTGTCCTGATCCTGCCATCTCCCTGCTGCCTGCACACTGTCCTCATCCTGCCATCTCCCTGCTGCCTGCACACTGTCCTCATCCTGCCATCTCCCTGCTGCCTGCACACTGTCCTGATCCTGCCATCTCCCTGCTGCCTGCACACTGTCCTCATCCTGCCATCTTCCTGCTGCCTGCACACTGTCCTTATCCTGCCATCTCCCTGCTGCCTGCACACTGTCCTCATCCTGCCATCTCCCTGCTGCCTGCTCACTGTCCTTATCCTGCCATCTCCCTGCTGCCTGCACACTGTCCTTATCCTGCCATCTCCCTGCTGCCTGCTCACTGTCCTGATCCTGCCATCTCCCTGCTGCCTGCTCACTGTCCTGATCCTGCCATCTCCCTGCTGCCTGCTCACTGTCCTGATCCTGCCATCTCCCTGCTGCCTGCACACTGTCCTGATCCTGCCATCTCCCTGCTGCCTGCACACTGTCCTGATCCTGCCATCTCCCTGCTGCCTGCACACTGTCCTCATCCTGCCATCTCCCTGCTGCCTGCACACTGTGCTTATCCTGCCATCTCCCTGCTGCCTGCTCACTGTCCTGATCCTGCCATCTCCCTGCTGCCTGCACACTGTCCTCATCCTGCCATCTCCCTGCTGCCTGCACACTGTGCTTATCCTGCCATCTCCCTGCTGCCTGCACACTGTCCTTATCCTGCCATCTCCCTGCTGCCTGCACACTGTCCTCATCCTGCCATCTCCCTGCTGCCTGCTCACTGTCCTTATCCTGCCATCTCCCTGCTGCCTGCTCACTGTCCTGATCCTGCCATCTCCCTGCTGCCTGCTCACTGTCCTGATCCTGCCATCTCCCTGCTGCCTGCACACTGTCCTCATCCTGCCATCTCCCTGCTGCCTGCACACTGTGCTTATCCTGCCTTCTCCCTGCTGCCTGCACACTGTCCTCATCCTGCCATCTCCCTGCTGCCTGCTCATTGTCCTGATCCTGCCATCTCCCTGCTGCCTGCACACTGTCCTCATCCTGCCATCTCCCTGCTGCCTGCACACTGTGCTCATCCTGCCATCTCCCTGCTGCCTGCACACTGTGCTTATCCTGCCATCTCCCTGCTGCCTGCACACTGTCCTCATCCTGCCATCTCCCTGCTGCCTGCTCACTGTCCTCATCCTGCCATCTCCCTGCTGCCTGCTCACTGTCCTCATCCTGCCATCTCCCTGCTGCCTGCACACTGTCCTCATCCTGCCATCTCCCTGCTGCCTGCACACTGTGCTTATCCTGCCATCTCCCTGCTGCCTGCACACTGTCCTCATCCTGCCATCTCCCTGCTGCCTGCTCACTGTCCTCATCCTGCCATCTCCCTGCTGCCTGCTCACTGTCCTCATCCTGCCATCTCCCTGCTGCCTGCTCACTGTCCTGGTCCTGCCATCTCCCTGCTGCCTGCTCATTGTCCTGATCCTGCCATCTCCCTGCTGCCTGCTCACTGTCCTGATCCTGCCATCTCCCTGCTGCCTGCACACTGTCCTCATCCTGCCATCTCCCTGCTGCCTGCACACTGTGCTTATCCTGCCATCTCCCTGCTGCCTGCACACTGTCCTCATCCTGCCATCTCCCTGCTGCCTGCTCACTGTCCTCATCCTGCCATCTCCCTGCTGCCTGCTCACTGTCCTGGTCCTGCCATCTCCCTGCTGCCTGCTCATTGTCCTGATCCTGCCATCTCCCTGCTGCCTGCTCACTGTCCTGATCCTGCCATCTCCCTGCTGCCTGCACACTGTCCTCATCCTGCCATCTCCCTGCTGCCTGCCCACTGTGCTTATCCTGCCATCTCCCTGCTGCCTGCACACTGTCCTCATCCTGCCATCTCCCTGCTGCCTGCTCACTGTCCTCATCCTGCCATCTCCCTGCTGCCTGCACACTGTCCTGATCCTGCCATCTCCCTGCTGCCTGCTCACTGTCCTCATCCTGCCATCTCCCTGCTGCCTGCTCACTGTCCTGATCCTGCCATCTCCCTGCTGCCTGCTCACTGTCCTCATCCTGCCATCTCCCTGCTGCCTGCTCACTGTCCTCATCCTGCCATCTCCCTGCTGCCTGCTCACTGTCCTGATCCTGCCATCTCCCTGCTGCCTGCACACTGTCCTCATCCTGCCATCTCCCTGCTGCCTGCACACTGTCCTGATCCTGCCATCTCCCTGCTGCCTGCTCACTGTCCTCATCCTGACATCTCCCTGCTGCCTGCTCACTGTCCTGATCCTGCCATCTCCCTGCTGCCTGCTCACTGTCCTCATCCTGCCATCTCCCTGCTGCCTGCTCACTGTCCTCATCCTGCCATCTCCCTGCTGCCTGCACACTGTCCTCATCCTGCCATCTCCCTGCTGCCTGCACACTGTCCTCATCCTGCCATCTCCCTGCTGCCTGCACACTGTCCTCATCCTGCCATCTCCCTGCTGCCTGCACACTGTCCTCATCCTGCCATCTCCCTGCTGCCTGCTCACTGTCCTCATCCTGCCATCTCCCTGCTGCCTGCACACTGTCCTGATCCTGCCATCTCCCTGCTGCCTGCTCACTGTCCTCATCCTGCCATCTCCCTGCTGCCTGCTCACTGTCCTCATCCTGCCATCTCCCTGCTGCCTGCTCACTGTCCTCATCCTGCCATCTCCCTGCTGCCTGCACACTGTCCTCATCCTGCCATCTCCCTGCTGCCTGCTCACTGTCCTCATCCTGCCATCTCCCTGCTGCCTGCACACTGTCCTCATCCTGCCATCTCCCTGCTGCCTGCACACTGTCCTGATCCTGCCATCTCTCTGCTGCCTGCTCACTGTCCTCATCCTGCCATCTCCCTGCTGCCTGCACACTGTCCTCATCCTGCCATCTCCCTGCTGCCTGCACACTGTCCTGATCCTGCCATCTCCCTGCTGCCTGCACACTGTCCTCATCCTGCCATCTCCCTGCTGCCTGCACACTGTCCTGATCCTGCCATCTCCCTGCTGCCTGCACACTGTCCTCATCCTGCCATCTCCCTGCTGCCTGCACACTGTCCTCATCCTGCCATCTCCCTGCTGCCTGCACACTGTCCTGATCCTGCCATCTCCCTGCTGCCTGCACACTGTCCTCATCCTGCCATCTTCCTGCTGCCTGCACACTGTCCTTATCCTGCCATCTCCCTGCTGCCTGCACACTGTCCTCATCCTGCCATCTCCCTGCTGCCTGCTCACTGTCCTTATCCTGCCATCTCCCTGCTGCCTGCACACTGTCCTTATCCTGCCATCTCCCTGCTGCCTGCTCACTGTCCTGATCCTGCCATCTCCCTGCTGCCTGCTCACTGTCCTGATCCTGCCATCTCCCTGCTGCCTGCTCACTGTCCTGATCCTGCCATCTCCCTGCTGCCTGCACACTGTCCTGATCCTGCCATCTCCCTGCTGCCTGCACACTGTCCTGATCCTGCCATCTCCCTGCTGCCTGCACACTGTCCTCATCCTGCCATCTCCCTGCTGCCTGCACACTGTGCTTATCCTGCCATCTCCCTGCTGCCTGCTCACTGTCCTGATCCTGCCATCTCCCTGCTGCCTGCACACTGTCCTCATCCTGCCATCTCCCTGCTGCCTGCACACTGTGCTTATCCTGCCATCTCCCTGCTGCCTGCACACTGTCCTTATCCTGCCATCTCCCTGCTGCCTGCACACTGTCCTCATCCTGCCATCTCCCTGCTGCCTGCTCACTGTCCTTATCCTGCCATCTCCCTGCTGCCTGCTCACTGTCCTGATCCTGCCATCTCCCTGCTGCCTGCTCACTGTCCTGATCCTGCCATCTCCCTGCTGCCTGCACACTGTCCTCATCCTGCCATCTCCCTGCTGCCTGCACACTGTGCTTATCCTGCCATCTCCCTGCTGCCTGCACACTGTCCTCATCCTGCCATCTCCCTGCTGCCTGCTCATTGTCCTGATCCTGCCATCTCCCTGCTGCCTGCACACTGTCCTCATCCTGCCATCTCCCTGCTGCCTGCACACTGTGCTTATCCTGCCATCTCCCTGCTGCCTGCACACTGTGCTTATCCTGCCATCTCCCTGCTGCCTGCACACTGTCCTCATCCTGCCATCTCCCTGCTGCCTGCTCACTGTCCTCATCCTGCCATCTCCCTGCTGCCTGCTCACTGTCCTCATCCTGCCATCTCCCTGCTGCCTGCACACTGTCCTCATCCTGCCATCTCCCTGCTGCCTGCACACTGTGCTTATCCTGCCATCTCCCTGCTGCCTGCACACTGTCCTCATCCTGCCATCTCCCTGCTGCCTGCTCACTGTCCTCATCCTGCCATCTCCCTGCTGCCTGCTCACTGTCCTCATCCTGCCATCTCCCTGCTGCCTGCTCACTGTCCTGGTCCTGCCATCTCCCTGCTGCCTGCTCATTGTCCTGATCCTGCCATCTCCCTGCTGCCTGCTCACTGTCCTGATCCTGCCATCTCCCTGCTGCCTGCACACTGTCCTCATCCTGCCATCTCCCTGCTGCCTGCACACTGTGCTTATCCTGCCATCTCCCTGCTGCCTGCACACTGTCCTCATCCTGCCATCTCCCTTCTGCCTGCTCACTGTCCTCATCCTGCCATCTCCCTGCTGCCTGCTCACTGTCCTTATCCTGCCATCTCCCTGCTGCCTGCACACTGTCCTCATCCTGCCATCTCCCTGCTGCCTGCTCACTGTCCTCATCCTGCCATCTCCCTGCTGCCTGCACACTGTCCTCATCCTGCCATCTCCCTGCTGCCTGCACACTGTCCTGATCCTGCCATCTCCCTGCTGCCTGCACACTGTCCTCATCCTGCCATCTCCCTGCTGCCTGCTCACTGTCCTCATCCTGCCATCTCCCTGCTGCCTGCACACTGTCCTCATCCTGCCATCTCCCTGCTGCCTGCTCACTGTCCTCATCCTGCCATCTCCCTGCTGCCTGCACACTGTCCTCATCCTGCCATCTCCCTGCTGCCTGCACACTGTCCTGATCCTGCCATCTCTCTGCTGCCTGCTCACTGTCCTCATCCTGCCATCTCCCTGCTGCCTGCTCACTGTCCTCATCCTGCCATCTCCCTGCTGCCTGCTCACTGTCCTCATCCTGCCATCTCCCTGCTGCCTGCTCACTGTCCTGATCCTGCCATCTCCCTGCTGCCTGCACACTGTCCTCATCCTGCCATCTCCCTGCTGCCTGCACACTGTCCTGATCCTGCCATCTCCCTGCTGCCTGCTCACTGTCCTCATCCTGACATCTCCCTGCTGCCTGCTCACTGTCCTGATCCTGCCATCTCCCTGCTGCCTGCTCACTGTCCTCATCCTGCCATCTCCCTGCTGCCTGCTCACTGTCCTCATCCTGCCATCTCCCTGCTGCCTGCACACTGTCCTCATCCTGCCATCTCCCTGCTGCCTGCACACTGTCCTCATCCTGCCATCTCCCTGCTGCCTGCTCACTGTCCTCATCCTGCCATCTCCCTGCTGCCTGCACACTGTCCTGATCCTGCCATCTCCCTGCTGCCTGCTCACTGTCCTCATCCTGCCATCTCCCTGCTGCCTGCTCACTGTCCTCATCCTGCCATCTCCCTGCTGCCTGCTCACTGTCCTCATCCTGCCATCTCCCTGCTGCCTGCACACTGTCCTCATCCTGCCATCTCCCTGCTGCCTGCTCACTGTCCTCATCCTGCCATCTCCCTGCTGCCTGCACACTGTCCTCATCCTGCCATCTCCCTGCTGCCTGCACACTGTCCTGATCCTGCCATCTCTCTGCTGCCTGCTCACTGTCCTCATCCTGCCATCTCCCTGCTGCCTGCACACTGTCCTCATCCTGCCATCTCCCTGCTGCCTGCACACTGTCCTGATCCTGCCATCTCCCTGCTGCCTGCACACTGTCCTCATCCTGCCATCTCCCTGCTGCCTGCACACTGTCCTGATCCTGCCATCTCCCTGCTGCCTGCACACTGTCCTCATCCTGCCATCTCCCTGCTGCCTGCACACTGTCCTCATCCTGCCATCTCCCTGCTGCCTGCACACTGTCCTGATCCTGCCATCTCCCTGCTGCCTGCACACTGTCCTCATCCTGCCATCTCCCTGCTGCCTGCACACTGTCCTCATCCTGCCATCTCCCTGCTGCCTGCACACTGTCCTCATCCTGCCATCTCCCTGCTGCCTGCACACTGTCCTGATCCTGCCATCTCCCTGCTGCCTGCACACTGTCCTCATCCTGCCATCTCCCTGCTGCCTGCACACTGTCCTGATCCTGCCATCTCCCTGCTGCCTGCTCACTGTCCTCATCCTGCCATCTCCCTGCTGCCTGCTCACTGTCCTCATCCTGCCATCTCCCTGCTGCCTGCACACTGTCCTCATCCTGCCATCTCCCTGCTGCCTGCTCACTGTCCTCATCCTGCCATCTCCCTGCTACCTGCTCACTGTCCTCATCCTGCCATCTCCCTGCTGCCTGCTCACTGTCCTCATCCTGCCATCTCCCTGCTACCTGCTCACTGTCCTGATCCTGCCATCTCCCTGCTGCCTGCTCACTGTCCTCATCCTGCCATCTCCCTGCTCCTGTGCCTCTCCTGCCTTCTGCTGACCACCACTTTCCTTCATACACATTAAGTAACCTATACTTTTAGTGTAATGTTCTGTAGCTCTTAACACTAATATTTCCTACTTACTCTTCTTTTACCACCAAAAGAGTGTCTGATGTCTCCATCTTTCCTTTTCCTCATAGTGTGTCTGTGAATAAAATCTAATCTATATTTAACAAAACAGTATCTGGGCTATCAGATGAAGCTTCTAAAATGTCTATAAATATGAAATTGTGGAATGCAGAATCAATACCACTAAAATTCAAATAATAGGGCTTATTATTTGTTAGCTAGTTTTTTTTACGTTGCCCCTATAGGTTTCACTTATAGTAATGTTTTTTCAGAGCATGACGTTAGACATTCTTATGCGTTAATATTAGCCTAATAACAAACCACACAGGCTAAGTGGCAAATTAATTTCAGAATGGCACAATTTATTCGTGATAAAATGAGAACGAAAACATATGGAGTTCATCTCCTTGGAAAATGACCATGATCGATTTTACCTCACCAAATAAGCCTGGTTTAAATAGAGAACTTAGCTCATCTTGCTAGTTAATGTAACTAAAGTTGACTGTACCGGTGTTCTGTCGAGTTGAGCTACTTTGTCGAGGTAAGCTATGATTAGGGCTATCAATTAGCACTACAGTAGATTACCTGGACAAAGTAGGTCAACTCGACAGAACATCTGCCTCAGAAGGACAATGGTAAGTAATTCAACTTATAAAGACTTCAGCTTGCATTAGTAGATGAAACACTTAAACGAATAAATGAAGGTTGTAAAATAACACATTTTCAACAGGTTAGACTTCTGCTGGCTACTCACATTTACCAATGCACGACAAACAGTACTATGACAGACGAACACAATGAACAGGTCACTCAATGAGAATGAATGACGCAACCGACTGGCTGCTTCTAGCGCCGAGGTGGTTAAAATGGTACGGTCCACATTAGGGGTGTCTGAAATTGTTTTACATAAACTTTTCCTACAAGGTGAGGTTATCTTTTTTTTTTTTTTTTTGCAGCAAAAGAAAAATGTTAAAAACCCCCCAAAACTGCTATTTTTGTCTCTTTGGGGGGGTCTGGGTCTTGATCGGGGGGTACAGTACCCTCCAGTACCCCCCATAATTCGAACCATGAGTCTGATGTAGATTGAAAATTGTATGGTACTATGACTGAATAACAGCAGAATGGTTGCTGTAATCATCTTGCAGTTTACTATAAAGAGAAGTGTTTCTATGTAACAGGTCAGCAAAAGAAACTGCTGTCCAGAGGCTTAACGGTGAGGATACGACTTCATTCTTAGCCTCAGCAATTGGTCCAGCAAAGCCAAGTGCATGACAGGGAACAAGAAGCCCCAGTTCTGGAAACCACCGTCACCCCATCAGCGTGGAAGGAACCTGTCGCTCAGGGAATGAGGGAATTCACAGGGTGGAAGGACCCATTCTCTGTGCCTCAGTACGAGACCCACCACTGGTCCAAACAGAGATAGTGGTTTTTACGCTCTCGTGAGAGGGAGCAATATGGATTTCTAAAAACACCCAAAACTGCATTTAAACGTTTGACATTATGTGAAGTGATAAAAAGATGCAACAAATACCAGTTATCATGTTCAGAAGGTCAAGTGCACTCACCCTTCCCTTTGTTGGCATTAAGTGGATAACTTTTGCCAAGCAATACATTTTATTGACTGGGGGAGGGGGGTGGCACTAGAATTAATTCCATACCGGAGAATGCTCGGTATGCCATATGCCCCATATATATATATATCCTGTAGCTGCAGTGAGTATATTAGCATTATTGTTAACAAGTGTACTGCCACAGTAACAAGTACATATATATGTGACAGTAAAATTTTCTGGCCATCTACATTGATAAAACTTAGATGATTGTACTGTTTTATTATTAAATACAATTATTAGATAGAACCGGCTTATGTATTTGCTCTTTAAGAGGTTTTTACTGTTGTCTGGTGAGCTGTAGTGCAACCTGTCTGACTGAAACCTGTTTCTCCTCTCAGCACTAGGCGATTGGAAAAAGCCGTGAGCTGGACAGATAATGAGTACTGGGCAGCCTGGAATAAGTGGGATGAGGTGATTGATTGGGGAGATGACGAATCTCCACCCACATCACCTCCCTCTAACCAGGCTGGCACCTGTACTGGAGACGTGGATGCTGGGGCAGTGGAACATTATCATCAGCCCGTATATAAACGTATGTATTTCAGAACTTTTTTTAACATGAGTTTGAGACAGTCTGATGTTAATTGAAGTTTAAAAAATTGGTCGGTACTATGTTAATTATTCTCACTGATTGAATAACAGCAGAATAGTTGCTGTAATCATCTTACAGTTTACAATAAAGAGAAATGTTTCTGTGCAACAGGCCAGCTAAAGAAATTGGTCTCCAGAGGCCTAACATTGAGGATGCAACTTCATCTGTGTGTCCGGCCTCAGCCAGTGGTCCAGAAAATGCATGACAGGGAAGAAGCCCCAGTTCTGTCCACCGCACTCCCCCCATCATCTTGGAGGGAAGCTGTTGCTCAGGGAAAGAGGGAATCCGCAAGGCGGAAGGACCCATTCTCTGTACCTCAATATGAGACCCACCACTGGCCTAGGCAGAGACACTGGTTACGACAGCCACCAAAGACCTCCATAGATGAGAACATCATCCAAGACCTCTGCAATGGCCTGCAGACTTTTTCACTGTCATGAGGGGGAGCTGTATTTAAACTGCTAATACTGTCTCAGCCAAATACTGTCCTCTATGTCCATCAAAAATGCAATGAAAAAGAAAATATATCAAGCATCTCAGTAGATACTGACTGTATTGAATTACACTGGGATAGTGAATCCCCTGGGAGAAAGCTAGATGTAGGCAGGGTTTCATCTATTCTGTTATATAATCATGAGTGACATATTGCAGTAATGGAAAAAAAATAAACCTATCAGAATCTTACATACCTGGATCATGTCCCCCCTTAGTCTCCTTTGCTCGAGGCTGAACAGATTCAGCTCAGCTAACCTCTCCTCATAAGACATTTCACTAAGACCGGGAATCATTCTTGTAGCCCTACGTTGAACCCTTTCAAAGGCAGCAATGTCCTTTTTAAGGTAAGGTGAAAAAACCTGCACACAATATTCTAGGTGGGGTCTTACCAAGGAATTGTACAATCTTAAGCTTCACCTACCTTGACCTAAACTCCACACACCTAGAGATGTAACCCAACATCCTACTGGCCTTTTTAATTGCTTCCCAACATTTGCGAGAGTGGGACATGGCAGCAACAACATACACACCAAGAGTAGTCCACCATTTTGGCTTGGATTATAGCTTCCATTACTTTTCCAAGTGCCTATAGTTTGTTGGATTACTTCTATCCCCTTTTTTGAATATGGGTGTTATATTAGTAACACACCAACAGATACAGATTTCTGAAATAGCAAAGTTAAATAATATCCCTCATCTCTTTTAAAACTATAGGTAAGATGCTGTCATGATCTCCAGTCTAGAGTTGCAGTGTAACAGTATTCACAGGAAAGGGGATAAAGGGACAAACAGGGTAAGGGCAACAAGATTGGACAACAACAGTGGACAAAGGGATATTTTTTTGTATTTTATTCATACACAATACTGACACTAGAAGCTAAAACTGGGCCTTCACTGGATCTTCCAGCAGGACCACGATCCTAAGCACATGTCCAAATCAACACAAAAATAGTTAGCTGACTATAGAAGCAAGCTTCTGCCATGGTCATCTCAGTCACCTGACCTGAACCCCACTGTAAACTTATGAACTGAGCTGAAGAGTAGAGTGCTGATCTGGAGAGGTTCTCTAAAAAGGAATGGACTCAGATGCCCGGCTTGGTATTCTCCAACCTTATAAAAGACTCAGTGCTGTTATCCTGGCAAAGGGAGGTTGTACAAAGTATTAAAAGCAGGGGTGCCAATAATCATGGCTCAAGTATTTTTGTTAAAAATAATTATTTCTTGATGGATTTTTTTTTCTTCGAAAAAATTTATTTCAATGAAAGGTTGGATTTTTCTAATTTTTTCGGTGTTAGATGAAGCTATTTTAGTAAAAGGTAGATTTTTTTCTAACCCTTTTTAAAAATATTTACAAGGGCTGCCAATAATTGTGGAGGGTGCTGTAGCTTCTCTAGGTTTATTATTATCTGTGAGCTCCCTTGCCTGCAAATTTTCTTTTACATATTCTGCAACACCACCTCCCTTCTTGCTTATCTGGTCCCTACAGAACAACATGTAACCATCCATATTATATTCTTCTCCATCATTGTCACTCAACCACATTTCTGTTAGTCCTATAATATCATGAGTCTGATGAAATGAAGGCCTCAAATCATGAATTTTGTTTCTACTGCTCCTAGCATTTAAATACAGACAGCAAAGGGTAGGCCTTTTACACTGCCCACTTATTAGTACTTAGGGCTTTTTGTCTCCCCCCTCTTATATTCTTAACTAACCTCCCTGGAAGACTGCAACCACTTCCTATACAACGACCCAACGACTTCCTACAGTGGCAGCCAGGAGCACCAGTGCGTGGGATGTGCACCCCGGGAGTCGGGCAGCGTGCCTTCCTGGGGCAACCCGATGGATCCACCAGGTAGAGTGAGCAGAAGCCTCCCCGCTGAGGGCACCGGTACCCGGAACGGTTGTGCCAACACATGTAGCTGCAGACGCCGGCCATGCTTGCCAAGGCCTTGGCAGAGGCTGAGCGGACTGAGACAATCCTGTCCCTGTCTGCAACATCACGCCGGTCGCCAGCCACTTCATGCCAAACCTGCACCTGCGCATGTGGGGGCTCCGTCTGCAGAGAGGGACAGAGCATGCACGTTATACGCGCAAAGCCATGGCAGCTGCGGAGAGATCAGACACTTTGCCCACTACTGCCCTGCTCCGGTGCCTTGCCTCCAGCTGGGAAATGCCAGGTGGATGGCGCTGTAAGGGGGGCAAAAGTCTTGTATCTTTTCTAGTTACTTATGGTTGAGGTTAGGCTGGAGCGGTAAAGGTTGTTATTGTTGGGATTCGGGTTTTTCCACGTAGAACCGAATAGAGAGTCCACACAAAGAAATGAATACAAATGTGTGTGTGTGTGTGTGTGTGTGGATTTGCATTGATCACATTTGAGGACCAAACTGTCCCCAAAGTGTAGTAAAACCTGAAATTTCCCTACTTTTGGGGACATCTTTTGAGGTCCCCATTTGGATAACGTCAGTTTTATAAAAATCTGTGAATGCAATCAAAAAAGTAAAAATGCCAAAAGTCTTGTATCTGGGTTGGTTACTTATGGTTAAGGTTAGGGGTGGGTAGGGATTAAGGGTGTCGTGACTGGGATTAGGGTTTTTCCCATAGAAATGAATGGACAGTCCCCATTTAGATAAGAAGACCAACTTGTGTGTGTGTGTGCGCGCGCATTATGTATATATTAAATTTTGGGGACCAAATGTCCCCACAATGCAACAAAACCTGAAATTTTGACGATGTGGAGACCAGCTTTTTCAGTCCCCCAAAGGGAAACTCAATTTTAAAAAAATCTGTGACTGCAATCAAAAATCTAAAAAAAGTGTTTTGACCACAGAAATGAATGGATGGTCTCCAGGAAGATGAATACAAACGTGTCTATAATTGCATGAAAGAGAACGCAAATCATACAGGACATCTATCCTGGCAAGGCCATACTTCTCTCAGGAAAGCCAAAGCCCAACTTTTCTGTACCATTGTAATACAGATAATGTTTAACTGCTGTAATTAAGCAATACTATTGAAATAATTAAAATATAGAGATTAAATCAGGTGTGTTTTGTGATTTTAAATGAGTATGTGATATACTTGATATAACATGAATGTACAGTAAAACTGGTCTAAGTCGCCATCTTGTAACTCGTCAATGTGCACAAGTCGACGCTCAAGCAAAAGTCCCGATTTTTCCTAATGATGTTTCCTTTAAAATTCCTTGTGTAAATCGCCGCTTGTAAGTCGTCAAATTCCCTTAGTCGTTACCTAAATCCCGAACAACACAAATGAATGGATTTTCCTACCTGTAAGTCGACACCCCAATCGCTGCATTCCCGCCGCCTGCTTGTCACCACGGCGATGTAGAAACGGGGAATCCCCACCTATCGCACTAGTCGCTCCCTGGGCTTAAGTCTCGCGTGTATAGTGCGGTGTAGTAGAGGTATGGTGTTATATTTACTAGTTGGCAAAACGGCGAGATAGACATAAGTCGCCGAAGTGTCGACTTAGGTGTATCTCGTCAATTCTCTAAGTCGTCACTTTTAAGCTGGTCCCGCGAGTGTCGACTTAGACCGGTTTTACTGTATTTCTGTCAGGGTCAGCCCCTCCTGTTGTCCCACTCTGTCCCTTCCCCGTTTGACCAGCAGGTGTCGCTGGTCATCCTGTTCTTTATGTTAGTCTTTGTTCTCCCCTGTTGCCTGTCTTGTCATATGGCTCAATGTGTTGAGCATCCAGTTGTGTGTACCCTTCTGTCCTGTGTTTGAGTCCCACCTCCTCTGTCTTTGTATTTTGCTCCCTAGTGTTTCATTTGAGTTTTTCTAGTTCCTGTATCTGGTGACGTTGTATTTGGTTTTGTTCCTTGTGCCCCTGCTTGTGTCTTTACCTGTTCTGTAATTCCCCAGTGTTAGTTTCTGTTTCCTTGGTTAGTTCTTAGTTTCCCTGTTATCAGTTCCTTTTGAGTTTATTAGTTTCACCTGTGCCCTGTTTCCCTGGTCTTTGTTAATTAGCCTCACCTGTCCTGTGTTAGTCTCGTTACCCCTTAGTATTTTAGTTCCTGCTTCTGTTCAGTTCCCCAGTGGTTCATTGATTGTGATTGTGTGTTGTTGATTGTCGTTGTTTGATGGTTTTGAGATTTTCAGTGTTCAACGTGTATTAGGTTTTTGTTATTTAGTCTTTATTTATCCCCTTTAGTTTTTGACCCCTCGTGGTCCTTTTGCTTTTTGCTGTGTTTGTAGTGTTTTCTGTTTTATTTAATAAACCCCTTTTTGTTCTTGGAGCCGCCAGTGGATCATCCACCCTTTCTGTGCACCATGCCTCGTTCTCGCGTCCCGGATCCCTGACAAAGTAATAGTTTTTGGGTTTCCTGTCGTGAGAGATGAAAGCTACAGGCATGTAAATATTGTTTCCTGTAATAACTTTTTTTTTAATTATTTTCCTCATTGTTAAAAATCCCATGCATTAGAAGGTACCAGTCAGTGGAATCACACAGTGAGATATGTTGGCCAGCCGTCCTATTCATTCAGCAGCAGCCGATCAAGTAGAGATTTCAGCACCACGGACAGTGATCTGTGTTAAACTGACCTCAGGTTCCTACACTGGCTACACGGAATTTTCTGTAAATAATTAAATGCCTCTATCCCCCTACATGTGGAAATGTTTCCCCCTCCCCCAGACCATTTCATGTTGTATCCTCATTATGTGTGTATTAGTTTGCAATATGGCTGTATGAGATGTCAGTCATTGACTTGTCGCTGATGCTCCCTGTTTCCTAAGTCTAGTTTTCTCAGATGAAGCAGTTCACACCTTAAGTTAGAAGAAGTTTCCTGTTAATTGCATCTGTTTGAACAGGGGTTCCCCACATATAGAGGAGAAAAGCCCCAACTTACAAATCAGCATCCATTTTTGTACGCTTTCTGTGAATGACGTCCCCGCACAGGATCACCAGATGCAAGACGACCACACTTTGTGCTACTTGTATGTTATGTTAGCAAACCACATACATCTACATTTCTTGCATTCTGTCACACTTGTGCAGAGCATTTGCAGTGTTTGTGATTAGTTATTGTTCAGTGTTCATTCATCTTTGGGATTTTGGTGTTATTTGTTTGATATACTGATGTTTATGTTTTTGCAATTTTATCAGTATACAGTATATTTGATTTTGCTGTTCTAAAATGTAGTTTGAAATATTTTGTCATCTTTTCTTACTTTAACATTTATCTTGTTAAAATACAGAAATGGACTGTTTTCTTGAGCCATAGTGTTTTATTCTACATCACAGATAATGCGTACATTCATAAAAGTAAGTGGTGATATTTTGCTCAGTATTGGTTCAAGTTCAGATACTTCAGGTTTTTATTAGACAAAACACATAAAAAATTTTGTGCAAAGCCATTGATTTATTTTTAAAACAACTGCACTGTGATATTTTTAACAAAAACAGCATATTGTCCTTTTTTCAGCTCTAAGCATCATATGGGCCTCTTACTGGCTTTCCAACGGCTTTTGGGGTCACATGATGGTCGATAATGATATTTCAGGCCTTTATTGAAATCACTTTAAAAATTGACCTGGAATATATCGATTTATACTATAATTTGTGCAAATCAACACAAATGGGGTGATTTTGACCACAAACAATAATTCATAGTTGGAGGGTAACATTCCTCTAGATTGCAAATGTACTGATACTAAAACCTGTGACCTCAAAAAGTACAAAGAACTGGAGCAAAAGAAAAATGGTGAAAGCTGTCAGAAAGAGACAGGAAACTATATGGATGTTTTAGAAGAGGTAGATGGGGTCCAGTTGGCTGTATTAGTGTCTATGTGTCCTCTGTATGACTGGCATCCTGTCCAGGGTGTACTCCATCCCCGTGCCCTGTCCTGTTTGGGATAGGCTCCAGGCCCCACAGCCCTCACCAGGATGAGAGGTTAGAAGATAGATGGGTGGATCCCGGAGAGATGCTCATAACCCTAATTTGTTGTTCTGTATCCAACCAGCTACTCTAGTATTTTTCATTATTTTTAAATGAGTTTTAGGAATGCCTTTCGCAGTCTAACTGACAAAGCAGGTTTTTGTGATCTAATGAACTGCCATGCCTTGTGATGGACTGCCGCCCCTCCTGGGAGATTCTCTGCCCTGTGATAGGTTGGCACCCCCCTCCTGGCATTTTCCCTGCCCTGTGATGGGTTGGCACCACCCTCTGCTTATTCCCTGCACTCTGCTTATTCCCCATCTGGGTTATTCCCTGCCATGCGATGGGTTTGCCACCCCCTCCTGGCTTTTTCCCTGCCCTGTGATGGGTTGGCACCCCCCTCCTGGCTTTTTCCCTGCCCTGTGATGGGTTGGCACCGCCCCCTGCTTATTCCCTGCCCTCCTAAAGGGCTGGTGTCCCCATCTGGGTTATTCCCTGCCATGCGATGGGTTTGCCACCCCCTCCTGGCTTTTTCCCTGCCCTGTGATAGGTTGGCACCGCCCCCTGCTTATTCCCTGCACTCCTAAAGGGCTGGTGTCCCCATCTGGGTTATTCCCTGCCATGCGATGGGTTTGCCACCCCCTCCTGGCTTTTTCCCTGCCCTGTGATGGGTTGGCACCGCCCCCTGCTTATTCCCTGCCCTCCTAAAGGGCTGGTGTCCCCATCTGGGTTATTCCCTGCCATGCGATGGGTTGGCACCCCCTCCTGGGTTCCTCCTTGCATTGCGCCCATTATTTTCAGGTATATATTCCAGAGACCTGTAACCCTACATGGGACAAGTGGCTGTGGAACGTGAATTAAGTGATTAATTAATCAAATTACAAACAAATTAATAAATAATCATCTCTCCTGTTTGCACCACTGTCCTATTTTCAGTATTCACTATTACATTTGAGTTGGCCTCCCGTCCAGGGTGAGCACCAACCTTGTGCCATATGCTGCTGAGGAGAGGCTACCAGCCCGTTTGCTAGATGGATGGATGATGGATGGATGGATTTATTTCACTGAACAATTCAATAAGCTCTGTAATAAATATAATTAAACTGGCAGTTAACATTCTCTGGCTGTCTAAATGCTCTTCTTTTTTGTCTCGCATTCTTCACATGTAGCCTGTGTAATAGTACAGGTGTAGCTGGTCCTGGTCCCTATAAGGGAAAACTCTATTTTATAAAAATCCGTGACTGCAATGAAAAAACTAAAAATGCAAAAACTCTTGTATTTTGGTTGCCTACTTACTGTATGCTTATGGTTAGAGCTGAGTAGGGGTTAAGTTAGCATTAGCATTTTTCCCATAGAAATGAATGAGCGGTCCCCATAAGGATATGTGTGTGTGTGTGTGTGTATAGGTGTTTCATTGATCACTATGACTATGCTCTAAATGATTTAAGCGGATTTAGCTTAAGTTGTAACTTTTCATGTGGAATGAACTGCAATGTCTCTGAATTAATTTAATTAATACTCATTAAGGTCAGTTCATTTACAATTCCTAATTTCAGGAGCCAGTTAATAAATCTAATTCATTTACAAGTATTTCTCCTATAATACGTGATACATGTTTACAATAATTCCCAGGGAAAGCATTTCCGGTAAGGCACTGCTCATTGACACAGATTATAAAGCTTGTTAGACTATGCAACATTATTTAGCAGGGCTGAGAGAAGGTGAGAGCTCCCCTAGTGGCCGCAGAAGTGCATTTCCCTAGAGCAGATATAACGGGTGGCAGCCTCAGTGCTTTTTAATCACAACTTGGGATAGAACAACAAATTTAATCATTCTGCTCATTTAATATTTCGATTTTAATTAGGTTTAATTTTTGGATATCCATGTTTACATAATATTTAGAATCCCACTGCAGTTGAGAATGGAATGCCACAGATATTAGTCTCCACCACATATCATTGCTTGTTTTACTTCAGGATTCCTTTGGTTGTTTAAACTGATTGCTCTGTATCAGTTGGCTTTGTGTGTTTTGAGACGTATAATTGCCAAAGAGTTCTGAAAAGCTGATGGTTTAGATACCAGAATTAGTATGAGCAGGACCTAATGTGTTTTCTTATGGTGGGGATGTTAGAAGACATTGAGGTTTTTTATTCTATGTACATCCAATCTTAGCCTCCCACCCAAGATCACTCCATGGAGCACGAACCAACACACCCCACCAAGATCCGTTTTAGCTGTGGTAGCCAATATATTTTGGGATTTATGCACTTGTCCTATTCAACATCATAACAGTGAATTAAAAATCTACTAAATCAAAGGCAGTACCATGTCATGCTATGCAAATATACATATACATACAGCTCAGGCTCTTTTCTGCAAATATAAGGCTACAAGGCCAAGTGTGGGTAATCAAAATGGCCTTACATTAACAAATACATCACCCCAAAAAAGCATTACATGAGCAATCACAGCTATTCCATTTTTTTTTTATCTCAACAGAGAACATCTTGCAAGATCAGTATTTGGGAGAGTTTCCTTCATGACGGTGGGTGAAATATACCACAGCTGCAGAAAAGCCCAGTCTTGGCAGAATAGCCATATTAATGAGCTCTTGAGCAAAGACCTTTACTCCCAAAGGGACAGAAAGCTGTATCAGGCCATGCTGGCAAAGACCCTTGTTTCAAACCTGGTATCACTTTGCGTTGAATGCTGAAAAGGGCCCTTTAAATACATTAGGTATGTTATTTGCTAAACTTGGGTTTACTTTAATTAATAAAGTAATATCCCAATTTACCCAAACGAGTGAGTACAAATATTGATTTGAAATATTCATTCATGTTAATATTGAAATTAATTTATATTAATATTGAAATATTGATTTGAGTAAATCTTATAGGATAGTACTGTGACAGTGGGTAGACTATAGCTTTATTTATTTAAAATGTTTCTTAGAATTGGGTATAAAGTCAACCCAAAAAAGTGAGTGCAAATTGTTACATCATTCAATCTGAGTAAATTCTAGTTTATTTTTTTCCAGTTCATGTACAGAATTACAGTACATTACAGTATTTTATCGACAAGGTTCTCATAAATATTGCCCAGAAAGCATTTTTTCTACAGTATTGTACTATTTTAAACAGTATGTTACTGTAAAAATGTCACTGTTTATTACAGCAGGGGTGCAGATTGAACCCATGACCCTGGAGGCGTGAGGCTATAGTAGGAGCAACGGACCACTATTCATACTGTGAGAAATTATGTATTTTTAATCATATATTGTAACTGATATGTCGTTACACTGCTTGTGTATGCTTTGCACCTTGCCTTTCTCCCTTACTTGTGTTTCTTGTTCTCCACACCTTGTGAGCTTCAACATGAATTGATTGATTGTTTTTTTTAATAAGGCCCCAGGTTAGTTAGGTCCAGTCTCCTGGAAAATCACTAGAATGTGTCCTTGCCTTTGGAAGCTAAGAGCGTCTTATTTTCAGGGAGAGCCCTGTAATATTTAGTTTAATAAATTATTTTTATTGATAAACCTTCATACTGATAATCCTCTTGTAGTGGTCCTAAAAGAAAACATGACTAAAGATATTATCCATTTTAGTACAGACACATTTCACGATTCAGTAACCTGACTTTTCCAATAGATGGCAGTGTAGTACTTCGACTAAGACGTGCTATGGAAATTGCCGGTAAAAACGGAAAGCTGGTTTTCCATTTTAAACGTTTGTCTGACTGAAATGACCACGTGTTGTACATATGTAATCGTACTATACATCTAACCTTCAGCGTTGTATTACCTACCTTAATTATCTGCAGCAATAAAATATGTACGCGTAATTGGACAGCAGCAAGTTAAGCAATCTGTCTGATTTTACATTAAAGTAGGCATGGACGGACGGTAAGATGAATGCAGGAGAGACCTGTGAATAAGCTTAAAGTATACATAAAATATGATAAAATAATACATATTTTTAAACATTTAACTGGATAAGGGTGAGGGTAAAATGCGGACCGTTTACAAACAGCGGATTCCGTGTTTATAAACAGACGTGTCGCAAAAGACGCACGTCGCGTAGACAGATCACGTGGCATAGAAAGAAACCCATACGACGTTACCTAATGACGGGGTGCGTTCGAGGTGTGTCTGCAGCTGACGTGACGTGGAGCGTGATCTGCCGTCGGCTGCAGGGGTGGAGTATACGCTGGATGTAAACATAGGGGTATTCGAGGAGCTCAGCAAGGCGCAGCAGCTGCGCGTTCAGCCAGTGCAATTTTGTCATCCATATTACAGAGTACAATACGATTGTCCGAAATCCTTATTGTTGTTAATGTTTAACAATTATTTTATTGTTGGTTTTTTTGAAAAAAAAAAATTTGAAAATGTTCTATATATCATTTGTTGAGCGTTCTCTAGTCGCGTATAATTTGCATTTGGACGTCCAGCTACTGTACCATGAACGTCACAGTTTGTTGGTGCCTGTTCTGGATGAGTAAAATAAATTGTAATAAATCAATAAATAAAAATGTTTCTTTCACCAAAAAAGTGTATTCTTAAGTATTTTTGTAGATCTCATATCGAAACACTATCAAACTATATATTCATGTTGTCTGGTTTTATTTCTCGTATAAGTAAGGCTACTGTACACCTTGCAAACACTCATGTGAAATATCTACACAATTACAGAAACGTCACATTGGTTGACACTGTACAAGTCATTATATCAGAATTAATACAAAAAAAGAAAAATAAAATTGCAAAGCAGATCTGTTACATTTAAACATGGAAGTAGCATGTAGAAATAAGTCCCTCAGGCTTGGCATATAGTAGTGGAAAAGGCTAAATTTGTATTTCACGAAAACATTTAAAAGAGTTTGGGGCAGCATTTGTAATTATCCATTTTGTCCTATACACTGTAACAATAGGGAAGCTGCCCTGCATAATCTATAAGTCCACAGAAGTGGCATGTAGAAATGAGGCCCCAGAACATGTGATATATTGCCAGGAAGGTCGGAATTTGTACTTTACAAAAATTTTAGATTGAAGATTCAAAAGGTTTATTCGTCATGTACACAGTTGTACACACACAACATGTAGTGGAATGTAACCCTGGTCACTCTGAGCAGCTGTGCATGATAAGAGAGTAACAAAATATAGAAAAAATAAGAAAAATAATAAGATAAAAAATATATGAAATGTTCAGCTGTACATAATCTATACATAAGTTATAGGTAAGAGGTATATAAGTGCAATGTGCAAGAGGCCTGAGGTATGTGCCAATGATTTGGACAGTGTGAAGCAGCACCTAGAGGCATTGAGTATTTTCCTGATTTAGGAGCATTATGACCTGGGGGAAAAAGCTCCTCTTTAACCTTTCCGTTCTAGGATGCATTTCCCAAGACCATAGTGGAGCAACACTGTTGCAAAATTGCGTAGTTCGAACTACAGTTCTTGAGCTGTAGTTAGAAGCTTAGTCCCAGGTAAATACATCAGCGATGGTGGAAAATGCAGTCTAATAAGGGTATAGTCACCGTGTAAGTAAGAAATTTAATAATCTTTCATAACTAATAAGGAATAATTTAGTTCTATGATCACATATAATGTGATGTTGTCTAAAAATGTAGTTTGAAATGTAATTGTTGTGTGGGTCTCTGGTCATAAGTACGGTAACTGTCGGTAGTGAGCAATAGGGACACCTTGCTGGGTGATGCGGGAAGAATCCTCTGTGTGACCCGTCTGTACGTTGACGTCGAAATTCAACTCACCAGTGGCACTTGCACTCTCATCTAGCACATATTGTATGTTCTAGTCACTCTTTGGCTTCTTCTCATGTTTAGAAACATGTGTGAACAGTTTTGAGTCATTGTGTTCAAATGATGACTACTGTATGGTGGCTGTGCTGAACTTCTGCAGCCTGTGTTTTCTATTTTGCATCAAAGTTCACCACAGTGCAAAATGTGTTTTGATGAATGGGAATGTGTTTAGAGTTTTGCTCAAATCTGCAAATTGTGTTTAAAGTTTCACCAAAAGAGTGATTGATTCAATAAATGAGTTTTGGCAATTGGAAGTTTTGTTCCAAGAATGAGGTTTAGTCTTTTAGCAATTCAGAAAAACTGTAACAGAAACATAAGGCAAGGTAAACTTTAACTTACCAAAGCTCCTTGGGGCGGTCAAACCAGATGTGTCCAGTTTATACAGATACTGCACAGTTAGGGGTAAAAGGCTGTTATGGGCAGGGTTAATCAATTGTACAGTTGTGCTTAAAATGGGGTATAAAATCCTTCAAATACTACAAAAGTTATGTAAGAGAACTTTTGTTTTTTGTTTTGTAAACAAGTACACCTACTCTTACAGTTTTAGACTTAACAGTTTTTAAAGAATTTTGTATTATATTATATTACATTATACTATATTATATTATATTATATTATATTATATTAACATGACTATAGTGAATGTCTGTCAGCCCCTTTTGACAGAAGGGCCTTTTAGCTATGTTTTCACAGAATCTGAGCCGGAAAAGTCAGGGGTAGAACTAATTTGCGATAATGCAAAAAACAGTGTGAGAGGAATGGATGTGTGGTTGCAATGACATATAACATCACACGGTATGTGTAAAAGTCATTTGAAGACTGAATTGTGTTACAGTGAAAAAAAACCCACAACAGCACAATAAAGGGCAAGTGACTCAGGCAAAGTCAGTCAGAAGGGTGTGTGAACATGCTTGGCAAACTGGGTGATAAGTATAATGATGAATGCCTGCTCACCAATAAGTTCATGCTTATTTCCTTACAGTATCTCTTGAGGAGGCCTGCCAATGGTGTGGACAGTTTCAAAATAAAGATGGTGACTGGGTGAGGGAAATTACTGTAGTCATTTGATAGATGGGAAAATATGGCTACTTGTCCTATACTGTATGTTGTTAATCCCTCTGTAGATACTCTGTAATGGATGCCAGAGGTGGCAACACCCTGTCTGTACTGGCATGACCAAGAGCCAATTCAAACACATAACAAATGTTAAATGGTATTGCACAGCCTGTGAAGAGGAGTCTTCTTTATAAAAACGCAGCCACACTACAGTGGTATGCAAAAGTCTGCAACCGCTTGTTAATTTAGCATTTTTTCCAACTTTTGACCTTTTACTTTTAACTCCTTCATTGAGCCAATATATTTATTTGAAAACAGTGTTACAGGGGACACAGTAATAAAAATCAAGTTTTTATTCTAGCTTGGATTTACTAAACTGAGTTTGTTTGTTAAAGCTCCCATGTCAGTTGTCTTATTGAGTAATATGCGTAATGTACTTCTCTGGCCAAAGGTGCAAAATAAATGACTATACTTCATATATAGTAGAACAGACATGCGTCAAGCTTTCTTCATGTTCGTGTAGGTGGCCTTGAAAAAGGACTTTTTGTGTCTCAGTGATGGCTCAGTATCTGGTGGGCCACACTTTGTTCTTCATCACCTGCCTGTACCATGTTGGCATTGAGTGAACCAGTTTGATGAGGTGATCATGGATGATAACATGATTCCAGGCTGCAATGAGTGACTCAATCAACTCATGTTCTGATTTTGGATGTCTCTTGGATATCTCCAAAGCCACCTTGTGCCACAAGTTCTCAATTGGATTCAGATCGGGAGATTGGGCAAGCCAGTCAATTGATCGATGTTGTTCTGATGCTTCCAGTTGATCACCTGTTTGGTGCAATGGCACGGTGCATTGTCAGCTTGGAACAGGAACCGGCCTTTAAACAGCTGCTGCACTGATGGCACCATACACTTTTGCAGTACTGTGATGTACCATTCCGTCAAAGATGTGCAGACGTCCGACGCCACTGGCAGCCATGCAGCCCCAGACCATGACCTTCAAAGGATGCTTCACAATGAGATTGAGTCACTCAGGCTTGAACTCCTCTCCAGGAAACCTCCTCACCTAGGTGTCTGCCTGGCTACCAAACAGGCAGAAAGTGCTTTCATCGCTGAAAAGCACCTTTTCCCACCGTTTCACATGTCTAGCGTGAGTTCTTCCGTGTCCAGTCAATCCGGTTGCACCTTTGGACATCAGTCATCAGTGGCTTGTTGCGTGCCTTGCAACTCTGCAGACCAAACTGCGGGAACCGGCAACAAACTGTTGATAAGGTGACACTGACATGACAGCTGTCTGACCACTCACGCAGTAGCTGAGGTGAGGTGATTGCTCAATGGAATGCGTCAAAGTGCGTGATCCTAGCATGATTTTGATGCATGTGGATGACCAGACCGAGGCATGTCTGCCACCAAACTCGCTTTCTTCTCATGTACAATCTGTGACTGCAGCCGACTTTGCTAGTAATCTGGCAGCATGAAAATCCATGAAAATTTGTTGTTCCAAGGAATATTTCTTAAATAATAGTTTATTTTCATTTTTAATTCTTCATTCTGCAAATGCAGATTTGTTTGTTTAATAAATGGTGTTGTTCACAAATCTACTAAAAGTCATTTGAGAACATGGCAATTCACTACTTTTCATGGTTCAAGGGCCTATAAACATGCACTTATCTAGTTGAAGCTGGATTTGAACCAGCAACCTCTGGATTACAAACCCACATACTTAGACTACTGAGCTATACACTTACACTGAACTAGTCTAAGTTGTAACTTTTCAAGTGGAATGAATTGCAATGTACCTGACTATTATACTCATTAAGGTCAGTTCATTTACAGTTCCTACTTTCAAGAGCCAGCCACCAATCTAATTAATTTTTAAGTACACCTCCTGTAATATGTAATACACGTTTAAGTTCATTTCCAGGTAAGCATTTCAGGCAAGGCAGTGCTCATTGACACAGATTATAAAGTTTGTTTCACTCTGCAGCTCCTGGACCTGCCCACTCTCCTGAAGACCAATAGCTCTGATGTATATTTGCATAGCATGACAGGGTACTGCCTTTGTTTTAACCTTTCACCATGATGGTGTTGAATAGGGCAACCGTATAAATACCCAAGAAACTTTAAGTAATAACTGCATTTCCAATAGTGGATCCTAGTAGGATCTATTGGTTTCTGTTTTGTTGTGGGTATTTGGGTGGTATCTTGAAAGATGTATGTCCATGGAAAAATGAAAAAAAAAAGTGTTTGCTCAATGCTTGTTTTCCTGCTGCATCCTCATAACAAGCCATCTCAGGCACAAGAACTATGCACAGTTTATTTCTAGCAGCTGGAGTGATAATTTAGCCACTAACCACCCAATTTCCCTGTATATTAAACCTCCTTACCAGGCTAGATGAAAATTAACATCACACCCAAAATAAAGCAACTGCTCAAGTACCTAATAGAGTAGGACTTGTCATGGCATTCACGTAATTAAAACCAGCAATAATTCCAATTGCTGACACAGATCCCTAGCTGAAAAGCTATTACTCTGGGCCAACAAATAAGTACTTCTACATGGAAGAGACTTATATCTGTGGCATTCCATTTTCAGTTGCGGTGGGTTTCTAAATTTGGGCTTCCAAAAATCAAGCCTAATAAAAAAATTTAAATATTAAATGAGCAAATTGATTTGATTTGTCCTTCTATCCCACCTTGTGATCTAAAAAGCAATGAGGCTGCCACACATAATATCAGCTCTATGGAAATACAGTCCCATAGCCACTACGGGAGCTCTCACCTTCTTTCACAATTGTGTTGTGCAGTCTAACAAATGGCCCTTAAGCCATGAACAGTAGTGAATGTAGTGAATTACTATGTTCTCACATTACTTTTTGTAGTTTTGTGAACAACACCATTTATTAAACAAATAAATATGCATTGGCAGAATGAAGAATTACAAATGAAAATAAACTATTATTTAAGAAATATTCCTTGGAACAACAAATTTTCATGGATTTTCATGCTGCCAGATTACTAACAAAGTCGGCTGCAGTCACAGAGCAGTTGTAAAGATTCTACAAAAGAAGAAAGCGAGTTTGGTGGCAGACACGCCTCGGTCTGGTCATCCACATGCATCAACATCATGCTAGGATCATGCACTTTGACGCATTCCATTGAGCAATCGCAAGTTGACCTCACCTCAGCTACTGCGTGAGTGGTCAGACAGCTGCCATGTCAGTGTCACCTCATCAACAGTTTTGTCTGCGGGGTTGCAAGGCACGCAACAAGCCACTGATGACTGATGTCCAAAGGTGCAACCGGATTGACTGGACACGGAAGAAGTCACGCTGGACATGTGAAACGTGGGAAAAGGTGCTTTCCGGCGATGAAAGCACTTTCTGCCTGTTTGGTAGCCAGGCAGACACCTACAGTATGTGAGGAGGTTTCCTGGAGAGGAGTTCAAGCCTGAGTGGCTGAACCTCACTGTGAAGCATCCTTTGAAGGTCATGGTCTGGGGCTGCATGGCTGCCAGTGGCATCGGACATCTGCACATCGTTGACAGCATGGTCAGTGGGACCAAGTACATCACAGTACTGCAAAAGTGTATGGTGCCGTCAGTGCAGCAGCTGTTTACAAGCTGGTTCCTGTTCCAAGATGACAATGCACCGTGCCATTGCTCCAAACAGGTGATCAACTGGAAGCGTCAGAACAACATCGATCAATTGAGTGGCTTGCTCAATCTCCCGATCTGAATCCGATTGAGAACTTGTGGCACAAGGTGGCTTTGGAGATATCCAAGAGACATCCAAAATCAAAACATGAGTTGATTGAGTCACACTGTAAAAAATGTCCGTAGATTTACAGTAACAGTAAAATACCGTATAAATGCTACCGGATAAAACCATATTCCACAAAACATGCGATAACCTTAGAATTTACAGTGAAAAACCGTAATAAGTTTTACAGAGTAAGACGTTACATTTCACAGTTAAAAACATATGAAAATATGGTTTATTGCAGTAAAATTAACAATATACTGCACTGTAATCCCGAATAAGTTGGCAAAACTCAAAAAATTTGAGGTAATCAGTTGCATCAAATTTTTTAAGTTATGAAATTTCCAGTTTTAAGTAAACAGAAAAATCTAGTTTTGAGTTTGTTGTACTCATGCAAAATAATTTGTTCTTACTTAAAATACCCAAGTTACCCTGTTTATACATTTTGAGATCAATTAACATTTTTTTTAATATCTCCCAACATTCACTTGTTCACTTTTTTTAAGTGTGCTTATATATTTAAGTTAACTCAACATGAAAATGTAACTTAAAGCTGTTTAACAATGTTCTTATATTTGACTGCAAGTCCCCATGGGGAAACTGCCTTTTATGTCTCCCTCAACTTGCTCTTTGTAAGTAAGTTGTCCATGAAGTGCAGCCACTCATGGCTGTGCCCAGGAAGCTGGGGGTTAAGGGCCTTGCTCAAGGACTCACAGACATGCTGAAACTGGATTTGAACCGGTGACCTTGTGATTATTGGCACACAGGCTTAGCCCACTGAGCCATACAGAACACATGGACCCTGTTGCTTGAGTACAAGAACTTTTATAAATAAATTACAAATATCAACTCTAAACACAGAAAGCATACAATAGGTATTTTAGACATCCAGAAATTGTGCAAATGTTGCAAAAGTAGTCAAGTAGAAAACAATTTGAATAGTGGAATATAATCGTGTGCATTATATGTGTGTATGATCAGCAGGGTTTAAATATGAGTACAGTCAATCAATTTCAATACATCTATATTGTACAGCACAATACTATATACAGTACTATACACTATATACAATATCTATACAGTATCTAAGTAGTATTGCATTTGTAAAATGCAACTAGAAAACCGCTTGTCTCATGCTGTCTTGCCATGCTTCCCCAAAGATAATACTTGTTACAGTTCGCATCAGTTAGCATAGCACTGCGCTAGCAGACCATAGCTGCTCTGGGTAAAATTGTTCTAAAATACGTTACACAGCAAATGTGCAAGTGTTAAATTAACACTGCATACTGTTTATATTGGCCCACAGCATTCAGTGTTACCTATAATATTTTACAGTGTGCAGTAAGTTTTGTTTTTACAGTGTTAATATTTATTAATTCATATAGTGTTCAATTGACAACCTAGACTGTTAAGTCATCAGCTCCACATATTAGCCCCATTTCAATATGCACACAAGAAGTCATAAGGATCAGAAGAGCCACCCCAGATTCACCCACCATAATGAGAAAGACTCTGACCAAAAAAGACCAGCTTTTTCTTGTCTTATGTTAAAGTGTTGTTGGCTAAGTTCTGTCTGATCTTGAAGATTTAAGAGCTGTGGTTCTGATGGTTTTCCCCTGATTTGTGGTTTTATATATGTTGGTGTCTGGTCAAAGAAAGTTTTGTGGAGACGTACAGGACGTGTCTCTAGAGTGATATGTATTTTAATGGAGTGGGGGTGCATTTGATTGCTAGTCTGGCCCTTGGATGATTAATATATGCGGAAAGGCGTTAGGACAGTTGTGATGCCCTTTTCTGTGCAGCTCCTGGTACCGCCCACTCCACTGTAGACCAATGGTACTGGATGTATATTTGCATAGCATGACACGGTACTGTTTTTGACTTAATAGATTTTTTTTTTCAATCCACCGCGATTGTGATGAATAGGGCAAGAGAATAAAAACCACAGAAATGCCACTTGTGTGCTTGCCAATGACTAAATGAGATTAATTAGCCTATATGGTTTGACTAAAGGCAGCACTAGGTGGGAAAGAAAAGGCCATGGAAAATCAATATATATTTTTTTCCTCCTTTTCTAAGCCTGGGCTCTCTAGGTAAAGTATCCAGATCACATGCACCACTACACTTAAGATTGCAGCACAAATACACCGCTCAGACCAACTAGCATACACAAGTAGCACAATGTGGTGAAGACTAATATCAGTGCCATACCATCCTCAGTCGTGGTGGGTTTCAAAAATTAAGCTTAATTAAAATCTGAATATTAAATGAGCAAAATGATTTTATTTGTTCTTCCATCACAAGTTGTGGTCTAAAAGCAATAAGGCCACCACCCATTCTGGCTGCTTTAGCTGAAACACACTCCAACCATTACCGGAGCTCTCACCTTTTCGCAGCCCTGTTAAATAATTGTTATGCAGTTGAACACAGGCAAGTTTTATAATCTGTGTTTGGTGGCTGGTGTTATACATTTCACACACATTAATACCACAAGCAGTTCATAGATGAACTTAACTGGTCCTTTCTTATACAAATACAAAAAACCTATTAGTCATGCTTAAATGAGAAAAGGCAATGTTGGTCTAAGTCTTTCTTATTATGGTGGGTTAGTAAAACACAGCAGCTGAATGCCCAAATGAGTTCAAATGAGTGCATATTAAAATGGGGCAGACATGGGCCACCCATTTTGTACTTGTGTGCCACCCATATTGGCTTGCAATCCAGGAAGAGGTGGCGACTTACTGACTTAACAGTCTATGTTGTCAACTGAACACTATAAGAGTTTTAAGAAATATTAACACTGTAAAAACAACACTCACTGCACACTGTAAAGTATTATAGGTAACACTGAATGCTGTGGGCCAATATAAACAGTATGCAGTGTTAATTTAACACTGGCACATTTGCTGTGTAACGTATTTTAGAACAATTTTACCCAGAGCAGCTATGGTCTGCTAGCGCAGTGCTATGCTAACTGATGTGAACTGTAACAAGTATTATCTTTGGGGAAGCATGGCAAGACAGCATGAGACAAGGGGTTTTCTAGTTGCATTTTACAAATGCAATACTACTTAGATACTGTATAGATATTGTATATAGTGTATAGTACTGTATATAGTATTGTGCTGTACAATATAGATGTATTGAAATTGATTGACTGTACTCATATTTAAACCCTGCTGATCATACACACATATAATGCACACGATTATATTCCACTATTCAAATTGTTTTCTACTTGACTACTTTTGCAACATTTGCACAATTTCTGGATGTCTAAAATACCTATTGTATGCTTTCTGTGTTTAGAGTTGATATTTGTAATTTATTTATAAAAGTTCTTGTACTCAAGCAACAGGGTCCATGTGTTCTGTATGGCTCAGTGGGCTAAGCCTGTGTGCCAATAATCACAAGGTCACTGGTTCAAATCCAGTTTCAGCATGTCTGTGGGTCCTTGAGCAAGGCCCTTAACCCCCAGCTTCCTGGGCACAGCCATGAGTGGCTGCCCTTCACGGACAACATACTTACAAAGAGCAAGTTGAGGGAGATATAAAAGGCAGAATATTACAATGTAAACCCTGGAATTTGACAGCTATAAACTGTTTTTATAGCAACATAAATATGTTAATTAGACAGTTATAAACCGTAAAAAAAACAATTAAAATCCGTAAAATATACAGTACAGTGGGTGCAGACCTGTAAAACCAATAACGTTGCTACCGTATTTTTGACGGTAAAGTTCTGGCAACCACAGCTGCCAGTTTTTTACTGTAAAATTTACGGTTTATTTTTTACAGTGCACTCATTACAGCCTGGAATCATGTTATCACCCATGATCACCTCATCAAACTGGTTCACTCAATGCCAATATGGTGCAGGCAGGTGATCAAGAACAAAGTGTGGCCCACCAGATACTGAGCCATCACTGAGACACAAAAAGTCCTTTTTCAAGGCCACCTACACGAACATGAAGAAAGCTTGACGCATGTCTGTTCTACTATATATGAAGTATACACATTTATTTTGCACCTTTAGCCAGAGAAATACATTACGCATATTACTCAATAAGACAACTGACATGGGAGCTTTAACAAACAAACTCAGAAAAGTAAATCCAAGCTAGAATAAAAACTTGATTTTTATTACTGTGTCCCCTGTAACACTGTTTTCAAATAAATATATTGGCTCAATGAAGGAGTTAAAAGTAAAAGGTCAAAAGTTGGAAAAAATTCTAAATTAACAAGCGGTTGCAGACTTTTGCATACCACTGTAGTGTGGCTGCGTTTTTATAAAGAAGACTCCTCTTCACAAGCTGTGCAATACCATTTAACATTTGTTATGTGTTTGAATTGGCTCTTGGTCATGCCAGTACAGACACGGTGTTGCCACCTCTGGCATCCATTACAGAGTATCTACAGAGGGATTAACAACATACAGTATAGGACAAGTAGCCATATTTTCACATCTATCAAATGACTACAGTAATTTCCCTCACCCAGTCACCATCTTTATTTTGAAACTGTCCACACCATTGGCAGGCCTCCTCAAGAGATACTGTAAGGAAATAAGCATAAACTTACTGGTGAGCAGGCATTCATCATTATACTTATCACCCAGTTTGCCAATCATGTTCACACACCCTTCTGACTGACTTTGCCTGAGTCACTTGCCCTTTATTGTGCTGTTGTGTTTTTTTTCCACTGTAACACAATTCAGTCTTCAAATGACTTCACTAACACTGTTTTCAAATTAGTTGTACTCTTGGCATAGCAATCTGACTTTTCCGGCTCAGATTCTATGAAAACATAGCTATAAGGCCATTTTGTCAAAAGGGGCTGACAGACATTCGCTATAGTCATGTTATTTTAATATAATATAATATAATATAATACAAAATTCTTTAAAACCTGTTAAGTCTAAAACTGTAAGAGTAGGTGTACTTGTTTACAAAACAAAAAACAAAAGTTCTCTTACATAACTTTTGTAGTATTTGAAGGATTTTATACCCCCATTTTAAGCACAACTGTACAATTGATTAACCCTGCCCATAACAGCCTTTTACCCCTAACTAGCACCGGATCCCCACAGGGCTGTGTGCTGAGCCCCCTCCTATACTGCCTCTACACCCACGACTGTAGTCCGACCCACAACAACAATCTCATCGTCAAGTTTGCCGACGACACTACGGTGGTCGGACTCATCTCTAAGGGAGACGAGGCAGCCTATAGGGATGAGGTCCTGAAGCTGGAGGCCTGGTGTTCAGAGAACAATCTGACTTTGAACACCAAGAAAACTAAAGAGATCGTTGTTGACCTCAGGAGGCACGGCACCGACCTAACCCCCCTATACATCAACGGTGAACGCGTGGAGAGGGTCCATACTTTCCGGTACCTAGGGGTCCTCATCTCGGACAATATCTCATGGACCGAGAACATCACAGAGGTCGTCAAGAAGGCACAGCAGCGGCTCCACTTCCTGAGAGTCCTCAGGAAGCTGAATCTCAACCAGGATCTGTTTCTGACCTTCTATCGCTCGTCCATTGAGAGCCTCCTGACGTACTGCATCACAGTGTGGTACGGCAGCTGCACCATGGCAGATAAGGAGAGGCTTCATAAAGTTGTCAAAGCTGCCCAGAAGATCATCGGCTGCCCTCTCCCCTCTCTTATGGACATATACACCTCCCGCTGCCTCAGCAGAGCAAGGAACATTATCAAGGACACATCCCACCCTGGCTCTGATCTATTCAACCTGTTGCCCTCAGGAAGACGCTACAGGTGCATCAGGACTAGGACAGACAGACTCCGGAACAGTTTTTTCCCTAGAGCCATACTCACACTGAACACACACTGAACACACACTGTACACACACTGAATACACACAGAAAACAATCACTCCCCCTACTATGGTCTTCCTCCCCTTTCTCCCTTTCACACACACACTAAAAAATCTTACCACATCTATTTATTATATATTATCACTGTGTAATAATCCGGTCAATGTGAAATTGTGCATTCGTTCACTTTATATACATATGCTAGTGCAATAAGATATATTACACTGTCACTTTAATACTTTCTATTTGTTTACATTGCTTATTTTTATACATATTTTATACATACTTTAGATACTACTTCTCTTTTTATATTTTATATGTATATGTTTGAGCACTGACCCAAGGAGATGCTTTTCATCTCATTGTATATGTAAAAAATGTATAATGACAATAAAAGGCATTCTATTCTATTCTATTCTATTCTATTCTAACTGTGCAGTATCTGTACAAACTGGACACATCTGGTTTGACCGCCCCAAAGAGCTTTGGTAAGTTAAAGTTTACCTTGCCTTATGTTTCTATTACAGTTTTTCTGAATTGCTAAAAGACTAAACCTCATTCTTGGAACAAAACTTCCAATTGCCAAAACTAATTTATTGAATCAATCACTCTTTTGGTGAAACTTTAAACACAATTTGCAGATTTGAGCAAAACTCTAAACACATTCCCATTCATCAAAACACATTTTGCACTGTGGTGAACTTTGATGCAAAATAGAAAACACAGGCTGCAGAAGTTCAGCACAGCCACCAGTCATCATTTAAACACAATGACTCAAAACTGTTCACACATGTTTCTAAACATGAGAAGAAGGCAAAGAGTGACTAGAACATACAATATGTGCTAGATGAGAGTGCAAGTGCCACTGGTGAGTTGAAGTTTGACGTCAACGTACAGATGGGTCACACAGAGGATTCTTCCCGCATCACCCAGCAAGGTGTCCCTATTGCTCACTACCGACAGTTACCGTACTTATGACCAGAGACCCACACAACAATTACGTTTCAAACATTTTCAGACAACTTCACATTATATGTGATCGTAGAGCTAAATTATTCCCTATTAGTTATGAAAGATTATACAATTTTTTACTTACACGGTGACTATACCCTTATTAGACTGCATTTTCCACCATCGCTGACGTATTTACCCGGGACTAAGCTTCTAACTACAGCTCGTGAGTTGTTTGAAATACGCAACTTAAGGACAGTGTTTGCGAACGTTCCTTCGAACTATGGTTTTGGGAAATGCACCACAGAACGGAAAGGTTAAGGAAGAGCTTTTTCCCCCAGGTCATAATGCTCCTAAATCAGGACAATACTCAATGCCTCTAGGTGCTGCTTCACCCTGTCCAAATCATTGGCACATTCCTCAGGCCTCTTGCACATTTCACTTATGTATAGATTATGTACAGCTGAACATTTCATTTTTTATCTTATTATTTTTCTTATTTTTTCTATATTTTGTTACTCTCTTATCATGCACAGCTGCTCAGAGTGACCAGGGTTACATTCCACTGCATGTTGAATGTGTACAACTGTGTACGTGACGAATAAACCTTTTGAATCTTGAATCTTCAATCTTGAATTTTCGTAAAGTACAAATTCCGACCTTCCTGGCAATATATCACATGTGCTGGGGCCTCACTTCTACGTGCCACTTCCGTGGACTTTTAGTTTAAGATTATAGATAGCAGCTTTCACATGGTTACAGTGTACAGGGCGAAGTGCACATTTAGAAATCTTGCCCCGGGCACTTTCATGCATTTTCGTATAGTACAAATTGCCAGCTTTCCGGCAATATATCACATGTCCCAGGGCAGGATTTCTACGTGCCACTTCCGTGGACTTTTAGTTGAAGATTATTTATGGCAGCTTCCCCATGGTTACAGTGTACAGGGCGAAGTGCACATTTAGAAATCTTGCCCTGGGAAGTTCCATGCATTTCCGTATAGTACAAATTGCCAGCTTTCCGGCAGTATATCACATGTCCCAGGGCAGGATTTCTACGTGCCACTTCCGTGGACTTTTAGTTGAAGATTATTTATGGCAGCTTCCCCATGGTTACAGTGTACAGGGCGAAGTGCACATTTAGAAATCCTGCCCTGGGAAGTTCCATGCATTTCCGTATAGTACAAATTGCCAGCTTTCCGGCAATATATCACATGTCCCAGGGCAGGATTTCTACGTGCCACTTCCGTGGACTTTTAGTTGAAGAATATTTATGGCAGCTTCCCCATGGTTACAGTGTACAGGGCGAAATGCACATTTAGAAATCTTGCCCCGGGCACTTTCATGCATTTTCGTATAGTACAAATTGCCAGCTTTCCGGCAATATATTGTAATAAATCCTCTGTGGGTATTAAGGATCTATCCTTTAGCTATCCTAGCCCGCTCCCCACAGGTTACCCACCCAGCAAGCCCAAGGGATACACACCACCAATTTAGGGATCAAATACTTTATTTAATTAATTCATCACCCCTCAGCACAATACAACCAGCTAGGGAGCAGATAAACAGGCTGTAACCCCGCCGCCAGAGTGTGTCACACAGCAACTCAGTAGGTTCACCAGCACCCCCCTCACAGAAGCACAGCAAGCCAAGCAAAATCGTAATTCACACCCGATTACACCAAACACCCCCCTCCGAGGCGGCAGCGTACACCATCCCATCCAGCCCTCCCTTAACCCACCGTATTGCACAGACCCGATCGGCTGACCATCCTAAAAACACATACACACACACACAAACATACACAAGAAGAATCTTAAAAAGGACACTTCCCTTTCCTCTACCAGACCCACCCACGGGGTCTAATCAACTAAGCCCCAGGGATTAAACAAGGCTGGGAACCAACTTCCTCCTGGAATGACAGTAGTCTCACCCGCCGGCAACAGTCTCGCCCTAATAAATCCGCGCAACCTCTACCTATTTCACCCCCCTACCTATCTTCGCCGGCAGCGATCCTAATGACCGCGACCAGCACTAATCAGCCCCTCACGCAACACTGACCGGCATTCCTCTCCCTCGTCTCCAACCTTTCCCCTCTTATCACCACACTCCGCTACATGCCCCTCCCCCACTTAGTTATTGATTTCACCTGTGGCTAATCTCCTTATTACTCCTGGACAGTCTCATCCATTCACCACACTTCCCCCTTGCCAGGAAAAAAAGACTCGTCCCCGAGTCAGTCCAACCCCAATTCAAAATCCTTCGTCCACACCGGCCGCCGCTTCTCCCGCCGCAGATGTCCTCGTCCTGAGAGGAGTGGCCGCACCATTTCCTCGGCCTCCATGTTGCTGTCCTTTTCACTCTGGTCTCCGACTCTCTCATCCCCACCAGTGATCCAATGTCCCTCTGGCTGGCCCTCTGCTGCTTGTAACCCTCGATCAGCTCCCATTACTTCCACCTCCTGCAACCTGGCCGCAGCTGCTGGTATACACGGTGGTACCTCCCTGTCCACCTCCACCGGCTCGGACGACCTTGGCAGGGGTGTTGAATCCATAGATGGGTTACTGTCCAGAGGATCCTCCTTTTGCACACTGGATGGTTCCCCTGCACCAGACAAACAGACAAAAGGTTTAAGCCTATTAAAATGCACTATTGTGTCCGAACCCCCTTCAGGCTGGCCCACTCTATAAAGGACATCAGAAATTACTTCCAACACCTTAAAAGGGCCCTTATAACGTCTCTGTAGTTTGGGACAACGGCCCCTCTTCCTCGCTTTATTCTGCACCCATACCTGCTCTCCCACAACATAGTGCTGATGATTTACTCTAAAATCATAAACCGCTTTTTGCTGTGCAGAGGCCCGTTCCTGGTGTCTCTTCACTGCCCCCACCACAGTAGACAACGTATCAGTGAGTGCCTGCACATACTCTGACACCGCTGAAAACCTCTCCTGATGACCCATATTCCACATCACATCCACAGGGAGAATGATCTCCCGACCAAATAACACCTTATATGGTGTGAACCCTGTGGACGCATGCACACTACTCCTGTAGGCCATAAGGACATACGGTAATAGAACATCCCAGTTCATCTGGTTGTCCTCCACGAACAATGCCAACATAGACAACAGGGTTCGATTGAATCTTTCCACCATCCCATTAGATTCAGGATGGTAGGGAGATGTTCGCGTCTTCTGTATACAAAGCAACTGGCACATCTCTCTGAACAATGTAGATTCAAAATTTCTCCCTTGGTCAGAATGTATACTGCGTGGAGCCCCTAACCTACACACCCACTGCTCTACCAGGACTTTAGCCAACGATTCTGCTTCCTGGTTTGGCACGGCATAAGCCTCCGTCCATTTTGAAATATTAGCTTGTAATTTCTGAATTCCTAAGTGCCCCCCTGTGGCAGTACTATGCAGCATTTGCAAAGCTGCCGGTACCAAGCTCCTAGGAAGCACCACCTGGGCCCCGGGGGCTGCATCAGAATAACTCGGTGGGACCCGGACCAGCCGCTGGCCTTGTAACTGCAACTGGCCCCACACACACTGGTATTTCTTCAACTCGGGATACTGCTGCCATATATCCACCCCACTCTGCAACCCCTGTATTAAACTAATAATTACACTAATCTCACCATCCTCCCTCTGTGCTTTACTTACTTCATCCTCCAACCCAAATTCCACCCCACCAGTCTGAGTTTGGGCCTCCACCCTTACTACACAAATACTGTCAGAGGGCCCTTTCTGCCCTGAAGAGGGGATAGGGGAGCTAGCCACAGCCACTTCCTCTGGTAATGCCTCAGGTAAGGACAAAGGCCTACGGGACAAAGCATCTGCATTAGTATGTAATTTCCCAGGGCGATGAATGATTTTATACTGGAATGCGGCCAGCTGCTCCACCCACCGAGCCAATTGTCCTTCTAGGCCCTGAAAATTATGTAGCCATCTCAGTGAACTATGGTCAGTACGCAAGGTAAATTCCTTCCCCAATAAGTAATGTTTAAAATGCTTTGTGAAAAATACCATGCTCAACAATTCCTTCCTAGTGGCTGCATACTTCCTCTCCTCTTTTGTCAGTGCCCTACTCGCATAAGCAACAACCCTTTCTACACCCTCCTCACCGTCCTGGCATAACACTGCTCCAATGCCAAAGTCACTTGCATCTGTATCAAGAATGAAACGTTTATGAGGGTCAGGGTACGCCAAAACTGGTGCTGTGATCAAAGTAGTCTTTAATTGTCGAAACGCCTCATCACACAACTCATCCCATTTAAATTTCCGTCCCTTTTCAGTTAACTGATGCAATGGCCTTGCCATGTCCGCAAAGCCCCTAACAAAACGGCGATAATAGGAGGCCAGCCCCAGAAAACTCTTAACATCTGTTTGAGTTTGAGGAACCGGCCAACTCCTCACAGCTTCCACCTTATCCTGGTCGGCCATAATGCCCTGAGCCGAAATAATGTGCCCCAGATAACGCACTTCGGTTGCAAAAAGGTTACATTTACCAGGCTTCACCTTTAAATTTGCCTGCCCCAACTTCAAAAGCACCTCATCCAGCCTATGTAAATGTTCCTCAAAAGTCCGACCAAAACAAATAATATCATCCAAATACACTAAACAGGTTGACCACTGCAAGTCAGCCAGAACCAAATCCATTAAACGCTGGAAGGTGCTGGGTGAGTTACATAGGCCAAAACTTAAAACATTAAACTCAAACAATCCCTGCCTAGTGATAAATGCAGTCTTTGGCCTGTCCCGAGGGTCAACCTCAACCTGCCAGTAACCACTGGCCAGGTCAAGGGTTGAAAACCATTGCGCATTGGCTAAACTGTCTAGGGCATCATCAATCCTTGGCAACGGATAAGCATCTTTCACTGTAACTTCATTAAGCTTACGGTAGTCTACGCAAAATCGGAGGCTACCATCTTTTTTCCGTACTGGCACTACCGGAGCTGCCCAAGGACTACATGAGGGTCGTATAATGTCATTCTCAAGCATCTGTTTAATATGGTCCGCGACCTCCTGCTGCAAATGCAGAGGCACCCGACGGGGGTGCATTTTAATAGGCCTAACACCCCCCGTATCAATTTCATGACGAGTCAGGTGTGTCCTCCCCAAATCACTATCATTCCAGCTAAATACGCCACTATGGCGTTGAAGTAACTCTCGAATAGCTATCAATTCTAAAGATGAGAAACCCTTTTCTGCCAACCCCAGCTGTGAAACAACATCTACAGGCCACTGTACGGTCTCTGCAGATATGGTATCCTGTTCCACAGTGACGTCCGTATAAAGGGTGCCCACCTTCATACCCTCCTTTAAAACACAGGGCCCCTCGGTCACATTTATAACCCTGACAGGTACCACCCCTTGCTGTGCGCTACAAACCACCCGCGCCACCATCAAGTCACAATGTGAAGACAGGGAGTCAGACGGTTCGAGCAGGCCTACCGCACGGCCTGCCAACAACCCTTCCACAACCCCAGCAACAATGGCCTCCGTGCGTGGCCCTACTACAGTATCTGCCTGTACAGTAACTAGTTTTGGTTCATTAGCCTCAGATGATGAAATTAGAGGCAATTCCTTCCCCATCAAACTACAACATTTATTAGCAAGGTTAATCACAGCCCCATATTTTGACAGGAAATCAATCCCCAGCAAAATTTCGGTAGACACATCAGCCACTAAGAAATCCACAACCAAGGCCAAAGGTCCAAATTGACAAATGGTTTGCCACCTCCCAACCACCTGCATATCACCCCCATTTGCTGCTGATGCTACACCCTGATACGCTGTTAACTCCCCCATCCCCTTCGTAAACTGTAACCACCTCTGTTTGGGGATGATAGTAGATACAGGGGCGCAAGCCTCTAACACATGAGAAAAACACCCACCTATTTTTGCATTAAGGTAGATACCGGAGCTATCCGGGGAATTGTGAGCCAGTCTGGCCAGTCTGCAGAAAGGGGTGGGCATTTGGCCCACTGTGCCCACCCCCTCTAGTTTCCCTGCACATAGGGACAGTTACGACGCAGGTGCCTAGTGCATCCACACTCCCAACATGCATCTCTAGCAGTTGCTATTGCTGCCCGTTCAGGTCTACCTTGCTGACCACGCCTCCTTTCCTCACTATTACTCCCCCTGCTCATCTCAGTCACGATAGGGGACGGCAAAGACGCCACCGTCTGCTGCAGCGTTCTAACCTCTTGCCTTAAACCCTCCACCACCCCCAACAAGAGCTCCATCTGTTGATCCCTAGGTGATTTTTCCGTAACAGCACACACCCGGGCATCATAACTAATCTGAGACCTTTCCAGACTCTTTATTAATTCCAACTCGGCAGCTATATTAATGGCTTCTTCTAATGTATTAGGCTTCCGACCGCGAAGATATATTCTCAAATCGCCACTCCCAACATGTTCTACAAAGTGGTCTCGAGCAAACATATCACGCGTCACATTATCGGCAGAAGGATAAGCTTTATAAATAAGCCGGCGCAATGCCATACCAAAATCCCGAGCCGATTCGTCTGGCAATCGTCTACGGGACAAAAAATTGGCTCTGTTCCAGTCATCACTATCACATGGTTCCAGACATCTGCCTAATGCCTCTTTTAAACTTAAATAATCACTGCGAGCAGCCAAAGGCAACCCGGAATACAACTCTCTTGCACGCCCCGACAAGAGAAGTGACAAAAATTTCATTTTTAAAGAATCATCCCAACCATTCACTTCGGCAGCCACTTCAAACTGGGCAACCCAATCAGACCATTCCCGATTAGTACCAGTAAACGTTTCGGGCATAAACACCGGACGAGTTGCTACTGGCAAACCCTGAACGGAGCTACCCTCCCCCCTCGGTGGCTGTTCCACTACTTCTGGGTCAGACATCATCCCACCACTGCCACCAGTGTAATAAATCCTCTGTGGGTATTAAGGATCTATCCTTTAGCTATCCTAGCCCGCTCCCCACAGGTTACCCACCCAGCAAGCCCAAGGGATACACACCACCAATTTAGGGATCAAATACTTTATTTAATTAATTCATCACCCCTCAGCACAATACAACCAGCTAGGGAGCAGATAAACAGGCTGTAACCCCGCCGCCAGAGTGTGTCACACAGCAACTCAGTAGGTTCACCAGCACCCCCCTCACAGAAGCACAGCAAGCCAAGCAAAATCGTAATTCACACCCGATTACACCAAACACCCCCCTCCGAGGCGGCAGCGTACACCATCCCATCCAGCCCTCCCTTAACCCACCGTATTGCACAGACCCGATCGGCTGACCATCCTAAAAACACATACACACACACACAAACATACACAAGAAGAATCTTAAAAAGGACACTTCCCTTTCCTCTACCAGACCCACCCACGGGGTCTAATCAACTAAGCCCCAGGGATTAAACAAGGCTGGGAACCAACTTCCTCCTGGAATGACAGTAGTCTCACCCGCCGGCAACAGTCTCGCCCTAATAAATCCGCGCAACCTCTACCTATTTCACCCCCCTACCTATCTTCGCCGGCAGCGATCCTAATGACCGCGACCAGCACTAATCAGCCCCTCACGCAACACTGACCGGCATTCCTCTCCCTTGTCTCCAACCTTTCCCCTCTTATCACCACACTCCGCTACATGCCCCTCCCCCACTTAGTTATTGATTTCACCTGTGGCTAATCTCCTTATTACTCCTGGACAGTCTCATCCATTCACCACAATATCACATGTCCCAGGGCAGGATTTCTACGTGTCACTTCCGTGGACTTTTAGTTGAAGATTATTTATGGCAGCTTCCCCATGGTTACAGTGTACAGGGCGAAGTGCACATTTAGAAATCCTGCCCTGGGAAGTTCCATGCATTTCCGTATGGTACAAATTGCCAGCTTTCCGGCAGTATATCACATGTCCCAGGGCAGGATTTCTACGTGCCACTTCCGTGGACTTTTAGTTTAAGATTATGGATGGCAGCTTCCCCACGGTTACAGTGTACAGGGCGAAGTGCACATTTAGAAATCCTGCCCTGGGAACTTCCATGCATTTTCGTATAGTACAAATTGCCAGCTTTCCGGCAATATATCACATGTCCCAGGGCAGGATTTCTACGTGCCACTTCCATGTTTCAATATAACAAATGCTTTAATTGCAATATCCTTTTTATTTTATTTATTTCGTGTATTAATTCTGATAAAATGGCTTGTAGAGTGGCAACCACGTTTCTAGGTAGATATTTCACAGGAGTGCTTTCAAGCTGTACAGTATAGCTGTACTTATATGAGAAAATTTAATCAGATAACACCAAAACAGTTCAATAGTGCTTGGATGTGAGATCTACAGAAATACAGAATTACAATAAAATACTGACATGTTTGGTGAAAGACATATTTATTTATTTATTTATTATGATTTATTTTATTCGTCAGGAACAGGCATCCATGAACAGTGACGTTGGTAGCCATGGACATCCACATCTGTCTGACGGGACAAGAGAGGGGAAAAATGCAGATTATCCTCGACCAGAGAACGCTCAACAGATAATATATAGAACATTTTCACATGTTTAACAAATTAACAATGAAATTAATGTTAACATTAAGAACAATACGATTTCGGACATCCGTATTGTACTGACTGCGCAGTTGCACCGCAATGCTGAGCTCCTCCTTTTGTTTACGTTCGGCGGAGTCCGGCGGAATCCGCATTTTACCCTCACCCGCATGAAAACAACAGCGAAACCGTGTACTAATCAGCGCGCGACAGGGGAAACTGAATTGCCCAGAACACCGGCGCTGGACCTTCTTCCCAGCACAGCTTCCAGGGGTGACCATGCCCAGCGACTCCCACAGCCAGGCTCCCTTCTCCGGGGACACACAGCGCATGGGGCTGCTGGAGACTTCCGGCAGTGCGGCCTCCTCCTAGCCCCGTAATCGTAATGCCGCCTCCGCTGCCTCGGCTAGCCACCCCTGGCGGTCGCGCTAATTCTCCCAGTTGGTCAACTCACCGCTGAGCTGCTCCAGCTCCTCCGCAGGTTTCAGCAGCCGCTCACGGTCACGATGGTCCCGCTCCTGCTGCTTGTCAAGTCCGCGGCGCTCTGCAGCCAGCCGGGCCTCCCAGCTGCAGCACGTCTCCTCCCGCTCCAACAGAGCAGCCCCCGCCCGCTGCGGATTCTCCTCACTGACGAGCAGGGAGCTCTTGACGGCCAGTGAGTGGCAGGAGCGTCTTCAGGGCGCGCTGCGCGGGTCTGGTGCATCCTGGATCAGGGTTCCCACAATTCTGGCACAACCGACTGGCTAAGCTGTTTCTAGCGCCGAGGTGGTTAAAATGGTACGGTCCACATTAGCGGTGTCTGAAATTGTTTTACATAGAAATTTTCCTACAAGGTGAAGTTAGCTTTTGTTTTTTTCTTTACAGCAAAAGAAAAGTTTTAAGACCCCCCAAACTGCTATTTTTGTCTCTTTGGGGGAGTCTGGGTCTTGGCGGGGGTTACTGTACCCCCCAGTTCCCCCCGTAATTCGAACCATGTGTCTATGCTGCTGAAATGAGCCTTGCATATTGCGAGTTGGACCGAAATCATCTTAGTGAAGTTTAGTTTGGTATTTGTAAAGCTGGCCTATCCAGTCATGCAAAAGGTTAAACTTAATTAACTATATGCAGTGGTGTAAAATTCAGCTTTCTTACTTTTGACATGAATTAACTTACTTTAATTAATTAAGCTACATATCACCCATCCATGTTTCCTAGCATTTACAGCACTGGAATGAAAATGATGCAAAATTTAATTAAAACACTGAACAGCTGTTGCCATCCCACCAACAGGGGGCAGGGCTGCCCTTCATCATATCAAGCAATGCAGTGTGAGGCTTCCTATGCATCTTGCTCCCTCCCTCTCCGCCTTGGCTTTGTTCAGCCATCTTACTTTGTGTTTCTGTGCCTATGTGCTTTGCTTGTTTCAACTGGTTTTAGGATCTAAACTGGTTAAAGACCATGGAGTGGCTGGTTAAGGAGGCTCACCAAAGCCTACACTGTCTGTAGTCTACACTGCCTACCCCTCACCCAACACATCGTCAGTCTCATGACACCAGGCAGATAACATAAGAACTATACAAACGAGAGGAGGCCATTCGGCCCATCGAGCTCGCTTGGGGAGAACTTAACTAATAGCTCAGAGTTGTTAAAATCTTATCTAGCTCTGATTTAAAGGAACCCAAGGATTCAGCTTGCACTACGTTATCAGGAAGACTATTCCATACTCTGACTACACGCTGTGTAAAGAAGTGCTTCCTTAAATCCAGTTTGAAATGTTCTCCCGCTAATTTCCACCTATGGCCACGAGTTCTTGTATTTGAACTAATGCTGAAGTAACTATTCGGTTGAACAGCATCCAAACCTGTTAGAATCTTATAGACCTGGATCATGTCCCCCCTCAGTCTCCTTTGCTTGAGGCTGAACAGATTTAGCTCAAATAACCTTTCCTCGTATGACATTCCTCTAAGACCAGGAATCATTCTTGTGGCCCTACGCTGCACCTTTTCTAAGGCCGCTATGTCCTTTTTAAGATATGGTGACCAAACCTGTACACAATATTCTAGGTGAGGTCTCACCAAGGAATTGTATAATCTTAGCATTACCTCCCTTGACTTAAACTCCACACACCTGGAGATATACCCCAACATCCTATTGGCCTTTTTTATTGCTTCCCCGCACTGGCGAGAATGAGACATGGAAGCATCAACATACACACCAAGGTCTTTCTCATAATCAGCTACCTTTATTTCAGTAGGTCCCATAAAATACCTGTACTTTATATTTCTGCTCCCTACATGGAGTACCTTACATTTGTCTATGTTAAATTTCATCTGCCAGGTGTCAGCCCAGTCACTAATTAAATTAAGATCCCGCTGTAGCTGCTGAGCCGCTAGTTCAGTATCTGCTACACCACCCACCTTGGTGTCATCTGCAAATTTCACCAGTTTACTGTATATATTGGTGTCTATATCATTTATGTAAATTAGGAACAAAAGTGGTCCTAAAATTGAACCTTGCGGTACCCCACTATGAACGCAGGCCCACTGTGACATCGAGCCTCTTATAACTACTCGCTGCTTCCTATCCGTTAACCAGTTATCAATCCAAGTCGCTACAGTTCCTAAAATACCTGTCGCTTTGAGTTTAAGTGAGAGCCTCTTGTGGGGAACAACATCAAAAGCCTTTTGGAAATCTAAATAGATGACATCATAGGCCTTCTTATCATCAACTTCCTGAGTAGCTTCCTCAAAAAACTCCAACAGATTTGTTAAACAGGATCTACCTCTCCTAAATCCATGCTGGCTATCCCTCAAAATGTTATTTGAGTCCAGGTAATCTACCATTTTCTCTTTGATTATAGCCTCCATAACTTTACCAGTTATACAAGTTAGACTGATTGGCCTATAGTTTGACAAATTACTTCTATCCCCTTTTTTGAAAATGGGCGTTATGTTGGCATGCTTCCAATCAGAAGGTACCACACCTTCAGATAAGGATTTTTGAAACAGTAATGTTAAGGGTCGGCAAATAATATCCCTCATCTCTTTTAACACTATAGGTAAGATGCCATCAGGGCCCTGTGATTTATTTATTTTGAGCTTAGCTAGGCTTTGCAAAACATCAGTTTCAGTTATATATATATTAGTTATAGACGATGTTGCATTAGTAATAAGAACTGGTAAGTTACTAGTGTCCTCGACAGTGAATACCCGTGCAAAACTATCATTGAACTCATTTACTATGTCAATGTCGTTTTCAATTATAAGACCCTTACTATCCTGCAGATTAGTAATTTCAGCTTTTAGAGCTCTTTTAGAGTTAAAATACTGGAAGAAACTTTTAACGTCATCCTTAGCCTCCAATGCGATCTTCCTTTCGACATTCCTTTTAGCTCGTCTAATGTCATTTTTTAATTCAGCCTGTAGATTTAGATACTCTTGATTTATTATGTCATCATCAGTTATTTTCCATCTCTGGAACAAAGCCCTTTTCCTCCTTACTTTATACTTTATGTCCCTATTAAACCACCTAGGTTGCAATTTCCTAGATTTATTCTTGCTAGAAACAGGTATGAAGTCCTCTTGTACTTGCAATAAAGTGCTTTTAAAAAATTCCCATGCCTCTTCAACAGTTTTGTTATTTAACTCCATCCAGTTCACAGTTTCTAGTTTTAATCTCATACAATTGAAGTTAGCCTTCCTAACATTATATATTTTTGATTTGGACTTTGCTCTTCTGGCACTAAACTTAACCTCAAATTTAACCATGTTATGATCGCTACTGTCAAGTGGTTCTAAAACATCTAATTTACCAATCCTGTCCTGGTTATTAGACAAAACAAGATCAAGAATGGCATCTCCCCTGGTAGGGGTGTTAACAAACTGAGTAAAAAAACAATCCTGTACTAATTCCACCATCTCAAGTTCATTTTCTGAAGAGCCAGCAACAATGTCCCACTGCATCCCCGGTAGATTAAAATCACCCATAACTACCACATCATTTTTATTGCTCATAATCCTAATATCACTGTATAACAATCTGCTTTCCTCAGCAGCTACATTGGGTGCTCTGTAACAAACACCGACAATTAGGCTATTTGAGTTTGTAGCATCTAATTTTACCCATATAGCTTCCGTACTTTTACTTATATCAGTAAGCTCCCTTGCCTGCAAGTTTTCCTTTACATATACTGCAACACCACCTCCCTTCTTACCTATACGATCTTTACGGAACAATGTGTAACCATCCATATTATATTCTTGTCCATCCTTATCACTCAACCACGTTTCAGTTATTGCTATAATATCATAAGAGTCCGATGAGATAAGAGCCTCTAAATCATGAATTTTATTCCTAATACTCCTGGCATTTAAATACAGACAACAAAGGGTAGGCCTATTACAGTGCCTACTTATAATATGAAGTTAAACATACCTTTACCTATCTTATCCTATGTTATCTTACGTTATGTGAAATGTCGCTATTTACATCTGACAGATAGCCCATCTCCACAGCCATCTCCAGAACCCCAGGGATGTCACTCAGCTGGTCCAGCACATCACTAGGAAATCTGACCTCATCTTCATCAAGTCTCGGTCGCAGGGGCACCCTCATTATCCCCGTACGAATAGTGAGCCTCAGAGTTTCCATTCCTCTGTTGCTTGCAGATGTGAGCTGAGCTCATGAAGTCGTTCCAGAACTGCTGGCACCAGTAATGAGCATAGCACTTGGCATCATAGGTCATCTTATTGTAGTTGCTTATATCGTAATTATTGAATTTTTCCATTTTTTCAATAACAAGAGAAGGGGACAAAAACGGTGGTGTTGGACCCATGACCAGCTGAGATGAGGGGGCCTGCACCAGAACGTGAGGCAGAGGGGTGGGATGAACTACGGCTGGGGCTGAAGATGGTTCTGGAGCTGGGCTAACTGGTGAGGCTACGCATGGGGATGAAGGAGGGGAGTCCATAAAAAGAGATGGAGAAGGAGGTAAAACAAAAGAGGATGGGACTGGTGAGGGAACTAAGAAGGAAGTTGATGATAAGGCTGGTGAGTAGGGCTCAGGGTGCGACGTTGTTGGGACTCGATGCAGGATGGTAGCGATCCCACATGGGTTGAATCGAAGGGGTTACTGGAGAATAGCAGCTTTTGTAAGTTCTTGGTATATGGCCCCCTTCCGTCCTTTAGGTTTCCTCCTTCGTCCTGATAAAAGAATGACGGTACAATTATGCAAAATAAAGTGTAAAAATACAAGAGTCAAATCAATTGATGGCTGTTAGTGACAGACAGACAGCACACTTGGCAGTCAGTACTGCACATTGAGAAAAATACTGCCGTCTCATTGTCTCATTGGAGACAGGAAACGAATGCTTGGGAGACTTACGCGCTGGTCTCGGATTGGGCTGCCTGCATTTCCGTAGGGGTACTTCACCTATAAAAACACACCAGTCAGTGCACAGATTGCCTGATATGCAGAACAGCATTTACTATAGAGAATAGCAACGCTGGAAAGGTTCATGTGCACCAAGGCTAACAGCCCACTCAATCCAAATGCTGGCATCAGGAACTGACTATTCAATCAAATCATTTACTGTATATAAGTAAGTGAACTTTATTGTCATTCACACCATACAATAGTACAACAACGGAAGCATAGCTGAACAAAATTGCATACCTCCAGGCTCAATGTGCAGACATAAAAAGACAGGTGCACATAGTCAACATATGGATAACACAAAGAAAATTTCACTTCTTACACAGAATTAAGACTGTGTAAGACAGCATAAGGCAGCACAGGACAGACACTAAATATACAAACCAATATACATATATCTTGCGCCTTCCATAAATTCCATTATTTCTTTACTCTCAGGGTACCTAAAGTAAGAATTCTGCCTTTTCTGATTTACATTATGGGGACATATTCACCTGTTATCTTAACTATTTCACAATGATTATCTGTGATGTTTAAACACATCACAGCAGCAGAATTTACCGATTCCATTATACAATACAGTAACCATGTGGATTAGAGCCCCGTATGTTTACCGTTTCATGGTAACAAACACGATCTATTACTGTAAGTAAAACTCCATCCATCCCTTATGAACATTTTATTTTTAAGTATTCCAAGACACACACTTCCAAAACAAGATGATTGTCACAGAATACAAGACTCAACAACACCAGACAGCCCTATTCTGACTTTCATTCTTCAAGTGTTGAGTTACTCTGGCCATCGTTTTGCCATTCTTACCGGGGCTAATGGAACCAGGGTTGTTTTCTGGAGCAATCCACACAAGTTTCGGGGTGACAATGAAACAAGACGGACCAATTAGTGCTGGGCTGTTTATCGGATATTTACGGAATATCGATATATTATCAAAACCAGATAAAGGAGGACACAATACAGTTTATATCGACATAATTTGGTCGTTTGTTAAAATCGGGCGCTATTAAAGACTTTGAATATAATTCCTTCCCCTTTTAGAAGTAACGCGAGAGCTGCGGTCCCGACGTTGCACAGACTCCCAGAATTCACAGCGAAAAGCGACCCATTCAGTTAGGATTCATGGGGGTTTGATGGAGGGCTTAATGCAATGGGACAGATAATATGTCACATGTGGTTTTTATTTAAAACTGAATATTTACCACACTTGAAGGAAATTTTCATGTATTGCTAATCTTCCTAAAAATACAGAGGTGGGTCTATGCACTTATGCCGATATTATGTTTTGTTTACCCATGTTTACAGTTTTATCCTTAACATAGCCTCCACGGGTTTGCTCTAAAGACATCTCATTTCATTTACACAATGACAATAAAGCTATCTTTATCTTATCTGAGAGTGGAAGAAGCAAAATGACGCAATGCTAACGTTAGCATTAGCAAACAGCTGCCTAGTAATCTTTGGAAGTAACGTTACTATAATTCCACTACGTTTGGCTGTAAGGAGTAATATAGCTAAATACCCTTTCAAGTTAAAAAACACAATTAACAGTACCGAAATTTAAATGGACTTGTTACTTTTGTCTTTCGTTAAAATATTAAGTTACAAATGCGTCCTGTTCCGCTAATTTCCGGTTTATGATCTAACGCCATCCGACCTTACTGACAATTTGTCAGTTGTATTGTTTCGCACTGTCACAGCTGCAACACTAAAATGATATAACTACCAGGCATTGGCATTGTCTCCGCGATCCTTGAAAATCCATCGTCAAAGCATCTCTGTTGCAGAAACATCGCTACCGAACATTGATTCGACATTCCCCCGATGTCTGCGCCATGTTTCTCAACAGCGAGGCGACGTTAATGTGCTCACTATGCTACCTATAGCCCACTGTTATTTTTCCTTATTTGGCTTTATAACCCACAACAGGTTTATAGTATATATGTATTCCTATAGGGTAGATGTGTTCTGTTAGCCCCACATGCAGGCATACTGTTTAAAAGCACATATATAGAAACAATCCATTACAACGTTTACTGTTTGATATTGACAACATGACAGAAACAGAAACACTAGGTTTAACACTTATGCTGAAGTGATTATAACACAGCAATACTGTCCGATAGTGGTGGGCGGATCGATCCAAATATCGATAATAATGTTGGTATTTATATTGATCAATACCAGTTTAATGAGATCGATACTTATAAGTTTCAATCTCTCTCCCGAATGCACCGCAGCTGTGTGTTCGCGCTGCTGCTCTCAATTGCTGCTCCCAGCTGTCACATGACTCAGCGGCGCCAGGCTAGCAAACAGGCGCGGGCGCACACACATACACACACACACACTATAATATTTCTAATAAAGTATTTTAATAGTGGGTCGCTGAGCCATGCTCACAATAATTAACCCTCTGGAGCCTAGGGGTAGGAAACACACTTTCACTGACTGGGGCATGGTCACACATTTCTTCAAATATCATAAACTTAATTCATGACAAATAAATTATTTCTTATATATTTGGTTTGGCAACAAACTCATCTCAATCTTAGTGTACTTTGTAAATATGTCAAATTTATGTGAAGTTTGTAATTTGACATTCAAAGTATAGACATTGCAAAATGCAGTTTGGAACACTTGCAGAAACATTATAAAAGTACATAGTAAGCAATGCTGGCAGTTTGTTTTGATCCCAGATATCTGATCACCAAAGTCTTGGCTACATGAAGATGACTAAATGGTGTAGTTGCAACATTCATTTGGATAAATAAATAAGAAAAACCTAACTCATGTAACTATTTCTGGCTCCTTTCATTGAATATGTAGCAACTTTAATGTGTATGAATGAACCATTGTCACCTGGCCACGTCCCTACCCCCCTTTTATGGCGCTGATGGGGACGTACAGTATCTGGATCGCGTTTCACCATTGCGCTGTTAATCAAATTACCATGCGAATGCGATTTGAATACGCGCTACACGCCCCCGATGCAGGTAAAACAAAGTAAGGTGACATGGTTTACTTTTTTGCCGATTCAACCTAATTTAAAAAACTTTAATACTTCCGTCAATGGATGTTTTGAAAAGAAGACAGATTACGGATTTTTCATGATTCTACATTAAGATTTGTGGGATTCAATAGAATTATAAAGAACATACAATGAATAGAGGAAAAGGAGAATATAGCTTAAAGCAGGGCATGATGAAAGGAGGGGGTTGATTCTAAAATAATACAACTAACAGAAATCAGGAACTGACAGTGTGCGAGCAGGGCAGGGTGACCTCGTCCCAGACAGTTGGAAAAGAGGAACAGATGCTTATTTTAACTTTTGCTTAACAAAAGGGGGCTGCAAAAATGCTGACACAATAAGATGCTGGGAGGGGGAACATGTGCTAACTGACAAACAGAAGCAAATGTAAAAACATGTTGATGTCACGTAGCTGGGAAAATACCAAAAGAGGGGGGAACACGTACCCGGAGGGCTATAAAAAGACAGCCGATAACTATTGTTCGAGCTTCTTACTGTACATGCTGAATGTATGTCAGATAGTCGCTCCCTGATTGTAATCAGTCAGAGAATAAACTGGTGACTTGCAACTACTCCTCGTCTCAGCTGTGAATCTCTTCTCATCCACGGACCCGGTGGAGATTACTTACTCCAACAGATTTCAGCGAGATATAAACTGAAATAGACGCGAAAAGTACGTTGCATCGCCGACGATGCACTCGACCCCAGAGGGTAAAACAGCAGGGATAGTTCGGGGTTTAATCATCAGATGCATGCGTTTATTACAATTGCACTACTACAACCCACACACCGGCACTGCTCACCGTGCACGTCGCCCCGTTTACTCCTCATACACACGGTGGGCGCACGCACACATACACACACACTACACACAACAATAAACATTAACCACTATACATGACATAACACACAGCACATTTATAATCACACAAGCGATTACTTATAACTATTTATAAGCTATCATCAGTCCAAGGAGTGACGCCGATGTTTCCGTTCTGCCTTATTTGCTGTAACTGTAGTTCCGCTTTTTGCCAGCAGGCTGCGCACAGACAGCGTTTCTGTGGGCTGCACATGGTATGTAGTTAGATTAGTATTTCATAACTGCACTGCAGGACATTGCGTAAAATCATTTTCTGCAGTAAGTATTGGAGTGTTTATAAATGATCTTTTAAATAATAATAATAATAATAAATCAGTTTCTCACAAACACCTCCATTCATGACTGACTGAAATATCAAGGATGAAAGTGATTAGGATCAGCTCAGAGAGCCCATGCCGAGCTGTTGCTAAAGTAGCAGCAGTCAACTTTAAACCAATGTTAAACAAATACTAGTCTGAAAACAATCAGTCATTAAAATTAATCAGCTTGCTAAGTTGTGTTTCCTTTAATAATATAAATGTTATAGAAAAATGGAAACCCCACGCTCTCCGCGAATATTAATCACCAAGATTTATAAAAACCGCAACTGTACTGAAAAATAACGTTGCTTATGAATGTTGGCAAGTAAAAAGTATTTGTACTTTGTGATCAAGTGCCATTCTTGGCACATCACACAACGACGAAATGTGTCCTCTGCATTTTAACCCATATGTGACATATTAGTGGGCGGCTATATTATTTAGCTTCATTCTTAAAATAATAATACTAATACCAATAATAATAATAACAAAACCAAATATCCTGTAAATTTTAGAATGTGAAATGGTCGGCTAAGTTGACCTCGAACGGTTCTGCGTACTCATTGTTTTTTTTTTTTTTTTTTTTTCGTTTCTTGTTTTAAGAAACTGAAGCCACCCAATCAGCGTGCCAATGGAGTGACGTCAAGCGAAGGTTCAGAGAGATTCTAGAATTTATAGTTATTGCTACGTATATCTGGAAGCAGAAGCTGTAATTTTTTTTATTTCTCTCAGTCTTGATTTGGGCTTGGTTGGTGATTACTGTTCCTGTTCAATTCCTTTAAATAACTTCGGCAATGGCTCCTTTCAGTCGCTTGCGTAGTTTTCTACGCACTTGTCTGAGAAGCTTGAAGCGTTCCAACTTTCGTGTGGGCAAATCCACTGCACCATGCTCAAGTGTTGCAACGGGGGTTGCTATAAATGGCAACGCCCCTGCAACGGTCGGGAGTGGCATCCACCTCCCCAGTGGACACGGGGATCACGGGGATCAGTGGGCGGCAGTTTGGGAGAAAATTACAGCCCTCGAAGACGAGGTGGGCCGTTTACGGTCCGAGATCTCCCAGCTTGCCGGTGCCCTGACTCACCCAAATATGCCCCGGAGCAGTTCGGAGACCACTCTTATAGTCCCCACTTCAGCTCCAAGCTGTTTCCCGCCCCCTCCTCCTCCTCCACCGCCTCCTCCTCCACCGCCGCCTCCTCCTCCTCCGCCTGCTAATATCCAGGGCCCGAAGCAGAAGAGGAGTCATCCTCAGGGAAGTGGCACAGGACCCACCAATGGCCCCAGCGTGGTGGATGTTCTGGCGGAGCTGCCGCACATTAAACTGCGCCCAGTGCAGAGGTCGCCAGGTGGGACGCCAGTGACCAGGAGGGGACCGACGCAGGGGACGCCCATGCCCTCAGAGGACTTTGCTGCTATTTTAGCAGAAGCACTTAAGAAAAAGTTTAAGCATCAGAACCACTCTGATGAGTAAGAGCAGCAGTCCTCTGAGGCCTTTAAACCTTTTTTACTTAAACTTTTTTTACTTAAATTTTTTATACTTATAACATTTTTATACTTATAACATTTTTATACTTATATCATTTTTATACTTAAGATTTTTATACTTATATACTTTATATACTTAAACTTTATATACTTATACTTTGTGTACTGATTCTATATACTTATTAATAAATAATATATTTATATCACTATTATTTTTAAAAGAGTTGCTGATTTTGTAATACTGCTGCAGCATTCTCCACATGCTAATCACTGCCCCACATCGAATTGGCACTTTGATCAGCCACGAATCACTTCACTACCCCCTGTTGAATGTTGCATCGTATGTTGTTAGATATTTCGTAGTAGTAAGTACTTCATTATTAGGCTGCACAATATTGGAAAAGATGTATTTCTGCAATGAGTATTGCAGTATTTATTTAAATTGAAAATGCTTAAAACAAACCAATTTCTCACAAACACATCTATTCATGAGTGATTTAAACGGCAAGGATGAAAATGATTAGGATTACCTCTTATGATTAGCTCTTGCCAAAATAGGGCTTGTAAACTTTTGTGGTACTCAGAATTAACCCAAACAACTATGACTCTATAATCCTCTATAATCACTCTCACTCTGTCACACTTGAATCAAACTCCAGACCTCGCATGTAATGAGCAAAGTTTTCTTCTTTATTCAGCAATCCAGCATAGTGTTCCAGCCACACTCGAGTACAATGCGCAATGCACCCCGCACCCAGAAATCAGCAGGTTAATATACTATAAGACGGATTCCTCTATATGGACTTCTAAGTCCTGATTGGTTACCAAACATCTGCAAACCAGGTTTCGAACATACAACAAACATAATACGCCACCTCTATTGGTCTACTTCAAGGATGTTCAACTTCCAATCCTCGTTAGGCCTAGGCCTCCTATGAGTCCCACACATAAGCCTGTCTATCCAGCCTAGGAAGGAGGGCAAAAACCCTAAACATTAGGGAAATTCCACTCCCAACCCAGCAAAAAGGTGCAACCCCCCCTTCGGTGTCCATGGCTGGCATGACTCACAATGCTATCAGTAAGGGAAACCCCAACCCTATATTACCTAAATAAAGACTTCAGAGTAAACATATACAACCCTTATGGGTACATAACTTGCTTGTGTGTTCAAATGCTACCATACAACAAACTGCGTCTAGCATAGTACAGCAGCTACATTTACCCTCCTGCAGGTCCCCTTTCTCCCCCCGGCGATGTTCCCTTCAGCCCAGTTCTACAAGGTCTGTGGCCTGCAAAGCTGGTTCCGTGCAGGTGGCTGCGAGGCAAGGACACACGGCACCATCCCCAAAACAACAAAACCTGAGACACAAGAACAATCCTACAATGCCTCCCAACCCTGGCCTACCATCACTTTAAATTTCCCTTCCACACTTTGAACTAATGTTAAACATATACTACATAATCCTGAAAAGGAGTGGTCACTAAAATTAAACAGCGAAGAGAAAGCGAAGAACAGTGAGAGGACACCACTGTTTATGGTGTCCTCATCGACCCTTCGCTTGACCCTCTATAGCACAGGTGTCAAACTCCAGTCCTGGAGGGCCGGAGCCCTGCACATTTTTGGGTTTCCCCTCATTTAACACACCTGATTCAACTCCTTGTGCTAATTACCACACAGCTCTTGAGCTGAATCATTTGTGGTGGAACAGGGAAAGAACTAAGCTACACAGGGCTCTGGCCCCCCAGGACTGGAGTTTGACACCCCTGCTCTATAGTCTGCCTACAGAACCAACAGACCTGTGGACGATGCAGTTAACACTGGACTCCATTTCTTACTCCGACACTTGGAGTGCCCTGAGGCATATGTTAGGATTCTGTTTGTGGACTTTAGCTTTGCATTTAATACTATTCTATCGGAGCTAATGCGGACTGAACTCTCACAACTGTCTGTGCCTGATCCAAAATAACATATTATAACCACGATGGCCCAGTTTTACGCTACAATCATTGAGTCCATCCTCACCTGCTCCATCACAGCCTGGTTTGGATCAGCCACTGAACGAGACAAGGCCAGACTGCAACACATCATCCACTCAGCAGAGCGAATAATCGGCAGTAACCTGCCTACCCTCCAGACACTTTACATCACCAGAACCAGGAAACGGGCATACAAAATCTTTGAGGACCCATCTCACCCTGCTCACCACATCTTTCAAGCCTTACCCTCCATGAGAAGACTCATGGCAATCAGAACCAAGACCACAAGACACGCCAAGAGCTTCTAAGTTCCTTAGTCCCTCAGGTAGTCTCTCTCATTAACCAAACCAGTCTCTGAATGGACGTTCAATTAATCGTCAGCTGCAGTGAAGTATCCACCAGCATAACCAGTGAACAACTGATAAACTTCCTCTATGATTATATTCTGCACTCTTGCACATTATGCACACATACTGCAAACTCTGTATACATATTGCACTCTTGCACATATAGTTGACTTGGCTGCTAATTAATAACGGCACCATTTAAGAGCCCTTTAAATTATTATGCCATTTATGTAGTTTATATTCATACTACAATTATTACTATGTACACACATATATAAATATCATAATACCATCATCACTGCCATTTATAAAATTAATTATCATGTAATTATCATATTACCTAATTGCCAATCTATTGTTTATTACCTTTCTGCATATGTCTTTGCTAAACGTGGTATGTTCTTTGTAATGTCATGTAAAAGCACCACCAAGGCAAATTCCTTGTATGGAAACATATCTGGATTCCGATTCTACATCCTTCATCAGTACTAGAAAACTTCCATCCAGCGTTGCATTTCACTTTGACGCTGTCGCTTTTGAAACACTTTTCTGTGATCTAGCTCTTGTTTTGGTCGCCGGCTATCATCCAACAAAAGGTTCATTTCAGCTCTCCTAATCTGACATAAACCACACTCACAAACACTTTCGGGTTACTGTGCCACCGGGAAGGGATGGACTCCGGTCAGGATGGGTTTCCAGCATTTCCTATCCTGGCTGTTCTCTTTAGGGACAAACACAAGAATGGAGTCTACCCAGCTGGAAATTGTACGTTCCCTGTACGTTCAGAGAACGTACCCATTGGTGTAAAGGACGTCGCTGTGTAACCTTCCCAGAATGTTCCCGGGATGTCACGATGTGGAGTTCTTTAGACGTTCGGGGAACATCATTTTGGGAAAATTCGGGGAACTTTCAGGACGTGTTGGTAACGTTTCGGGTCCTATGTGGTCTTTTCATCACTTTCCCAGGATTTTTATAGATCTTGAGTGACAATTACAGTAACCTTTAGGGGACCTACCTGGAATGTTATTTTTTTTGCACCACCTTCTCAAAGCTAGGGCTGTACGATCACATCACCATATGTGATCTTTCCACGAGTAATACTGAGATTTTTATGCAACAGAAAAGGAGAGATTACCCAAAATAACCTGTAATGAAATAGGACTTGTTATTATCTACCAATTAACATAGTGTGACAAATAGGTTAGTGGTGTTACCCCGAGCTGCAACAACAGACACAAAACAGTACCTAATCCAATGAGTAATATTGTGCATGCGCACATCGCAATGATGCGGAGGTGGATTTTTCGTACAGCACAACTCAGATCGTTTGCACAACTTTAGTAACATTACAGGGACTTTTGCACAACATTTAGGTGACTTAAAGTTTAATATATGCAATACCAAAACGTGTTTACACTATAAAACAATTATATCCAATGCATTTCAGTTCTTATTATTTCTTTTATTGTTCATAATTCGAGTGAGAGAGAGAGAGAGAGAGAGAGATGTTTTGGTTTTGGACCAAAAATGATTCAGATTATGTAAAACAATTATTTAAACAAATTATTTACATGAAACAATTACTTCAGTCACTGTAGTAACATCTAAAATGTTCTTTTCTCAAACTGAGCTGAAACCATCCAAAAACACTATCAATAAAAAAGAAAGAAACGTTTGAGAGAAAACTCCGTCACTGTCTTCAATTTGATATCGTGTAGATGGCCCAGGTTCTTCTTCCGCTGCCTGAAAATCATAAATAACAATATTTCCCAGTCACTTCGTTTACTTTTTAATTGCTTTTGATTACCCTTAGGTGTACAGGCTATGAGGTAACTTAGCATATTAACCAAATGTGTTTGCCATGTAAAGTGTGGAAATATAAGACAAAACTGAGATTATTAGTGGTTAGACTATGAGTAGGTGTCCATGAATTTGTGACAGAAACAAAGGTTTAATAGAGAGACAAGGTGAAGGGTAATTAAAGTAACCAGTTACACTAATATCTTGGATGTCCTCCTGTGTTGCCATAAAATGTTACAGCACCTTTGTCACGACCGGGTGACGGGCGAGCGAGTGGGATGCGGAAAAGCAGGAGCAGGGAGACCGCAATCCAAGGGCAACGGGGTTTATTATGGAGAACAAGCAGACAGGGGAGCACTCGGTTAACAACGTCAATGACAGACCTGGGGAAACAGACTCGAACGCGGACTGAAACACACAAGACAAGCCGAAATAACAGGAAATAGGTGATCACAATCAGGGTAGTGCACGTGAGTAATGAGGGGACGTGGCACACATGAGGATCGGACGAGCTGGGCGTGACGACCTTGGCTTGTCCGATTTAAGTGAACAGGTACTACGAATTTAAAAATGGCATCAATGTGCAGTGCAGTTTTAAGTGTTAACTGCTCCGAAGAAAAACAAAAAAAACTTACAGGTATTGGGTGGATCTTTGCACGGTGAGGTGCGTGTTTTAGGGTATCCCCTATATAATTTTCAATGTCCTTCTCGCTAACCCTCGGAAATTGTGCAGCACAAGCTCCTAGAAAAAATGCAGTATTTAATAAATATTAAACAATGGGTCTATGCAATGTAATGGACATTTTGTGAAATCTAACCGTTTAACATACTAGGTAATTTAAATCAACATGGTGGAGTGCTGTTCCCAAGAAGGACAGCTTTCCTTTTCGGCCTTTCAGGCTGTAACTGTGACCAGACCTCGTTTGTAGCCATCTTTCTGAGGGTTCTCCTCACAACGTCCCCAATGCTGCAGCCTCCCATCAGACTAAAAAAACGGATCTATACAACATATGAAGATAAATACTTAAAAACAATTCTTAGTGTTGCAATTAGACAAACCCTTTTAAACAGCAATATAGCATATCAACATTCCATCTTTTGTTTTTGTTCTGGGCCCTCCAACTGCAATTTGAATCCCTCAAGCTCTTGCACTGTCCTGCAGGGCTTCTCAAAACACATGTTCTCCATGGACGCCGGGCCAGGGGGATTTTTTTGAATGGTCTGGACCAGGTGTTCAATACTGTTTCCAGTGTCTGCCTGCATCCTTTCAATGGCCATCATGATTCTTTCATGGATGGGGTCTAGGGGGCTTAACAGGGTTGCCAACTAACGCATCTGGCGTGACACTTAAGGCCAATTGATGCTTCACTTTTCCGTGTTCGTTTTCAGATGCGGACAAGGGGACGTCACGTAAATTTCACAATTTCTCGCGTTCGATTTTTACAATCTTATCCTAATTTTATCATATCCTATGTTATCTAATGTTATACAACCTATCCTATCCTTATTATATATTATTTTATGCTTATCGTAAGCTATCCTAATTTTATCGTATCCTATGTTATGTTATATAATGTTATCTTAACCTTATCTCTACTTATCATTATCTTAATCTTATCCTTTATCTTATACAATCTTATCTTAAACTTCTTCTTTTAACCTATCCTATCTTGATTTTATGGTATCCTATGTTATGCAATTGTTTCTTTTTTTTGTCAATGTATTTTTTATTGGTTTTTTCAGACATACAAAAACCCCCCACAGGTACAAGCATTAAGACAAATAAACATAACACCACAAGACAAAAAAAAAAAAAAAAAAAGTAGTCACTCAGTTACTTTGTACACATCACACATTATCGAGAGTCAAGGTGCATTGTCAGCTGTTCTATATGAGAAATAAAAGGATGTCATACCATATCAAACTTTCCCACTGATCCATGCAATGCATATCTAATCTTTTCAATCTTAAGGAAAAACATGACATCACATATCCATCTAACAAAGGAGGGGGGGTTTCTCATTTTTCCAATTTAAAAGAATGAGTCGCCGAGCCAAAAGGGAGGAGTAGGCTATACAATTTAATTGTGTCTTTCGTAATGGGAGATCATTCAATGGTACGCCAAAAAGTCCGATAAAAGGACAAAGGTCAAAGGTTACCCCCGAAATCACAGAATACACCTCAAATATTGAAGACCAGAATGCAGTCATACTTGGACATGACCAAAAAGTGTGAAAGAGAGTAGCAGGTGCTTGTCTACATCTGTCACAAATAGGATTAACCCCCGGGTAAATCTTGGATAACTTAACCCCAGACATGTGAAGTCTATGTACAATCTTGAACTGAATGAGGCAGTGCCTCGCACAAATAGAGGAGGAGTGGATTCTTTGAAGTATGTTAGACCATTGACCATCATTAATAGTTGTACCCATATCCTTCTTTTACTATTGTCAGTGAAGAACCTTCCATGTCAAATATATTTGTCTACAGCTTTGAGACGGTTCCCCTAAGCTCTGGCTGACTTTCTATGATTGAATCAAGAAATGATGTCTGAGGTAGTGAAGGAAAATGACTGACGTTATTCTGTGTGAAATGTCTAACTTGTAGGTATCTGAAAAAGTGATTTGCTGGCAGAGCAAACTCCTGTCTAACCTGATCAAATGACATGAAGACGCCATCCTTATATAACATCTTAATATTCAACGCTCCATTTTTAAACCATTGTCTGAATGCATTATCTAATAGAGAAGCTGGAAATAGCAGGTTGGCCATGACAGGGGCGTAAACAGACATGGAGGCTAGGCCATAATGTTTACGAAACTGAGACCAGATCCTTAGTGCAGGGCTTAAAGTATTCCGGCACCGTGCCGGATCTCCGGCGTGCGGCCGTGAGGGAAAAAAATAATAATATTTTAGAGCCTGCGCATGCGGTTTAATATTTTCGAGCCAATTTATTTCACCTACCAATCATATGAGAGGAACGCAGCTTTAACTAACGTTACAAGCCTATCAGAAGCAGAGAAGGGCGGGTCCTTGCAACACGGTATGATTGACACCCATACGTCAATGTCACGTTAGCGTTGTCGGAGAAAAAAAAATGGAGCGCAAGTTTATGAAGCCTGGGGATGATGTCCTAGCAATAGATAAAGGACTCAAAAATAAATGGTGCTGGGTGTGGATTGAAGAAAGTAGAAATGGCGAGCCTTTTGGCAGTTGGTGCAAGAAACTGAGAGAGCCTGGGGCTTGTTTCTGCACGATTTGCTGGAGGAAGCTACTGTATGCCAGCAGCGGTAAGAAAGTGCTTGCTTGTCATGATTTAGACTCCGGTCATAGAGCCGCTGCCCGTGCACTCAAACTTACCACGACGTTGCCGGGAGCAACTGTTACAGCTGACACACCGTTGTCTATGACTGACCGTGTCTGCGATTTAAAAATACGTTTGTGCACATTTATAGCAGAACATGATTTGGCATTCAGAATTTCGCATCCACTGGTCACCCTGTGTAAAAAACTGGCAGAAGACAAAAAAGCGTTAACTAGCCTGTCGGTTTCAAATCAACATGCGAGTTACATGAACACTCATGGAATTGCATTACAGTTCAAAAAATGTTTGTCTGAGAAGCTAAAAAAATGCATGTTCTCACTCAATGTTGATGAAGCAACAACCTTGAATATGGATAAAACACTCAATGTGCTTGTTCGCTTTTTTGATAATGAAAGCAACAGAGTAATAACACAACATCTGGCAAGCAGAAAAGTCAACATTGCAAATGCCCCAAACCTTATGCTGGAACTTAAAGATGTCATGCAGACTTATGGTCTTGAGTGGAGACAAGTTACCAGCATCCTCCTTGACAACTGTGCAGTCATGAGAGGAAAAAAGTCTGGCCTTGAAACTCAAGCAAGGAAGGCGAACCCATACCTCCTTGATGTATCTGGAGACACCGTGCACATGGTTTCCAATGCTGCCAAGGCCCTCATGAGTCCGTTCAGCACAGAAGTGGAAAATTTCTGCTCCGATGTCTATTATGATATTGAGAAGTCACCAAAACAGAAGGAGATTTTCTCAGACTTTCAGAGTCTGCTCCATCTTCCTTCCAAGAGCTTGATAAGACCTATTAGCAACAGATTTCTTCAGATGCTGGAGGTGTGCACCAGGCTGAATGAACTCATGGATGTACTGGTGGTGCATTATTACTATGTGCTGGATTGATTGATTGATTGATTCCCTTTATTGCTGTTGCAATTCACCATGTCACTAGTCACAAGTACCAGCGAAAAGCAGGCCATCAACCCGACCATACATACACAAACATTATAGGGGGGCAGACAGGTCAGGAAGACAGGGGACTGTAGGAAAACTCAGAGAAACAGATTACGTGAGGAGAGTGGAGGTGAATAAAAAAAACAGCCCCCAGACTGTACTCCAGTAGGAAGTACAACATAGGAACAGAAAAAAAACACCTCAGCAATAAGCACATAGTCACCACATCTCACAACACTAAAGTCGAGACTTGCAACAGGGTAGGGAAGGGAATCCAAATGAAGAACACAAATACAGGTAATGCTAATCATTTTGTAGTATAAATTAAGTATTTTTTAATGTGCTGTCTCTGCAGTTAACCATTTTTATTGTATTATATTGCATGTAGAGTGATGTGCTAGTTTAGAGTGTTGTTAGGTTTTATGTAGGAATAAGCAATGAAAATAGCCACAGTGGTGTGTGTGTGTGTGTTTGTGTGATACAGAAGGCTTCTTAATGAATTGCTGACGAGATATGCACTAACAGTTGAGGAAAAGACCAGAGTAGAAATTCTTCAACAAGAACAAGCCACAACATCCCGAATGGGAACACAAGCCAACCTTGACCGGAAGGCACGAATCTCTGTGCTCTTTACAGAGTTTGACCGATTCAAAGTCATGGTCGACATGTTCAGAGGTATCTTGTAGCAGGCTAACTTGTGTAGGCAAAAACTTTAGGCTAAATGTAATGAAAGTTAATAACAGTTGTTGTTTTTTACAAAGGGAACAGCCAGGTCTCTACTACAGCAATCATAACCAGCTTTAGAAGTTATGCAGAGTTATATAGAAGTGTTCAAATAAACAGCAGTTTATTGTTAAAAAAAAGTGAATAAAGTGAAATTATTTTTAATCAGTATGTTATTTCCATATTTCAAATGTAATGGAAAGATTAGACATTCAATTCCAAGGCAAAAAATGTAAAATACTTTATTAAGTGTGCATTTTTTTTTACAGGAAATGAAGAGAAGGAATATTTATCTTAAGAAAAAAATATAGCAGTGTTGTGAATTTTTTCTTTTCTCTTCAGCCACAAACATTCACATACACTTAAAACATTTTAAAGATTTAACTGATGATAACATCTGATTATGATCTGATTAACATCTGACAAAAACAATGATTATGCACCAAAATATTACTTCAGTAATTTAAAGTTAAGTTAAATCTTGAAAAATGTCTTAAGTTTATGTCAAGTGTTTGAAAAATCTCAACATTGCAATTTTTTTTTTTTTTTTTGGGAACAGATTCATATTCCATTTCCTTTGCTTCCAGTAAAAAAAACTGCAGACCTGGTCAAATTCGTTAATAATTTGATTTGGAGTAATTTTTCCATTACATCTGATATATGGAAATAAAAGCTATTAAAAGTATTTATACTTTATTCACTTTTTTAAAACGCACTGCTATTTATTTGAACTGTATGCAACTTGTCTTTAATTCTGTTTTCTTGTTGGGTTTTTTTTACGCATGTGAAAATGTCAAATAAAATTTTTTTTTTTTTAATGTTTGCAGGCATACTTTCAACATTTCAGGGATTTTTGAAAAAAATGCAACATGAAAAACCAATGGCGCACTTGCTGCACGTGGAGATGGTGGCCCTAGTTCGAGAGCTCCTCAGCAAATTTATGAAGCTGGAAGCCATCCCACTGAGTGCAAAGGATATCATCAAGGTTGATGTCCGGAGTAAAGATTTGCAACTTTAAGACAAAAGGTTGTCTGTTGGAAGATACTGCTACTCTGCACTAAACAAGGCCCGTGTGGAGAGGCTGATATGGGTGAGAAACATTTACAACTCTCTCAGAGAAGGGTACATGAAGTCATCAGAGTTCCTTCTCAAAGACCTTCCTCTGGACAACAAGATAATCACCTCACTTTCTGCACTCACTCCCTCTCTGATTCAAGATGACTCCATCTGTGGGGCTTTTATCACATTAGGAGAGGCCTTGCCTAATGTGGTCGCACCAGAAGAGATTGGTCAGGTGGAGGAAGAGATACGGGCGTACCAAATAGAGGTGGACCTCGTAACGTGTGCCCAGAACTACATTGAAGAGGAAGACCGAGTTCATGTAGATTGGTGGAGCAGAGTTGTATCCATGAAAAATCCAGAGAGAGGTGTGAGATTTCCCATTCTGGGTCAGCTGGTCAAAGCACTACTTAGCATTTTCACAGGCCCCCTGGTTGAGGGATCATTTAATCTCATGGGTGATATTCTTGAAGCAGACAGATGCTCCATGAATGTGGAAACTTATGAGAGCCTTGCAATTGTAAAATCCACGATTAAAGCAAGGGAGTGGACAGCATCGACAATGACAATAGACCAGCCATTAAGGTGGTCTTGCCTGTCATCGTATCAAACATATCAAAAACATCTGCAGAAAAAGAAAGAGGCACAACAGGCACAAAAGAAGAAAAGGGTGAATGAGGCAGCAAGGATTCGGCCATCACAGATGGCAAACAAACTCATACGGCAGGCCAGGAATATCGCTGGATCAGCCAAAGCCTCCTCTAGACGAGTCAAACACTCATCCTCGTCCACTGGACCATCCAGACCTTTTTCAACCTCCTCTGGACCAGCCAGACCCTCACCAACCTCCACTGGACCATCCAGACCCTCACCAACTTCCACTGGACCATCCAGACCTTTTTCAACCTCCTCTGGACCAGCCAGACCCTCAGCCTCCTCCTCTGGACCATTCAGACCATTTTCAACTTCCAATGGACCAGCCAAACTCTTTCTCTCTCCCTCTGGACCAGCCAAAGCCTCATCTTCATCCTCTGGACCAGCCAAAGCCTCATCTTCATCCTCAGGACCAGCCAACGCATGATCTTCATCCTCTGGACCAGCCAAAGCCTCATCCTTATCTTCTGGACCAGACTCTTCTGGACTAGCCAAACTCTTTCTCCCTCCCTCTGGACCAGCCAAAGCCTCATCCTCATCATCTGGACCAGCCAAAGCCTCATCCTCCTCCACTGTACCAGCTCCATCTTCTGGTCCAAATGTCTTAAAAAGAAAGAGTTTGCAGGACTTTGCTTACAACCCAGAAAAAAAGAAAAAATAAGTGATAATGGCCTTGATTTCACTTCTAATCTTCAGTTTAGCAGTTCAGTTCTTTAGCACTTTGAGCACTTGTTATTTATGCACTTTAAGCACTTGCTATTGTTTAGCAGTTTTTTTTGTACTTTATTTTTGTTATTATTGTCAATATTTGAAGTAAGTCCTTCAAATAAAAAAGTCCCCCCCAAAAAAAAGTTCAACTGTACTGAAAAATAACGTTGCTTATGAATGTTGGCAAGTAAAAAAGTATTTGTACTTTGTGATCAAGTGCCATTCTTGGCACATCACACAACGACGAAATGCGTCCTCTGCATTTTAACCCATATGTGATATATTAGCTATATTATTTAGCTTCATTCTTAAAATAATAATACTAATACCAATAATAATAATAACAAAACCAAATGTAGCCAGGTCTATAAAGCTACCATAAGGCTTTGAAGCTATTATAGAGCGTAATTTGTAAAGAGGGAGACATGAACCTTACAATAAGTTGTGTATACCAAAGTGGGCAGCTGTCTCTTTAAGACGTTCCTGAGTGCCGAAAGGTAGGGTGGGAGTTTTTTTTTTCCGGCGGGTTTTTCTAGACGGAGGAAGGCGGGTAAAGAGAGCGGAAAGAGGAGTGAACGGCAACTTAGGGAAATAAACGTATATATCTACATATATATATTTGTGTAGATGTCAACGTTTAGAGCACTGTTTATTTTTTTTGGCCTAAGCATACAATTGCAGCAATTAGTGGATAGAAAGATTTTGGTGCAAGTGCTCTCTTTTGGATATCCTGGTAGGTCAATTTACCTGTTTGAAAATATAGATATAGGGATCATTAGTGTGAAGGAAAAACAGTCAGGATATGAATGTGAACCTTTGCTGATTGTGTGGTTGATTATTTTCTTTACTAATGTATCATTTTTTGTAGTTGTATGTAAAATGCTAAAGCTACCTATAAGGCTACTTGCTAATTGATCGGATTACGTTGACTGTGATATGGTGTTATTCAGTTTAGCCACCCTGTTAGTACCATTGCAGGTTGAAATGTTTATAATGTGCATATATAAGTATATACATGTATATGTGTATATTAATGTTATTCAGGAAATCTGTATAGTATCATAGTATGGCCTAATGTGAATCTGAGATTGCGCTGTATGTTAATGGATGATGGAAAAAAATATAATTTTGTGTGATGTTTAAGTAAGACATCTAACTCTCTGTACTTTGTGTGCAGACTGTTTTTTTTGGATTTGATTCCGTTCCGAATTCAGTATTTTTTCGGCCAAGGAAGATCGCTTGTTTCACAGAGTCGCTCCCTCTGCGTTGAACTGCGCAATGTAACAAGTTTTTTGCAACTGGAGATTTTTTTCTTTCCCAGCGCTTTGTGAAGAAATCCTCAAGTGTTGCAGCGGCATCCACCTCCCCAATGGACACGGGGATCTCCAGCATGCTGCTGTTGCAGCAGAGGCAGGGTCCGAGTGGGCGGCAGTTTGGAAAAAGATTGCAGCCCTCGAAGACAAGGTTCCGGTCCGAGATCTCCATGCTTGCTGGTGCCCTGACTGACCCATATATATCCTGGAGTAGTTCGGAGACCACTGGGACTCCTTTTGTAGTCCCCACTTCAGCTCCAAGCTGTTTCCCGCCCCCTCCTCCTCATCCTCCACCGCCACCTCGTCCTCCTCCACCTGCTAGTATCCAGGGCCCCAAGCAGAGTCATCGTCAGGGAAATGGCGCAGGACCCACCAAAGGCCCCAACATGGTGGATGTCCTGGCGGAGCTGCCCCGCATTAAACTGCACCCGGTGCTGAGATCGCCAGGTGGGACGCCAGTGCCAAGGAGGGGCTGACACAGGGGACGCCCATGGCCTCAAGAGGACATTACTTCCATCTTATCAAAGGCTCTGGCGGGTGTGGGCGGCCTCCTCTCTTGGGCCGCGGGCTGGGTGGTGCTTGGCTCTGCTGCGCCGTGGTGGGGCCCTGGCGGGCAGTCCGGGGGATCTTGGGACACTGGGGGCCTTCTAGGCGGATTGGGGGGTTCGGTTTGGGTTGGGCGGGGGGGCTCGCCGCCCGTCCTCCCTCTGCGGGCCTCCCTGTACGGGGGTTGGCGCCCCTTTAGTCCCTCGCGGGCTGCTTCCTGGGTTGGGCGGGTGGTTATCTCCGGGGCACATGGCCGTGGGCCCTTGTGCTGGGGGGGCGGCAGGGTGGCCTCGGTTGCCTGGTTTCTCCTGCCTTCGCCTTCGGCCTTGTGGGGGGGTGGGGTGCTGTCGCTTCCCCTGACGGCATCATATGCCAGCACATCCAATGACAAATCAGTTCACACCTACACTTACACATACATATAAGAATGGTTGAGCGATCAGTATCATTATTATTGTTACTTTTTAGCGTGTGTTATAGACATAGGAATTGAAATATACATGTATAAGGGTAGGATCACGTGTGTGTATGCTACATATATATATATATATATATAATACCTATTTGTCACATTATTAATTATAATTATTATTACTGATGTTATAATGTTTGTTGTTTGATGTCCTTGTAATGAGTGTTATTTTTCTTATGGTTGTTTGTATTCTGTATTCCCCTACACTTCATTTTCTCCGTCCCACCTACATTATTAGTTTTATTTTTCCTGTATACCTCTGTTTCCTTTTTTTTTTTTTCTTTTCTCTCCCCATGGTGATTAATGTCTGTTCTCGTTACGATTGTTGTTTCTGTATCCCCCGTTTTTTTTTTTTTTTTTCCTTTCCTCCACGGGACGGGTGAGTTCGGAGCAGCCACACTCTTTGCTCTTGAATTTAGTGTAAAATAAAGTTGTCCTCCGAAGAGGGGGGGTGGTGGTGGGGAATTTAAAAAAGGAAGAAAAAAGGAAAGGGAAAAGAGAAAAAAAAATAAAAAAAATCAAAGGCTCTGAAAAAGAAGTTCAGACACCAGATCCACTCTGATGAGTAGGAGAAGCGGTCCTCTGAGCCCTTAAACTTTTTATACTTATATCATTTTTATACTTAAGACTTATATACTTTATATACTTAAACTTTATATACTTATACTTTATGTACTTATACACTCACCAAAGGATTATTAGGAACACCATACTAATACGGTGTTTGACCCCCTTTCGCCTTCAGAACTGCCTTAATTCTACGTGGCATTGATTCAACAAGGTGCCGAAAGCATTCTTTAGAAATGTTGGCCCATATTGATAGGATAGCATCTTGCAGTTGATGGAGATTTGTGGGATGCACATCCAGGGCACGAAGCTCCCGTTCCACCACATCCCAAAGATGCTCTATTGGGTTGAGATCTGGTGACTGTGGGGGCCATTTAAGTACAGTGAACTCATTGTCATGTTCAAGAAACCAATTTGAAATGATTCGAGCTTTGTGACATGGTGCATTATCCTGCTGGAAGTAGCCATCAGAGGATGGGTACATGGTGGTCATAAAGGGATGGACATGGTCAGAAACAATGCTCAGGTAGGCCGTGGCATTTAAATGATGCCCAATTGGCACTAAGGGGCCTAAAGTGTACCAAGAAAACATCCCCCACACCATTACACCACCACCACCAGCCGGCATAGTGGTAACAAGGCATGATGGATCCATGTTCTCATTCTGTTTACTCTACCATTTGAATGTCTCAACAGAAATCGAGACTCATCAGACCAGGCAACATTTTTCCAGTCTTCAACTGTCCAATTTTGGTGAGCTTGTGCAAATTGTAGCCTCTTTTCCTATTTGTAGTGGAGATGAGTGGTACCCAGTGGGGTCTTCTGCTGTTGTAGCCCATCCGCCTCAAGGTTGTGCGTGTTGTGGCTTCACAAATGCTTTGCTGCATACCTCGGTTGTAACGAGTGGTTATTTCAGTCAAAGTTGCTCTTCTATCAGCTTGAATCAGTCGGCCCATTCTCCTCTGACCTCTAGCATCAACAAGGCATTTTCGCCCACGGGACTGCCGCATACTGGATGTTTTTCCCTTTTCACACCATTCTTTGTAAACCCTAGAAATGGTTGTGCGTGAAAATCCCAGTAACTGAGCAGATTGTGAAATGAGCAGATTGTGAAATACTCAGACCGGCCCGTCTGGCACCAACAACCATGCCACGCTCAAAATTGATTAAATCACCTTTCTTTCCCATTCTGACATTCAGTTTGGAGTTCAGGAGATTGTCTTGACCAGGACCACACCCCTAAATGCATTGAAACAACTGCCATGTGATTGGTTGATTAGATAATTGCATTAATGAGAAATTGAACAGGTGTTCCTAATAATCCTTTAGGTGAGTGTATACTTTATATGCTTATATTTATATACTTATACTTTGTGTACTGATTATATATACTTATTAATAAATAATATATTTTTATCACTATTATTTTTAAAAGAGTTGCTGATTTTGTAATACTGCTGCAGCATTCTCCACATGCTAATCACTGCCCCACATCGAATTGGCACTTTGATCAGCCATGAATCACTTCACTACCCCCTGTTGAATGTTGCATCGTATGTTGTTAGATATCTCGTAGTAGTATTGCAGTATTTATTTAAATTGAAAATGCTTAAAACAGATCAATTTCTCACAAACACATCTATTCATGAGTGATTTAAACGGCAAGGATGAAAATGATTAGGATTAGCTCTTGCCAAAATAGGGCTTGTAAACTTTTGTGGTACTCAGAATTAACCCAAACAACTATGACTCTATAATCCTCTATAATCACTCTCACTCTGTCACACTTGAATCAAACTCCAGGCCTCGCATGTAATGAGCAAAATTTTCTTCTTTATTCAGCAATCCAGCATAGTGTTCCAACCACACTCGGGGACAATGCGCAATGCACCCCGCACCCAGAAATCAGCAGGTTAATATACTATAAGACGAATTCCCCTATATGGACTTCTAAGTCCTGATTGGTTACCAAACATCTGCAAACCAGGTTTCGAACATACAACAAACATAATACGCCACCTCTATTGGTCTACTTCAAGGATGTTCAGTTTCCAATCCTCGTTAGGCCTAGGCCTCCTATGAGTCCCACACATAAGCCTGTCTATCCAGCCTAGGAAGGAGGGCAAAAACCCTAAACATTAGGGAAATTCCACTCCCAACCCAGCAAAAAGGTGCAACCCCCCCTTTGGTGTCCATGGCTGGCATGGCTCACAATGTTATCAGTAAGGGAAACCCCAACCCTATATTACCTAAATAAAGACTTCAGCGTAAACATATACAACCCTTATGGGTACATAACTTGCTTGTGTGTTCAAATGCTACCATACAACAAACTGCGTCTAGCATAGTATAGCAGCTACATTTCAAGGCTTCCTGCAGGTCCCCTTTCTCCCCCCGGCGATGTTCCCTTCAGCCCAGTTCTCCAAGATCTGTGGCCTGCAAAGCTGGTTCCGTGCAGGTGGCTGTGAGGCAAGGACACACGGCACCATCCCCAAAACAACAAAACCTGAGACACAAGAACAATCCCACAATGCCTCCCAACCCTGGCCTACCATCACTTTAAATTTCCCTTCCACACTTTGAAGTAATGTTAACCATATACTACATAATCCTGAAAAGGAGTGGTCACTAAAATTAAACAGCTCGCAGATCTTCACAATGCAAGAAATGCAAAGATGGAGAAAGCGAAGAACAGTTCACAGCCGGCTGGGCACATTGTCATCATCAAAGATTTTAAGCATGTTTATTTATATAGCACAATTCGGGCACAAGGCAATTCAAAGTGCTTTACAAAGACAAGGATACAATCAAATTAAAATGTCAAAATCACATTTCAAAGATAAGTAAAAGAAATAATAATGAAAATAAATAATTTTATTAATCAATTACAATGAACACATAATAATAAGAAAAAGCCAAAATAAATAAATAGCTAACTGAAAAGACGTCACATTTTAATGACAGAAAATGACTGGTGCTGCACTAGGAAACTCTGACCATGCAACAATTCATCTAATTCCAGCATACAGACAAAATCTGAAAACTGCTAAACCTGTTGTTACTAGAGTGAAACACTGAACATGTGGAGCAGTAGAGCAATTAAAATCATGCTTTGACTCGACAGACTGGAATGTTTTCAAAACTGCTACTAACAGCGTGGATGAATACACGGACACTGTAACATGGCACATAAGCTTCTGCGAGGACTCTCGCATTCCCAAATAGTCTGTTGTCAGCTATAATAACGACGAACCATGGTTTACAACTGAACTCAGGCAGCTTCCTAAAACAAAAGATGAAGCTTACAGGAGTGGTGACAAAAACCTGTTCAAATTCTACTGCGGGTTTGAAAAGCCACATTCGCGCATCATACAGCCCTCACCTTTTCAATGGCCTTCTTCACACCTGGGTACCTTCACACCTCGCCCACACTATACCCAGCTCACCCCCCCCCACGTCCAGCCACCTCCCCAGGAGAATCAACGACAGAGATGTAAACAAGATCTTCAGTAGCCAGAATACAAGGAAAGCTCCTGGTTCAGACTCTGTCTCCCCAGCCACTCTGAAGCACTGTGCAGATCAATAGTCACCTGTCTTCACAGATATTTTCAACCAGTCACTGAACCAGTCAGTGACTACAGACTGGTGGCTCTCACATCGGTGGTAATGAAGGCTTTTGAGAGACTTGTGCTGTCATACCTTAAAACCATCACAGACCTATCGCTTGACCCCAGGCTACAGTCTGCCTACAGAACCAACAGACCTGTGGACGATGCAGTTAACACTGGACTCCATTTCTTACTCCGACTTTTGGAGTGCCCTGAGACATATGTTAGGATTCTGTTTGTGGACTTTAGCTTTGCATTTAATACTATTCTATCGGAGCTAATGCGGAATGAACTCTCACAACTGTCCGTGCCTGATCCAAAATAACATGTTATAACCACGATGGCCCAGTTTTACGCTACAATCATTGAGTCCATCGTCACCTCCTCCATCACAGCCTGGTTTGGATCAGCCACTGAACGAGACAAGGCCAGACTGCAACACATCATCCACTCAGCAGAGCGAATAATCGGCAGTAACCTGCTTACCCTCCAGACACTTTACATCACCAGAACCAGGAAACGGGCATACAAAATCTTTGAGGACCCATCTCACCCTGCTCACCACATCTTTCAAGCCTTACCCTCCATGAGAAGACTCATGGCAATCAGAACCAAGACCCCCAAGAGCTTCTCCCCTCAGGTAGTCTCTCTCATTAACCAAACCAGTCTCTGAATGGACGTTCAATTAATCGTCAGCTGCAGTGAAATATCCACCAGCATAACCAGTGAACAACTGATAAACTACCTCTATGATTATATTCTGCACTCTTGCACATTATGCACACATACTGCAAACTCTGTATACATATTGCACTCTTGCACATATAGTTGACTTGGCTGCTACTTAATAACGGCACCATTTAAGAGCCCTTTAAATTATTATACCATTTATATAGTTTATATTCATACTACAATGATTACTATGTACACACACATATATAAATATCATAATACCATCATTACTACCATTAATAAACTTAATTATCATATAATTATCATATTACCCAATTGCCAGTCTATTGTTTATTACCTTTCTGCATATGTCTTTGCTAAATGTGGGTAACTCTCGCCAGTGTGGGGAAGCAATAAAAAAGGCCAACAGAATGTTGGGTTATATCTCTAGGTGTGTGGAGTTTAAGTCAAGGGAGGTGATGATACACTTATATAATTCCTTGGTAAGACACCACCTAGAATACTGTGTGCAGGTTTGGTCACCATACCTCAAGAAGGACATTGCTGCCTTAGAAAAGGTGCAACGAAGAGCTACGAGAATGATTCCTGGTCTTAGAGGAATGTCTTATGAGGAGAGGTTAGCGGAACTGAATCTGTTTAGCCTTGAGCAAAGGAGACTAAGGGGGGATATGATTCAGGTCTATAAGATTCTAACGGGTCTGGATGCTCTTCAGCCAAATGACTATTTCAATATTAGTCTAAATACTAGAACTCGTGGCCATAAGTGGAAATTAGCGGGAGAAAAATTTGAGGAAGCACTTCTTTACACAGCGTGTAGTTAGAGTATGGAATAGTCTTCCTGCTAGTGTAGCAGAAGCTAAAACCCTGGGTTCCTTTAAATCAGAGCTAGATAAAATTTTAACAACTCTGAGCTATTAGTTAAGTTCTCCCCAAACGAGCTTGATGGGCCGAATGCCCTCCTCTCGTTTGTAAATTTCTTATGTTCTTATGTTCTTTGTAATGTCATGTAAAAGCACCACCAAGGCAAATTCCTTGTATGGAAACATATCTGGATTCCGATTCTACATCCTTCATCAGGACTAGAAAACTTCCATCCAGCGTTGCATTTCACTTTGACGCTGTCGCTTTTGAAACACTTTTCTGTGATCTAGCTCTTGTTTTGGTCGCCGACTATCATCCAACAAAAGGTTCATTTCAGCTCTCCTAATCTGACATAAACCACACTCACAAACACTTTCGGGTTACTGTGTCACCGGGAAGGGATGGACTCCAGTCGGGATGGGTTTCCAGCATTTCCTATCCTGGCTGTTCTCTTTAGGGACAAACACAGGAATGGAGTCTAGTGATCACACCGGAACTTGACTTACCTGAACGGAGATGTATGGAGCAGACTCTCATATGCGCAGGGATGCTCTGGAATGCAAGGTCTTTACGCCCCACCGCTATAAGCTACGCCATCCGACGCCATTTCGTCAACTCTTCCACTTTTGCTCTTGTCTTTTCCAATCCAGAAAAGAGAAGAAACGTATACCGGTCCTGAAGACCGAAGAGAGACCCGAGTCGATATGGGGCTGCCGCTTAGCGGGTCGCCGTTAGCCGGGCCTCCGTGACGCCCCCGCGCAGAGTAGAATGCCCAGGGGCGTCGCAGCCACCGGCGTCCTCCCTGTCCTCCTGTCCTCTCAAAAAACAGCAATCATTTAAACAAACATGAGGGAAAATTCAAAAGGCAAAGATGAAGTCATGCCTTACCTCAGCACAGCTGCCCACCGCACAAACGACAGCGTGTCACCTTACTTTAAAAAAAAAGAAAAATTGGGGCCGCGCACGGACAGGGCCCCTCCCTCACACCACATGCGGCTAATTAGTTGGCCATCCAGAGGCACTCAGTCTATTAGTCACCCATTCAGTCAGTCAGTTCTGCCTTTCAACAACAGGGGGCAGTAGAGGTGCACCGTTCCCGGAAGCACTGCAATACCGGGTCGATGCCTGGAGCAGATGGGGCAAGCCCCACTTCCGGCTCCCTGTTCCAAAAATCCGTTTAATATGTGGTCCCCTCCATGGGGGACGTATCAAAATAACCTTTTCATACCAAAACAAAATGTAAATCAGCTCAAATACATGAATAATAAATATTATGCTTGTACTACTTACATTAACACATAATCACAATCTATAAGGCTGAAACATTCCCACACTATGCAAATCATGCCAACACAGTACAATAAGACTTTCAAAGATAATATTAAACAAACACCCACAGAGTGTTCCAAAGTGCATTTTGCAATGTCTATACTTTGAATGTCAAATTACAAACTTCACATAAATCTAAAGTACACTAAGATTAAGATGAGTTTGTTACCAAACCAAATATATAAGAAATAATTTATTTGCCAGGAATTAAGTTTATGATATTGAATGAAATGTGTGAGCATGCCCCAGTTAGTGAAAGTGTGTCCCCTACCCCAAGACTCCAGAGGGTTAAAAAGGAACACATCCGCAGACTTCCAAGCTCTGCACTAGGGCTGAACGATATTCTGTTTTGACATCGACATCGCGATGTGCGCGTGAGCGATAGTCACATCGCCGGAACATACGATGTGAAGGGTAGAAGCCCATTGTGTATTAAGAGAACGGTAGCACACAGTAAACACGAGTTTGTTGTATGGCTTGTTGCTGGGGTGACATGCACGTTCCGCGTGCCTGCACAGTGATTGGTTCGCTGTGTCGCTGCTCACCGCTCACAGCCAACATTCACTGCTAAAAATGCGCGACGAAGAGGATCCGCCGCAAAAAAATGATTTCGTACCAAAAAGAAAGTCGAAATCATCTATTTGGGACTATTTCGGCTACAAAAAGGAGGATGTTGACCAAAAAGAGGTACTTTGCATGGAGTGTCATAAAGTTGTGGCCACAAAACATGGAAACACCACCAATTTGTCTGATCACTTAAAACGGCACCACAAAGCTCTTTACAACGAATACAAAGCCAAATCTGGATGTCAACCAAAACAAACAAATGTTTGTGATGCCTTTGCCAGTGTGACACCTTACCAGAAAGGCTCTCAATGACAGAAAGAAATAACAGACGCAATAACGTTTCATATCGCTAAAGATATGTTGCCATTAAATACCGTCGCCAAAGAGGGATTTAAGAAAATGATCCGAACGCTTGACAGGCGGTATGTTATACCATCCCGCACATATTTTTCCCAAGTTGCGATAAAAGAGCTGTATGAAAAATGCAAATCTAAGATTGAAGCAGAACTGTCGCACGTGGAATACTATGCAACTACAACAGACTTGTGGTCCAGCAGGACAACGGAGCCCTACATGAGTCTGACGGTCCATTTCATCGCAGAGGACTTCGAGCTAAAAAGTCGCTGTTTGCAGACGGCATTTTTCCCGGAAAGTCATACAGCCGAGAATGTCGCAGAGGCCCTGAGAGAAGCGGTGTCCGCTTGGGGCTTAGATGAGACACGTCAAGTCTGTATAACAACAGATAATGCAGCGAACATGGTGAAAGCTGCCGATCTGAACAAGTGGACCAGGCTACAGTGCTTCGGCCACAGACTGCATCTTGCAGTTGGTGAGTAATGACCATGATCTTTATCCAAAATAAAAATACATTTTTACTCAGCTGTTTTACTTAATAACCTGTCCTGAACCTGACAAAACTTGTAAAATGAATTTGTTGCATGTGTGTACGTAGAGCTTTAAAACGTAAGAAAAAATACAGACACTAAACATTTAATTTTAAACAAAAAATAGTTTTATGAGCACATTTGAGGAGCTCTTTTCCAAAATGCGATAACTCCATTTCAATAGTTTTCAGGGAAATTAATTGTTTTACCTAGACCCACACATTTTGTGAATATTCAATTTATCCTGTTAAAATGTTTTTTGCTTAGTCTGAACATGTTGAATAATGATTATTAAATCAAACAACTATATTGTTGTTGAAAAATTCAAAGTAAATTTTTTTTCTTTTCAAAACGCTATAAATCCATCCATTTTTCCCAAAAATTGATGGTTGTCTTTTTTTAAAAGTCTTTTGTCTTTTATTTTTCATGTTCGCAGTTATTAATAAACAATTAAAATGTCTCATTGCAATATTTTACATATTCCTAATCATTACTTTTGCTGGTTCTTTGTCACAGCTTTTAGGGGCCGTTTACATGAACGCGTCCTGCATCAGCACCGAAAACTTAGAGAGAGAGAGAGAGAGAGAGAGAGAGAGAGAGAGAGAGAATAAGATTTTTTTACTTATTTTGAGGAATTATAGCCTAATGAACAAACATCTGTTAGGAGCGCAGCCACGTTGGATTGCGAGAACGTTCACTAGGCTAAAATTAAGTTCGGTGCTTATTGGGGTTTGGAAAGAAACTGCATCTGAAACAAGGAAATTATTATTGGCGTTTATCGCGTTTTGGAAAAGAGCTCTTCATTTATTGTTTGAAATAAAACAGTGTGCTTCAATAATTAAAGTTCGCAATGTTTTGTTTGTTTTCTCCGCTTAGAAAATGCAGTGAAAAAGGATGGCCGCAATGATCGTGCTACAGGAGTCTGCAAGAAGCTGGTGAGCCACTTCTCTCACAGCTGGAAGGCCAGCGATGCCCTGGCAAAAGTCCAGAAGGAACTCAATCTACCATCACATTGTCTCATCTCAGAATGCCAAACAAGATGGGGTTCCAGACAGATGATGATCAGCAGGATATTAGAGCAGCAGCAGGCTTTAACTCAGGTCCTGTCTGCAGACAAGAAGCTGCGGCATCTAATTCCAACCTGGCAAGATATAGATGTGCTGGAGTCTGTAAGCAAGTCACTGGGCCCAATGCTGGATTTCACTGATGCACTTTCAGGCGATGAATACGTCAGTGTCTCCTTTGTAAAGCCAGTTCTTCAGCTCTTCAACACTTCACTACTGGAAATGCGAGAGGAAGACACAGACCTGACCAAGAACATAAAGATGAAGATGCTGGACTACCTCAATGAGAAATACGAAGATGATGATACTCAGAAGCTGCTAGATATGGCATATTTTTTGGACCCCCGGTTCAAGATAGACTTCATCAGTGCAGACAAGAAGACCCAAGTTAAGGCCAGAGTGGTATCACAGATGATGGAATGCCAGGAGAAATCAAGCTGCAGCACTGACGTGGAGCCCAACGTTACCAGTGCACCCCAGGCAAAGAAAGCAAAGAAGTCATTGGGAAGCTTCTTTAAACAGAGAGAAACTGAAGCAAAGGGTGATTCCTCTCTGACCCTAAAGGATGCTTTGGAAGCAGAGCTAAACACTTACCTGCTAACACCTCCAATAGACAAAGAGGAGGATCCACTTGCATGGTGGAAAGTACACAAACTAAGCTTTCCTCATCTCGCCAGACTTGCCCGCAAAAACCTGTGTATTCCTGCGACAAGCTCGCCGTCAGAGAGACTTTTCAGTACTAGTGGCAACATCGTCACTTGCCAACGAACCTGTCTCAAGCCTGCAAAGGTTGATAGTAGAGGTCGACCGATATGGGTTTTTCAATAGCCGATGCCGATGACGATATTTAGGAGTCAGGGTCAGCCGATGGCCGATATATGCTGCCGATATTTTTTGGCCGAAAATTGGACGTTTTCCCCTCTATTTGCATGATAAAATATCATATTAATAATAACAAACGATACACAAAATTTCTCAACTTAGCATTTACTGAATACTGACTTGTGTAAATTTAAATATAAACTTAAATAACAAAAACACAATACAACTTATAAACAACTTAAACTTATAAACAATAAAGATAGCAGCATCAGAATCTCTTTAGCAGCAAACTCATTCTTCAGCTCCCAAGCTCACCAGTCTGCTGCAGATATTGCACCTGGCTTTTCCTGGTGTTGGCTTTGTGAAATGCTGCCATACAGGATTAGATTTTTGTTCAGCCATCAGACAGCAATTACTAAAACAGAAGAATAAATGCAAGGTTAGAATTTTTATTATAGTACCTTCATCTTCAATTCATTCTACAATTCCAGTATTCCATGCACATTAAAACAATTACACTCTAATACATTTTGAAGAAAAAAAAAACACTAAGTGCATCATGGTATGATGAGTAGTGTACACTAACATGTTGTTTCTGTTGTTAGCAGACAGATAGCTTAAAGCCAAATTCACAATCAGAATCTAGTGATCCCGGAAAATAAAATAAAATAACTGTCGTATTGCACAGCCTTGTATGCAAGGACAACATAAGCCCCTAGTGATTGTGACGTTGTCTACGTATAAGCCCGTATAAAGGACAGACATGTTTAATGAGGAAACTAACTGCGCAAAGTCATGCACTTTTTATCTAGACGTCTGACAAATTGTTTGAATCTCCGGTCTCAAATGAAAAAAAGTTGCACAGAAGGACCATTGTCAGCATCAGCTCAAGTAAATGGTAACCAGGCTTTCGAACAAACACTTTTCTCCGCCATGCATTGTTCTTAGCAGCTCTGTATCTCCCGAGGACGGCGCTGTCTGTGATCAGGGCAGAGTAACGCAACTCTCACACACGCTGCAGTATCTGAGAGCTGCCTGCTCCGCCCCACACACTCACAGAGTGAAACTCTCCGACACAAGAAAAAAAACATAACTGATAACATCGGGCTGATATGGTAATAATTAAAATGTTAACAACTAAAATGATTTTTAACGATTAAAAAACGTCTGTGAGCCCACCAATAAGCGCACAAAACGAACTCTATTAGAATCAATGATCCTTAATGTTACCTGTAAGCTACAGTTGGTTGAAGGCTCATTATCATTACCCCAGTTCCCAATAGCGTAATTCGCGTTTTCTTTTAAAGCAACATTTCATAGCAAACTACTTAAATAAACAGGTCATTGAAAGATCAGAATTTAAGCCTTACCGTTTTATCCCAGGACTCTTCCAAAAACTTCTGGCTGTGGCCCTGCACAAGGCAGCATGGGTCACGTGTTCCACAGCAACAATAACACTGGGCTGCCCGCAGACGTGCCTGTCTGAAAATCGGCGTAGTGCACTCGGATATCGGTCGATGCGGATACATTAAAAATGCTAAATATCGGCCCGATATATCGGTCGACCTCTAGTTGATAGACTTGTATTCTTAGCTAAAAACCTTGAGTTAGCAAAGCAAATAAAAAAATATATATTTAAGTTATGTTATGAACCAATCAGGGGGGTTGGTGTTGCAAAGCTGCTGTTTAAATGTGTTCAGCTTTTCTGTTTACAGGAATATGTTCTCTAATCTGTTTAGAAGATTTAATACAAAATATATAAAAATTTTATTTCATTTAGTTTATTTCATATATTTAGCCATGATTATGATGACCAACACCAACACTGTTTTACTTTGGCACTTTGGCTAAGAAAAGTTGACTTAAAAGATTGTGAACCAAAATGCTTATAAGTTGTTTTATAAAAAATATATTTATTTTAAGTTATATTGTTGTAAATCAATCAGGGGGGTTGGTGTAAAGCTGCTGTTTTATTTAAAAATGTGTTCTGCTTTTGTGTTTACAGAAATGTTCGAATTTTGGAATAAAATATTAAGTAACCTTTTTGTCACTTGTAATGAAGCTTGCTTATTAGTGAAATTATTAATATGTAATTATTGGTAATTATTGACTTTAGCCTGGATTGATGGCTCTCAATATCGCAATATATATCGTTTGGAAAAAAATATCGCAATGTAATTTTTTTCCAATATCGTGCAGCCCTACTCTGCACAAGGGTCGGGCTAAAACGGCATCATACACCTTCCCAAAACACATAAAATCAGTAAGCTTGGGAATGAAATAGGTTAATCGCACAATAAACAGCACAACAGATCAAATAAAATGCTAATAAATGTTAATAATGTTAATATTGATGAATAAGTGCTACAGTGATCAACCAAAACAGTGCTCAATAAAATCTTTACGTGCCATTAAATAAAATCCATACCAAATAAAACACACACACAGAAAAACAAAGCACACTTACCTAAAACCCGAAGTGTCCTCTGTGTGCTTCAGGAAAGTGCATCACGTGAACCCTGTAGGATGGAGTGTCACCACCTAGACGTACCGGGGCAGCTTTCGCCTAGGATCAAGGCAGTTGGATGGATGTCAACTTACCTCTGGGGGTAGGTCGTTTAGATAGATGGCTGCTTCCTTCTGGGGGCTGGGGGTTTGGGTGAATGTCAGCTTACTTCTGTGATCAGGGTCTTTGGGTGGAAGTGAGCTTACCTCTGGGGTCAGGGGGTTGAGTTGAAAGCAGCTTGCCTCTGGGGTTGGAACATTTGGGTGGATGTGATCTTACATGAGGGGCCTGCATTTTTGGGTGGACAGCAGTTTGCCTCTGAGATCGTCTGCAGCCGCCCCCCAACTTTCACAGCCAGGACCCCCTCCCTTCCCTAAGGTAGAATAATTCAGACATCCCAACCTGCAAAAACTCAGTTCAGTGAGGTGCCCCCAACCGCCCGACAAGGAGTGAGATGTAACTCCAACAAACTTGATTTCACAGTTTAATTTCTTCATTAATTTCCTCTAGTCAGCGCACTAAATTACGAAGGTCAATATTATGTATTATTTTGACAATAATATAAGTAGATTATTTTACCATTTATGCAAATTCCTTAATTATATTCCATTGCTACGTTACAAAAGTCTTCAAGGAGTCTTTCATGACAGCATTGGCAACTAACCAAGTGTCTAACTAGTGTAGACCTGAATAATACAGCACATGAAATGACACTTGTTAAACTCACCTCAACATGCATTTTACAGTCGTTTAAACCGTCATGAGCAATGCTGAAATCACTGTTGCTAACAGTACAGCACGCAACACTGTCATTATTTTCATCCTTATTAAACATGGATACACTTTCTGAAGTGAAATGCGTTTTATACTTCCGTTTTTTGGGGCACTCTCCCTCTGTCATGATGCTCCACTGAACCGATAACTTCGGTCCTCGAGAAGTTAAATAGAAGCCCGCCCACATTGAAATCTGATTGGCTTATTTTGCTAAGTAAACCAATCAGGATGCTGTCTGTCTAGCACGGGCTACAGGCACACACGCAGGGATCCACACATATATGTACGTTCTCTCTTTCTCTCTCTCTCGCTCATTCCGTCATACGCGCGTGTCTCTCGAGTGCGCGATGCACACACTACTGTCTCGCATGCATGCTCTTGTTTACTTCCTCTTCTTTCCGGGATATTTTATTCAATTTGCGGGTATCAGGGAGTCGCTGTCAATATATGGGAGACTCCCGGAACTTCCGGGAGAGTCGGGATGTCTGGATAACTGCTTATTTGTACTATAATGATAGCTGTTAATTTTCAGGGAGCTATGATGATATTCGAAATTGTGCAGGGTTATATAAGTACTGTGAAGCTGTCGTTATCCAGTTAAATGTTTAAAAATATGTATTATTTTATCATATTTTATGTATACTTTAAGCTTATTCACAGGTCTCTCCTGCATTCATCTTACCGTCCGTCCATGCCTACTTCAATGTAAAATCAGACAGATTGCTTAACTTGCAGCTGTCCAATTACGCGTACATATTTTATTGCTGCAGATAATTAAGGTAGGTAATACAACGCTGAAGGTTAGATGTATAGTACGATTACATATGTACAACATGTGGTCATTTCAGTCAGACAAACGTTTAAAATGGAAAACCAGCTTTCCGTTTTTACCGGCAATTTCCATAGCACGTCTGAGTCGAAGTACTACACTGCCATCTATTGGACAAGTCAGGTTACTGAATCGTGAAATGTGTCTGTACTAAAATGGATAATATCTTCAGTCATGTTTTCTTTTAGGACCACTACAAGAGGATTATCAGTATGAAGGTTTATCAATAAAAATAATTTATTAAACTAAATATTACAGGGCTCTCCCTGAAAATAAGACGCTCTTAGCTTCCAAAGGCAAGGACACATTCTAGTGATTTTCCAGGAGACTGGACCTAACTAACCTGGGGCCTTATTAAAAAAAACAATCAATCAATTCATGTTGAAGCTCACAAGGTGTGGAGAACAAGAAACACAAGTAAGGGAGAAAGGCAAGGTGCAAAGCATACACAAGCAGTGTAACGACATATCAGTTACAATGTATGATTAAAAATACATCATTTCTCACAGTATGAATAGTGGTCCGTTGCTCCTACTATAGCCTCACGCCTCCAGGGTCATGGGTTCAATCTGCACCCCTGCTGTAATAAACAGTGACATTTTTACAGTAACATACTGTTTAAAATAGTACAATACTGTAGAAAAAATGCTTTCTGGGCAATATTTATGAGAACCTTGTCGATAAAATACTGTAATGTACTGTAATTCTGTACATGAACTGGAAAAAAATAAACTGTAGAATTTACTCAGATTGAATGATGTAACAATTTGCACTCACTTTTTTGGGTTGACTTTATACCCAATTCTAAGAAACATTTTAAATAAATAAAGCTATAGTCTACCCACTGTCACAGTACTATCCTATAAGATTTACTCAAATCAATATTTCAATATTAATATTAATTAATTTTAATATTAACATTAATTAATATTTCAAATCAATATTTGTACTCACTCGTTTGGGTAAATTGGGATATTACTTTTTATGAGTAAAGTAAACCCAAGTTTAGCAAATAACATACCTAATGTATTTAAAGGGCCCTTTTCAGCATTCAACGCAAAGTGATACCAGGTTTGAAACAAGGGTCTTTGCCAGCATGGCCTGATACAGTTTTCTGTCCCTTTGGGAGTAAAGGTCTTTGCTCAAGAGCTCATTAATATGGCTATTCTGCCAAGACTGGGCTTTTCTGCAGCTGTGGTATATTTCACCCACCGTCATGAAGGAAACTCTCCCAAATACTGATCTTGCAAGATGTTCTCTGTTGAGATAAAAAAAAAATGGAATAGCTGTGATTGCTCATGTAATGCTTTTTTGGGGTGATGTATTTGTTAATGTAAGGCCATTTTGATTACCCACACTTGGCCTTGTAGCCTTATATTTGCAGAAAAGAGCCTGAGCTGTATGTATATGTATATTTGCATAGCATGACATGGTACTGCCTTTGATTTAGTAGATTTTTAATTCACTGTTATGATGTTGAATAGGACAAGTGCATAAATCCCCAAATATATTGGCTACCACAGCTAAAACGGATCTTGGTGGGGTGTGTTGGTTCGTGCTCCATGGAGTGATCTTGGGTGGGAGGCTAAGATTGGATGTACATAGAATAAAAAACCTCAATGTCTTCTAACATCCCCACCATAAGAAAACACATTAAGTCCTGCTCATACTAATTCTGGTATCTAAACCATCAGCTTTCCAGGACTCTTTGGCAATTATACATCTCAAAACACACAAAGCCAACTGATACAGAGCAATCAGTTTAAACAACCAAAGGAATCCTGAAGTAAAACAAGCAATGATATGTGGTGGAGACTAATATCTGTGGCATTCCATTCTCAACTGCAGTGGGATTCTAAATATTATGTAAACATGGATATCCAAAAAGTAAACCTAATTAAAATCGAAATATTAAATGAGCAGAATGATTAAATTTGTTGTTCTATCCCAATGTAGGAATTATTAGCTCAAATAAATTTTAATATTCTCCACCAATATGTTTGAATTAATTAAAGTTTAATGAATTATTATTTAATGCTGATTATTAATCAATTGTTATGCCGAATGGTCGGCTCCTCCAAACTCAATTGCGGCATCCCTGTGAGTCTGTTAATGTGAGACTTAAATGGGATTCACTAATTACCAGTATCGCTTAGTAACCTGGGTTAGAAGGCTCGTCCAGCGAGCTGCATCACCAGGTAATGTACACGATTGGTAGCGAAGCTTCCCTCACGGCCAATGAGAGAGAGTCTCGCGATGTTTCAGGCGAGTTTGAGGTTCAGAGCGTGTAGCAAGATCACACAGAGGCAGGAACTTAGTGTGAGTACTCAATGACGGAGGCTGAAGTTGTGTAAAAGACATGCATTTATTCCTAACTAACACTACAACTAACATAAGACAGACATTACACCTAACACAAACAACAAACACGAAATAACAGAATAAAACAAACGATGTAATTATAAAAATGCAATGACCGGATTTAAATGAGTAACCTTAAATGGGAAATACTGTTCTGCAAAGCAAGCATAGTTTGTGGAAACACGACCCTAAAGTCTTATAGCAGGTTAAACAGAACAGCTTAAGTTGTTAGAATGAAAGGAAGTTGGTTTACTTGGTTGAAGAGTGGGGGGGGTCTTGGCAGTTGATGGCAGAGCTGCTGAGCTGATGGCACTCAGGAAGGCGCGGCGTTTGGAGCAGTGGAGTGGAGTCCCTTTAGATTCTCTCTCCTGGTGAAGCTTTGTCTTGGGTGCTGTTCTCTGTTCAGCTGGGCCTTCACCGGAGGGCTTCTTGTGGGCTTCTCTCCTCCCGGACTGATGTTCTCCTTCGGGCTGGCGGTTATTCTCTGCGCTGGCTGGCGGTTGTTCTGCTCGCCTTTGTTCTGAGGTGCCAGGATTTTATGCTGTAAAGTTCATGAATAGGGATGACCAGGAATTCGACTCCTGGCCCAATGGCTGGCCATCCATTTGGCGGGCTTTCGGAAGGGGGTCTGTATCAGTCCTTTTGAGATTTATGGCCCGACTGATTCTCCCTTTACTGATGATTTTCATTAAGCTGTTATAACTTTTGATACATCTACTTTTATGGTAATCACTGACCAGATTTGCAATCAGGGGTGATTAACAATCAGTTTGACACCAAACATGCCATACCAGCTTCACAGGTACATACCTCATACCCTCTGTATTAATTGATTAAACAATTAATTATTTTATCTATGTGACTGATTCACATCAGGATACAGGTGTTTTGGGTTGCACCTCAACAGATGTTACACTTTGTGCGGATATTACATCAAATATTCATATTACAAACAGCACATCTTATCCATAGATAGGCGTGGCCATTAGTTTGTGGTAATATCAATATAAGTTGCACATCTGGAAACAACATATTTTGTTTAGTGTGGCTTATGCCAATTCATCTTCTCCAGAATGGATAAGATACACCTTAATTCAGTTCTTTTAACATAGCATGGTAGAAACAAAGAAACTTGGTGACTGTCCACCAAGATCAGATAAGGACCACAAAGGAATGTTGGAAGAGAAGGGGGGGGTTTTAACAAAGTTAGGACACATTGGTTACACTAATTTTCCAGATTCTTCTGGTATACCATGAGAACATATATACAATGGTAGCTATACCTATCTATTTATTTAAATTTATATGTGTTCAAGTACAAAGGGGTAAAATAGGTGATACTCCGTGAACATGGTTATAAGGGTGGCACACAAAACACCAAGATTGTCTAAGGACACATACAAACATAACGTATCTGTAGATTGAGACTAGTAGTCGTGAGTAAATCAATATACATTGTATACAAAAGCCAAACTTAAATGAAATTTCCTTTAGGGTGTTCGTCTGTTGGGTGAGTGAGATGTAAGGCAGAGTGTATGTGGAGGGGGGTTGTGTGCCAAGTCAAGGGCAATAAAAGTTGGAGTACTGGCCTCCCTTGTTATCTGTGTGTATGTGTTCGTGTGTGTAACCCCCCTTTGGTGCCTCTCGTACCAGGCTCGGCCTTGTCTCAGGCCACCTGGAATTTAGGCCCTGTGATATGTGCATGTGTGATCCTACATATCCCCCCTTTCGGCTGATGATGGCATTGCCATCATTCAGGCGACGGAAGTTGAAACAGGATCACCACCATGCAACGAGGCATTGTTGACATCCCATTGTTTGGCACTCTGGGTGGCACAGTGACAGGATGGACAGGGAGGAGGCTCAGGGGCTGGCGCCTGGCTTCTGGGACCGCGAGGAGTGGTGAATCCTATGTCGAACAGGGTGCCAACGGCTGCTGCAGCTCCCAGCAGGGTGCTCAGGAGCCTCTTGGGCCGTCGATTGGACTCAGCTTGGGTCTCGGTCGTTGGGTTACTGCTCCAATCTGTGGGTAGTGTCAGCGGCAGCATGATGCAGGGCCTCCTGAGTCCATCTGACACCTGTCCCACTAGTTTGGGGTCTCTCGGGCAGGTAATGGCTCAGTTGACATCGTCCGACGAATATTCTCTCTGTGTGGGTACAACAGTTGGTAATCACGAGACCGGGCTGTCCCCGGAAGACGGTGCCAGGCGGAGGCCCAGGGAACGCCGTGTCAGACTGGAGCCTCAGCCTCCTAGGCAGAGTAATGCTAATAGCGGGGGCAGCATCATCCTAGTAATAGGGGGTAGAAAATAAAGACCAGATTAGGAGTGAGGTGGTGAGTCGAGACTCTGAATGTTGTGCACACCGGTGCAAAAGAGAACAGGAGAAAGAAATAGTGGGCAACAATTCTTGGCCAGAGAACAATTGCAAAGAAACAAACGGGACAAAGAAAATTGCAAAACTGGATCCTCTTCAGTAATTTCCCGGGCACGCGTGAGCCACCCCAGGTCCTTACCAAAAACAACAACCAAAATAAAATGAAAAGCTATCAAAAGAAAGAAACAGATAAGTACAGCAAAAACTGAAAAGGTCACCCAGATATCAGTAGTCAGGCCCACCACCTTAATCTACCCTATCTGTGACCATCTTTCCTCCCCTTTCTCTTTGGTCTTTCTCCTTGGGAGTTTGGGGAGATTTCAGACTGAAAAGATGTCTTTCTTTTGGTTGGAATGTGGTTTATTCCAAGCTGCTGGCTTCATCTTGAGAAGACTGGTTGGTGGGTGTTTCAGGCTTTCTCTGGGCTTGGTATTTCTTGATTTGATTCCGATGAACCCGCTTGAGGCATGTTTCGTGGGTGCCTTTGTTGGTTCGGATTCGGTAAGCCACAGGTGACAGTTTGTCCACGATCTCATGTGGTCCCAACCAGCGTGGTAGAAGCTTCCTGGAAAGTCTTTGTGCTGAGTTTGGTTGCACAAACCTATAGTACCAGATTTTGTCTCCCACTTGGAGTTCATCTTGTGAGGTTTTCTGGTCATTGTAGGCTTTCCTGCCCTCTGCGGTTCTTTGCAGGTTTTGTTGGGCGAATGCAAAGGAAGCTCTCAAATGCTGGTGCAGGCTGTCCAGATATTGTTGTGTGGTGTAGGCTGTGATGAGATTGTTGTCACCAGGTTGGTAGAGCAGGTGGAGAGGGAGTGTCATTTGTCGTCCTGTCATCAGTTCGAAGGGGGACACTCCTGTGGACTTGTGGGGTGTGGCTCTGATTGCCATGAGCACCAGAGGCAATTTCACATCCCAATCTTTCTGATTGGATGCCACATATTTCTTGACCATACCGACGACGGTTCGGTTGGTCCGTTCTACTTGGCCGGATGCCATAGGATGGTGGCTGATGTGGAACTGGGCTTTGATCCCCAACAGTTTCCAATTGTCCTGCATCACTTCGGCTGTGAAGTGGGTGCCTCGGTCTGAGTTGACTTTCAGTGGGAGGCCAAACCTGGAGAACACATGGTTTGTGAGCAGATATGCCGTTGTCTGGGCTGTGTCATTGGGTGCCGGGAGGCATTCTACCCACTGACAAGTGACTGTGAGGAAGTATTTGTTTCCGCGAGCTGATCTCGTCAGGGGTCCTACCCAGTCAATCTGTAGATCTGACCATGGGAAATTGATACCCCGTCGCTGCAGAGGGGCCTTGTGGTTTGGGTTTGCTGGTTGAAATTGGCAGCAGACCAGACATCCTTTCACATATTCTGTTACATCCTGTCGCATGTTAGGCCAGTAGGCTACTTGACTAAGTGTCTCGTAGGTTGTTTTGGCATTGCGGTGTCCTGCACAGGGTGCATCGTGGGCGTACAGTAGCATGACCCCCCTTTGTGCCTGAGGGACCACGAGCCGTGGTGAAGTGTGGGCATCAGGGACATCAAGAGGTACGCCCTCGGCAAGATGAAGAAAGGGTAAAGCCATCATCAGGTGATGGAGGTCAGGAAGGGATGCCTGATCAGTTGTGGAGATCGAGTTAGCAGAGAGGTCGCGGAGGTGATCGCAGACCTTGTTCAGCACAGCATCAGTGGGCTGGAGAGAGATGATGTCAGAGTTGGAGACCTGAAGGGAAAGTTCTAGCAGTGAGGCCTCTGGCATCGAGGTAGGTGCTTGGCTGTGGCTGCAGGTGACAACCTGGACGACATGGGTGGGTGGGAGGGAGCAAAACTCCCACGAGTCACCGTGCAGTGGTCCTGCTTTGGTGAGTGCATCCGTGTGGTCATCGTATGTCTTGTCCAGTCCTAGGAGTCTGGAATGACCGCTGACCTTCTTCCAATAGATCTGCGTGTTGCGTGCGGTAATCAGAGCATAGCACGTGTGCAGGAGGTCTTGGTGTTTGACTGGCTTGTTCCCTGATGTCTTGAAGCCATTTTGTGTCCAGTGAGGGAGATGGCACATGAAGCTGAGACGTGCATAGCTGAAGTCTTTGCAGATCAGCAGGTCCTTTACTTCACGTTCGGAGGCCATCTCCAGGGTTATTAAGATTGCTGCCAGCTCTGTGTACTGCGATGTGTGAGGACCAAGCTTGAGCTGTTGTGGTGGGACAGGGTCGTCATTGAGCCACAGAATGCCAGCTCCAGCTTTCAGGGTCCCCTGATGTTTGAATGAGCACCCATCTACATAAATGGTGATCATGTCTTGACAGACATTTTTCTCAAAGTAGTGGTGTCGCGACAGTTCCATTGGTGTGGGCGTGTCCAAAATGTTGGGTGCTGCTGGTCCCTCCTGAGAATAGCTGTGGCAGCTGGGTGACTGTACTGCGTCAGGCTGGGCAGTTATAGCATGGATTGTCAGGTGTTGGTTATCAGCAAGCTCCACGTGACATACAGTTCCTTTTGTCACTGGTGACTCTTCTACTTCCATGGTCATTACCACATCTGTGACTTCCATGCCTTGGGGCCACATGCCTTTCGTGATCTTGGGGCAGAAGGATTCCAAGGTAGGGTCCTGCCTGCACAGGAAGGAGTCATGATGCTGGTATGGGTCTCTTGTGTCAAGACACTGATCTCCTGCTGCGTTCTCTCCATGGTGTGGAGTGAGGTCCGAGGAGACAGCCAGGGTTTGACATTCCCATGTGGCTGTGTCAGGTGTCCACAGTGGCAGCGGTTCTCTAACTTGAGCCCAAATTTTCTGACGTTGGAAGTCTAACAATGGCTCGAACCGGTTCAGCAAATCTTTCCCAATGAGGAATGGAATGGACTCAAGTTGGGAAATGTATACAGGGTGCATTACATTCATGGGGCCGATGGACAAATTGAGGGGGATCGTGTGATCCATCCTGGTGCCCAAAGCTAAATACGCCTGCACGTCCAAAGAGCATTTCCTTGGCTGGAGGGTTTTGTTCTTCTGGGCGGCTAGGTGCTGCACCTGGTAGAAGAGACTGGCTGACATGAGGGTGATGTCTGCTGCAGTGTCGATGAGGGCCTCGAGGGTGAGAACATCTTCCAGGGTGATGGAGAGGTAGAATTTCTTGGCTACCCCCTTTCCATCAGGTCACCCAGAAGCTGTGGCACAGGGGCCTGGCCAGGAAATGGTGAGGCGTTGCCACAGTCAGATTGGTGCTCTGAGTCAAGGCACACAACCAGGACAGTGCTGCCGGGCACCGGCGGGGGCTCATCCCCTTGATCAAGCTCTGTGTTGGTGACGGCAACATCAGGTGCTCTTACTGGGCATGAGTCAGCAGCACTTTCTAATTGAGGTGGGACTTCTTCAGTTGTTCCAATATCTCTGGTAGGGAAGGCCGATGACTGTTGAGCGTCATTTGGGGCTGACCTCTGAGGGAGTTTGTAGGCATTGTCTGGTGTGGGTTCAGGTGAGGGTTGTGGGGTCCTGCGTGATTTGTGCTTCCGTCCTAGTCATTTTGGATCTTTCTTCCGAAAGTCCTCTTGACTCTTGAGGGGATGCTGAGTAAAGAAATCACGCAGCAACTGTAGTAGATTAGACTCCTCTTCTTCCTTGGTTCATCCAGGCCTCGAGTCTGGATTGTAACCTCTCCTTCTGTCTTGCCAGTTCTGTGGTGGATTCCGTCGGGAACTTGGGGGAGAGCTTGGCTTAGGAAGCTGGTTTCCCTGTCGGTCTCTCCACTTGTTCCATGGCTCCATTGGTCTTAGCTTACCCTTGTTAGGATAGCGCCGTGTCTCCCACCAGTCTGGCTGAGTCTTTGACTGCTGTGGGGGCGCACCAGGGTAACGCTCACTGTGGCTCAGTCCTCGGTCGTGGATTGGTGTTTGATGAGGAGGGTGGCCACCTTCCAACGCTAGGTTGGGATCTGTAGTGCCAAGGTTCAGCACTGCCGGAGCCTTGGTTGCCTTCTCAGCTGCTGCTCTTTGTTTGTGGTACGCCTTGATCGCCAGGTCTTGCAGTTGTTGACTTGTCATGGTGCGGGGACAAGCCATGAGCCCCAGGTAGTGGTTAATGGTTGGGTGGAGGTTCCGAAGGAAGAGAGCCTTGAAGTTCGCATCTTCTTCCATGTCTGGCTCATTTCTGGACCCAAAATATACCCGACGAAGGCGATTGTAGTAGGCTTGGGGAGCTTCTTGTCTGCTCTGTTTAACATCAAAGGCGACGGCGATACCTTGTTCTGACTCAGGATCAGCGAACTCTCGAATCAGGGCTTTGTGTAGCAGCTTGGAGTCTGCCTTGATTCGACTGGGCTGTCGATCCAGGAAGCTGCGGAGCTCCAGACTAGATGTGATCCTGATGAGGTAGACTCTGTCCTCATTGGTCACATTGTCCAGTCTTTGGAGGTGGAAGTCGATGTCCTGGAGGTAGGCGTGAATGTCGTGGCCTCCTCCGGGATTTGGGGTAAACGTGTTGATATTCTGAGCTACTTTATCAAGCTCCTTTGTGGTAACCCGGTGCTGGTGTAGCGCTCGCTTTGGTAGATCTGTTCCATCTGGGGTGTCTTCTCTGAGAGAGACCTTCCAGGCGATTGGTTCCTCAAGGTCCGGTGTTGGGCAAGGCGGTACCTTGTCCCAATGAGAGGTCCCTTGAGCGCGGTCTGAGTGCCTTGGGGGAGACAGCATTGTTGGAGAGGAAGTCGGTGCCATCACTGAATCGTAGGATGTTCCAAATTCTGACTTCACCTCATATGCTTGCTTCAGTCCCCGTCTCAGCTGGTCAATCTCTTCTGCGTCAGCCCAATGTTTCGTTCTGGCCTCGGTGAGCTGTTCTTGGGAGCTGATCAGTTGGTGATTCAGCTTGTGCAGGCGTCTCTGTGCCTCGGCCAGATGGTTTTCCAGGGCCTGGATCCAACCATCCTTTTTCTTGAGCTCCGCGTGGGCTCTGTCCAGCAGGGTGTCGGCCTGGTCCAGTCCGGCTTCGAGGTTTTCTCTGGTGGCTCTGGCTTGCTGTTTTTGCTGGTCAGCTTCAGCTCTGAGCTCTTCCAGGGCGTGTTGAAGCTTTTTGCTGGTGTGAGGCCTCTCGCCTTCTTCCGTCTCCTCCTCCTCATGGGGTGGAAAGCTTCTCTTTTGGAGTTCTTGCTTCAGGTTCCCAATGTGATGTTGGGCCTGGACTGCATCTCTCTGTGCCTCTGCCAGTAGTCGTTGGGTGTTTTCCTCCTGCTGTTGGAGTGCTTGCACCCTTTGCTGGAGACGGGACGTTCCCTCTTCATTCATCTTCAGCCTGGCTAGGAGTTTGTGTGCGAGGGAGCCGAGTATTTTGGTTAGCTCTTTACTCCCGCATTTCTGAGTGGGTGGCATGTCCATAAGTTCGGCAATGTCGTCCTCAATTTGGTCAGCTTCTTTGGACCATGTGAGATCGACATGACCGGGCGGCAAGTTGGGAGTCACATCTTCAGGCCAGATACCAAAGTCTTTCCACTGGTCCAGTGGGCTTTCCATGTGGGTCATTGTGACTCGGTCAACAGGAGGGTGGCCGCAGAAATCTGTTACTCAGGCTGGGTGTTGCCTAGGTGGGAGGCCTAACACCTAAATCTGGGCAAACCAATTAAACCAACAAAATAAAATAAAGTAGAACTGGGGCCTGTCAATGGGTAACTGGAAGGGTGTAGTGAACCACGGGAATAGTTACCCACGACAAAATAAACAAACAAAAATTGTTCCCTGGGAGAAGTTGTTGCAGGTTAGAACAGTGTGAGTTACTCTAGGGCCTGAGAGATGCCCTAGTGAGGGGGAAAGGATAAAGCCTTATCCTGGAAATTGCAGATCTGTGGCTATTGACAGTGTCAGAAGACCACAGGAGAAGTTGGGAACAGGAAATGAGAAATAACAGCTTCAAACCAATAGGACTGCATTCAAACGTAGCTTGCTGTTGCAGATCAGATTATCCCTGGGTTGGGCTCTGTTGTACAACTCCGCTTTGACCAGAAGGGGGACCACTAGCAGGTTCTGCTTTATTTGTCCCTATATGAGGTGTTGCGGTGTTAAGCTAGTCATGCAGTTAGAGAGGTTTGAACGCTATCAGGTGTCCCTTCTGTGTAGGGCACGTCCCACAAGCTCAATCCCAGCCAAGCAGGCCCAAGTCCAGCTCCCACTCCCCCGATCCCCAGCAATGTCAACTCGGAAGGGGGTGTTCTGTACGCACAAATGAGACAAGCCAGGTGGGGCTCAGCTTATCGGCTGCACTGCCTGAGACCTGACTCGACCAAGGCTGGCAAAATAGCCTTCAGGTGTCACCCACCCTAGTGAGGCAAGAACCTGTGTGTCCAATTATGTGTGTTGGTATTACCGGTGTTGACCACTAGAGACCCAACTCAGATGTTGTTACACTACTATGGCTGACCACTAGAGACGCAATTTCGAAATGGAGTGGTAGTTCTATGCCTGACCACTAGAGGCGCACTTTTGAAATGGAGTGGTAGTTCTATGCCTGACCACTAGAGGCGCAATTTCGAAATGGAGTGGTAGTCCAATGCCTGACCACTAGAGGCGCAATTTCGAAATGGAGTGGTAGTTCAATGTCTGACCACTAGAGGCGCAATTTCGAAATGGAGTGGTAGTCCAATGCCTGACCACTAGAGGCGGAATTTCGAAATGGCGTGGTAGTTCTATGCCTGTCCACTAGAGGCTCAATTTCGAAATGGAGTGGTAGTCCAATGCCTGACCACTAGAGGCGCAATTTCGAAATGGAGTGGTAGTCCAATGCCTGACCACTAGAGGCGCAATTTCGAAATGGAGTGGTAGTTCTATGACTGACCACTAGAGGCTCAATGGGACGTTGCTCCCTTTGTGGGGGGGGGTCCCAGGTACGTGAGCCTAAGGGGTGGGGTCACTGGTGACCCAGGAGAAAAAAACAAATGGCGTCAGGCAGGCCTTCAGGGCTCTGACCTTTAAGTGGTTAGAGTGGCGTTCGCTGACTGCACTCGTAACCAAGACGGTTGCTAGGCGATTGCCGACGCTAGATGAGTGACATACACTTTTAACGTATGCACACGCCGCTTGCGGCTAACTTCTGTGTCTTGCGCAGTTTAAAACCCCTCAAAACAATTGCTGAAACGAGACAGCGCTCGCGTTACGGCGACGGATCTAAATAGCGAGTTCACTATATCTCGTCGCAAATGGTGCTTAACCACGGCGGGTCTCAAGCACTGGAGACTCCCAAATTCTAAATAACACACACACTTGGCTCACAGCGCAAAGCGGTGTTAAACTTGCTTTGTCTAAAGCAGGCACACACATACGAGAAAGATGCTGATAGGTAGCTAAGCTATCGGTCTTATCTCAGGGAGTACAAGCGCAACAAAATTCAGGTTAGAACTCGTAACAAGAATTTCTGTTCGCTAATAAAGAGAGAGAGAGATCTCTGCCAGGATATATAGAAACGGAGAAACTCGTCCGAATCTATCCTGGAAACAACGCGCTATACCTGAGAATCTCGTCAGATATAGGGTTTAAGTTTACTGCAGTTTAAAACGAATGAAACCTAAAATAAAATAACCGAAAATTAAAACAAAAGAAAATAACTACTAATAATAGAAATAAAAAATAATAAGCCCGTATAATCCCGCTTAAATGCCTTCGGACTGCCGTGAGTGCAATTAATCCTCAACTTTGCAACCTGTTCACAGTAGCGCTTATTCAACTGCATGTTCGGTCATAAAAAGTTTAAATTGTGTGCTCACAAAAAGTTTGAACCTTGTGCCCGCGTTCTTCACTATTAATGTAGGAATTATTAGCTCAAATAAATTTTAATATTCTCCACCAATATGTTTGAATTAATTAAAGTTTAATGAATTATTATTTAATGCTGATTATTAATCAATTGTTATGCCGAATGGTCGGCTCCTCCAAACTCAATTGCGGCATCCCTGTGAGTCTGTTAATGTGAGACTTAAATGGGATTCACTAATTACCAGTATCGCTTAGTAACCTGGGTTAGAAGGCTCGCCTAGCGAGCTGCATCACCAGGTAATGTACACGATTGGTAGCGAAGCTTCCCTCACAGCCAATGAGAGAGAGTCTCGCGATGTTTCAGGCGAGTTTGAGGTTCAGAGCGTGTAGCAAGATCGCACAGAGGCAGGAACTTAGTGTGAGTACTCAATGACGGAAGCTGAAGTTGTGTAAAAGACATGCATTTATTCCTAACTAACACTACAACTAACATAAGACAGACATTACACCTAACACAAACAACAAACACGAAATAACGGAATAAAACAAACGATGTAATTATGAAAATGCAATGACCGGATTTAAATGAGTAACCTTAAATGGGAAATACTGTTCTGCAAAGCAAGCATAGTTTGTGGAAACACGACCCTAAAGTCTTATAGCAGGTTAAACAGAACAGCTTAAGTTGTTAGAATGAAAGGAAGTTGATTTACTTGGTTGAAGAGTGGGGGGGGGGGGTCTTGGCAGTTGATGGCAGAGCTGCTGAGCTGATGGCACTCAGGAAGGCGCGGCGTTTGGAGCAGTGGAGTGGAGTCCCTTTAGATTCTCTCTCCTGGTGAAGCTTTGTCTTGGGTGCTGTTCTCTGTTCAGCTGGGCCTTCACCGGAGGGCTTCTTGTGGGCTTCTCTCCTCCCGGACTGATGTTCTCCTTCGGGCTGGCGGTTATTCTCTGCGCTGGCTGGCGGTTGTTCTGCTCGCCTTTGTTCTGAGGTGCCAGGATTTTATGCTGTAAAGTTCATGAATAGGAATGACCAGGAATTCGACTCCTGGCCCAATGGCTGGCCATCCATTTGGCGGGCTTTCGGAAGGGGGTCTGTATCAGTCCTTTTGAGATTTATGGCCCGACTGATTCTCCCTTTACTGATGATTTTCATTAAGCTGTTATAACTTTTGATACATCCACTTTTATGGTAATCACTGACCAGATTTGCAATCAGGGGTGATTAACAATCAGTTTGACACCAAACATGCTATACCAGCTTCACAGGTACATACCTCATACCCTCTGTATTAATTGATTAAACAATTAATTATTTTATCTATGTGACTGATTCACATCAGGATACAGGTGTTTTGGGTTGCACCTCAACAGATGTTACACTTTGTGCGGATATTACATCAAATATTCATATTACAAACAGCACATCTTATCCATAGATAGGCGTGGCCATTAGTTTGTGGTAATATCAATATAAGTTGCACATCTGGAAACAACATATTTTGTTTGGTGTGGCTTATGCCAATTCATCTTCTCCAGAATGGATAAGATACACCTTAATTCAGTTCTTTTAACATAGCATGGTAGAAACAAAGAAACTTGGTGACTGTCCACCAAGATCAGATAAGGACCACAAAGGAATGTTGGAAGAGAAGGGGGGGTTTTTAACAAAGTTAGGACACATTGGTTACACTAATTTTCCAGATTCTTCTGGTATACCATGAGAACATATATACAATGGTAGCTATACCTATCTATTTATTTAAATTTATATGTGTTCAAGTACAAAGGGGTAAAATAGGTGATACTCCGTGAACATGGTTATAAGGGTGGCACACAAAACACTAAGATTGTCTAAGGACACATACAAACATAACGTATCTGTAGATTGAGACTAGTAGTCGTGAGTAAATCAATATACAGGGTATACAAAAGCCAAACTTAAATGAAATTTCCTTTAAGGTGTTCGTCTGTTGGGTGAGTGAGATGTAAGGCAGAGTGTATGTGGAGGGGGGTTGTGTGCCAAGTCAAGGGCAATAAAAGTTGGAGTACTGGCCTCCCTTGTTATCTGTGTGTATGTGTTCGTGTGTGTAACCCCCCTTTGGTGCCTCTCGTACCAGGCTCGGCCTTGTCTCAGGCCACCTGGAATTTAGGCCCTGTGATACGTGCATGTGTGATCCTACACCAAGTTGTGATTAAAAAGCACTGAGGCTGCCGCCCATTATATCTGCTCTAGGGAAATGCACTTCTGCGGCCACTAGGGGAGCTCTCACCTTCTCTCAGCCCTGCTAAATAATGTTGCATAGTCTGACAAGCTTTATAATCTGTGTCAAAGAGCAGTGCCTTACCGGAAATGCTTTCCCTGGGAATTATTGTAAACATTTATTATGTATTATAGGAGAAATACTTGTAAATGAATTAGATTTATTAACTGGCTCCTGAAATTAGGAATTGAAAATGAACTGACCTTAATGAGTATTAATTAAATTAATTCAGAGACATTCCACATGAAAAGTTACAACTTAAGCTAAATCCGCTTAAATCATTTAGAGCATAGTCATAGTGATCAATGAAACACCTATACACACACACACACACATATCCTTATGGGGACCGCTCATTCATTTCTATGGGAAAATTGCTAATGCTAACTTAACCCCTACTCAGCTCTAACCATAAGCATAAGTAGGCAAAATACAAGAGTTTTTGCATTTTTAGTTTTTTCATTGCAGTCACGGATTTTTATAAAATAGAGTTTTCCCTTATAGGGACCAGGACCAGCTACACCTGTACTATTACACAGGCTACATGTGAAGAATGCGAGACAAAAAAGAAGAGCATTTAGACAGCCAGAGAATGTTAACTGCCAGTTTAATTATATTTATTACAGAGCTTATTGAATTGTTCAGTGAAATAAATCCATCCATCCATCATCCATCCATCTAGCAAACGGGCTGGTAGCCTCTCCTCAGCAGCATATGGCACAAGGTTGGTGCTCACCCTGGACGGGAGGCCAACTCAAATGTAATAGTGAATACTGAAAATAGGACAGTGGTGCAAACAGGAGAGATGATTATTTATTAATTTGTTTGTAATTTGATTAATTAATCACTTAATTCACGTTCCACAGCCACTTGTCCCATGTAGGGTTACAGGTCTCTGGAATATATACCTGAAAATAATGGGCGCAATGCAAGGAGGAACCCAGGAGGGGGTGGCAAACCCATCACATGGCAGGGAATAACCCAGATGGGGACACCAGCCCTTTAGGAGTGCAGGGAATAAGCAGGGGGCGGTGCCAACCCATCACAGGGCAGGGAAAAAGCCAGGAGGGGGGTGCCAACCTATCACAGGGCAGAGAATCTCCCAGGAGGGGGGTGCCAACCCATCACAGGGCAGGGAAAAAGCCAGGAGGGGGGTGCCAACCTATCACAGGGCAGAGAATCTCCCAGGAGGGGGGTGCCAACCTATCACAGGGCAGAGAATCTCCCAGGAGGGGCGGCAGTCCATCACAAGGCATGGCAGTTCATTAGATCACAAAAACCTGCTTTGTCAGTTAGACTGCGAAAGGCATTCCTAAAACTCATTTAAAAATAATGAAAAATACTAGAGTAGCTGGTTGGATACAGGACAACAAATTAGGGTTATGAGCATCTCTCCGGGATCCACCCATCTATCTTCTAACCTCTCATCCTGGTGAGGGCTGTGGGGCCTGGAGCCTATCCCAAACAGGACAGGACACGGGGATGGAGTACACCCTGGACAGGATGCCAGTCATACAGAGGACACATAGACACTAATACAGCCAACTGGACCACATCTACCTCTTCTAAAACATCCATATAGTTTCCTGTCTGTTTCTGACAGCTTTCACCATTTTTCTTTTGCTCCAGTTCTTTGTACTTTTTGAGGTCACAGGTTTTAGTATCAGTACATTTGCAATCTAGAGGAATGTTACCCTCCAACTATGAATTATTGTTTGTGGTCAAAATCACCCCATTTGTGTTAATTTGCACAAATTATAGTATAAATCGATATATTCCAGATCAATTTTTAAAGTGATTTCAAGAAAGGCCTGAAATATCATTATCGACCATCATGTGACCCCAAAAGCCGTTGGAAAGCCAGTAAGAGGCCCATATGATGCTTAGAGCTGAAAAAAGGACAATATGCTGTTTTTGTTAAAAAATATCACAGTGCAGTTGTTTTAAAAATAAATCAATGGCTTTGCACAAAATTTTTTATGTGTTTTGTCTAATAAAAACCTGAAGTATCTGAACTTGAACCAATACTGAGCAAAATATCACCACTTACTTTTATGAATGTACGCATTATCTGTGATGTAGAATAAAACACTATGGCTCAAGAAAACAGTCCATTTCTGTATTTTAACAAGATAAATGTTAAAGTAAGAAAAGATGACAAAATATTTCAAACTACATTTTAGAACAGCAAAATCAAATATACTGTATACTGATAAAATTGCAAAAATATAAACATCAGTATATCAAACAAATAACACCAAAATCCAAAGATGAATGAACACTGAACAATAACTAATCACAAACACTGCAAATGCTCTGCACAAGTGTGACAGAATGCAAGAAATGTAGATGTATGTGGTTTGCTAACATAACATACAAGTAGCACAAAGTGTGGTCGTCTTGCATCTGGTGATCCTGTGCGGGGACGTCATTCACAGAAAGCGTACAAAAATGGATGCTGATTTGTAAGTTGGGGCTTTTCTCCTCTATATGTGGGGAACCCCTGTTCAAACAGATGCAATTAACAGGAAACTTCTTCTAACTTAAGGTGTGAACTGCTTCATCTGAGAAAACTAGACTTAGGAAACAGGGAGCATCAGCGACAAGTCAATGACTGACATCTCATACAGCCATATTGCAAACTAATACACACATAATGAGGATACAACATGAAACGGTCTGGGGGAGGGGGAAACATTTCCACATGTAGGGGGATAGAGGCATTTAATTATTTACAGAAAATTCCGTGTAGCCAGTGTAGGAACCTGAGGTCAGTTTAACACAGATCACTGTCCGTGGTGCTGAAATCTCTACTTGATCGGCTGGTGCTGAATGAATAGGACGGCTGGCCAACATATCTCACTGTGTGATTCCACTGACTGGTACCTTCTAATGCATGGGATTTGTAACAATGAGGAAAATAATTTTTAAAAAAGTTATTACAGGAAACAATATTTACATGCCTGTAGCTTTCATCTCTCACGACAGGAAACCCAAAAACTATTACTTTGTCAGGGATCCGGGGCGCGAGAACGAGGCATGGTGCACAGAAAGGGTGGACGATCCACTGGCGGCTCCAAGAACAAAAAGGGGTTTATTAAATAAAACAGAAAACACTACAAACACAGCAAAAACCAAAAGAACCACGAGGGGTCAAAAACTAAAGGGGATAAGAAGGCAATAAATGATTCATCTGACAAAAGAAGTGAAGTGAGCCTCCATCTGAATCTGCTAGGTCTATGATAGGGGAAGGTCAGGACCAGTGCTACAGGTGCATGATCTGATATAACTATACTGTTATAAGCACATTCTTTTACCAATGGGAGTAGATATGTATGTATGTATGTATAAAGAAATAATCTATACGTGAATAATAAAGAGAGTATTCCCTCTTTGTAGGATAAAGAAATCTCCATGGGTCAGACACCTTGCAAGATTGTAAAAAAGTCTCTATGCATTCAGCTGTTTCTGAAGCACCAATTGGGCGATTGGAGGATCTATCCAATACTGTGTTAATTACACAGTTACAGTCACCAGCTAAAATAAGCTGATGAGTGTCCAGGTATGGTACGGTCAATAGAAAATTGTTCATGAACTTAGAATCGTCCCAATTTGGAGCATATACACAAGCTAATATCACAGGCAAACGGTACAGTTTACCCACCACAATAACGAAGCGGCCATTGGGGTCCAATATTGTTTCAGACGCTTCAAATGATACTGATTTGTTGATCAAGATTCCAGCCCCCCTGGCCCTACTCCGAAAGGTTGAATGGAATACTTGTCCAACCCAGCCTCTTTTTAAACTCAAATGATCTGACCTGCGCATGTGCGTCTCAGTTAAGAAGGTTATATCCGTTTTTAAAAACTTAAGATGAGCAAGGACCTTGGTGCGTTTGATAGGATGATTTAGGCCTTTCACATTCCAATTAGTAAACTTAACTGACTGGCCACTCCTCCCAGGAGCCATGTTTGAATTAGCCATATTTAATACTGGTAATATCCAGCAGACATAATCTGAGTTGCAGTAAATTAATTCTGTGACTCTGGTAGATGTCATGTTCGAAACAAAGTGTAACCACTAATGGACAAAATGAAAGACAAAAAAAACAACAAAATAAAAAAGAGACTTTAAGTACAAAAACACCACTATCCCGAACACAGTGCATATCCCAAGAGCAAAACACTGCAAAATTCTAACTTGGGTCTCTAATTTAACCAAAAACGACCCAAAGCACAGCGAGCAATCATATTCAGAAATATACACTCACCTAAAGGATTATTAGGAACACCATACTAATACAGTGTTTGACCCCCTTTCGCCTTCAGAACTGCCTTAATTGTACATCGCATTGATTCAACAAGGTGTTGAAAGCATTCTTTAGAAATGTTGGCCCATATTGATAGGATAGCATCTTGCAGTTGATGGAGATTTGTGGGATGCACATCCAGGGCACGAAGCTCCCGTACCACCACATCCCAAAGATGCTCTATTGGGTTGAGATCTGGTGACTGTGGGGGCCATTGTAGTACAGTGAACTCATTGTCATGTTCAAGAAACCAATTTGAAATGATTCGAGCTTTGTGACATGGTGCATTATCCTGCTGGAAGTAGCCATCAGAGGATGGGTACATGGAGGTCATAAAGGGATGGACATGGTCAGAAACAATGCTCAGGTAGGCCGTGGCATTTAAACGATACCCAATTGGCACTAAGGGGCCTAAAGTGTGCCAAGAAAACATCCCCCACACCATTACACCACCACCACAAGCCTGCACAGTGGTAACAAGGCATGATGGATCCATGTTCTCATTCTGTTTACGCCAAATTCTGACTCTACCATTTGATTGTCTCAACAGAAATCGAGACTCATCAGACCAGGCAACATTTTTCCAGTCTTCAACTGTCCAATTTTGGTGAGCTCGTGCAAATTGTAGCCTCTTTTTTCTATTTGTAGTGGAGATGAGTGGTACCCGGTGGGGTCTTCTGCTGTTGTAGCCCATCTGCCTCAAGGTTGTGCATGTTGTGGCTTCACAAATGCTTTGCTGCATACCTCGGTTGTGACGAGTGGTTATTTCAGTCAAAGTTGCTCTTCTATCAGCTTGAATCAGTCGGCCCATTCTCCTCTGACCTCTAGCATCAGCAAGGCATTTTCGCCCACAGGACTGCCGCATACTGGATGTTTTTCCCTTTGCACACCATTCTTTGTAAACCCTAGAAATGGTTGTGCGTGAAAATCCCAGTAACTGAGCAGATTGTGAAATACTCAGACCGGCCCGTCTGGCACCAACAACCATGCCATGCTCAAAATTGCTTAAATCACCTTTCTTTCCCATTCTGACATTCAGTTTGGAGTTCAGGAGATTGTCTTGACCAGGACCACACCCCTAAATGCATTGAAGCAACTGTCATGTGATTGGTTGATTAGATAATTGCATTAATGAGAAATTGAACAGGTGTTCCTAATAATCCTTTAGGTGAGTGTATATACAGTGGTACCTCGGTTCTCAAACTCACTAGAACTCGAATTTCTTGAAAGTCGAACAAACCAGTTTGACCTAGAACTCGATCTGAATATCAGAAGTCGAACCATGAACGCTGACTTAATATAAATTGTACGCGCCAGGAAATGAGTCATACTACAATGCAATTCTTACTTGAATGCCTTCTTTACAGACTGGACAATTAACCAAATAAAACAGCGCAACATTACAGTAACTAACAATAAATAAACCACTAACTTACGTGTACTATTAGAGCATTTATGTCATTTATTTAAACTTTATTTTACCAGGTAAATTAACTGAAAACCACTGCTTTACGTGATATTCGGGAGAAATAGCAGATTACGCATCGGAACTGCCTGGGATACAAACGTCATGCATGTAACTAAACTCTTCAGCCAAGAAGAGCAAAGGTGTGTTGTCACGGAGGCGGTTCCAGTTTGTGCAGCCGGGTGAGAGGTCACAATGCATCTAACCGTAATGCATTGCGTCAGGATCAGAATGCGTTGCTTTAAGCCAGCGCTGTAAGCAAGTTGAACGCACTCAATGACCGGACTGGGGAAACAAAATTTACAAGCGGACTTAATACAGAGGACTAATGACAACAACCAGAAACAGCTGATCACATGGGGATCCCACACGAGCTTAACGAGGGGGCGTGGCACACGGAAGGAGCGGACGATCGGGGCAGGACAGGGGTAATGTTGGGATAATATCTTTATCGTTTTGGAAGCCATTAAGAAAAAAAATGCTCTTCTTGTTTTATCCTGTTCATTTTGTGTTGAAATGCTTAAAAACACACACACACACATATTTAGGTGTAATTTTGGGGGGCCGGGAACCAATTAATTGGTTTTCCATTATTTCTTATGGGAAAAATTAGAATAGAACTCAAACTTTTTAGGATTCGATCTGGAGTCCGGAACGGATTAAGTTCGAGAACCGAGGTACCACTGTATAGTGCAAAATACCATGTATTTTGTAATGTCTCAAATGAAGTAGGCCTAAACTAATATTAGGCCACTAAACATAGTGTACTATCAAAGAGCAGCCCATTGGTTTTCAATTCAGTAGCCTAATATGAAATACTATGGTTTAATGGTTTAAAATTATAGTAAACAAAAGCAGCTCAAGAAAATCAACTATTCATATGTTATAGCCTATTTATATGAGGAAGAGAACAAGAATTCCCGGCATGTTGAAAAAAGTGCCTACACCAAACCTTTCCATATAGACTAATAAGAACCGAGAGAAAAAAGGGAAAATAAATGTCTTTCTCATAAATTGAGCAACATAGCACTATCTGCATTTAGTAGGCTATAGACCTGGTTAATTCAACTTTGACACTGACGGTGAAATAAACCTGTACAGTTCGGTCACTTAAAAAACACTGACCGTTTTTGAAAGTTATGTCTGTACCTGATCATGATGGAGGAGAATGGTAGTCTTTATATACGAGATGGCCCGATGGGGATCGGTAAAGGTTTTTTCCTCGCCATCAAATGTGATACGGAATGTAGCTGGATAACGGAGACCAAATCTCACATCCTTAACAGTTCTAAGGAGCTGCTTTGCCTCTTTAAAGGCAGCTCGCTTCTTTGCTATCTCCAGAGTGAAGTCCGGAAAGATGTGCACACGCTTCTCCTTGTAAAACAGCTGCTTCTTCTGGCTGGAGAGGCGAAGGATGCGATCCTTCACGTCACCATGATGTACACGGATTATGAATGGTCTTGGCCTCTCCCCTTCCCGCAGCCTCGGTGCTAATGAACGGTGGCCCCGGTCCAGACGTGGAGTTTCCTCCAGGTTCAGTATCTCCTTCAAAGCAGTCGCGCAGAATTGCCGCGGGTTGGTCCCCTCTTGGCCCTCCTCTATTCCAACAATGCATTTAGTTGTCAGGTTACACACATCTGACTGCAGTTTTTTCGCAGCAGTTTCCAAAGTAAAGACTGTAGAGCTCCACGCCGTGGTAGACTGCTCGAGGTCGTCCAAACGCTCGGAATGCTGTGCATTAGCAGTCTGTAAGGAGCTAGCCGTAGAATGCAACTCTTGGCGGATAGAAGTTATTTCTTGCCAGAGGACAGCAGTTTGTGTATCTATTTTCGTGCCCAATAGTTCAATCGCTGTCATAATTTTCTCAACCGAATCCGAAGAAAGTTGCTGTGCATCACCCTCAGTGGTAGCCTTCTTGCTAGCTGTAGCAGGTTTCTGTGAGCGACTAGCCATTTTAAAACGAGGAGGAAAACAAAACTTTTAAACGCGTTTTCTTGCTGCCTTAGTCCTTCAATTAGTGATGTTAAACTTTTCGGATAAATATTTATCTATCAATATGGCTTCTGCAAGTATGTAAATATAGTGAAAATGAAATTGCTCGCTGAGCTCCAGGACCTCACAGCCTCACGTGTTGAACGTCAACCGGAAGTTCCCATGCAATTGTTTCTTAAACATACCTTTACCTATCTTATCTTATCCTATGTTATCTTACGTTATGTGAAATGTCGCTATTTACATCTGACAGATAGCCCATCTCCACAGCCATCTCCAGAACCCCAGGGATGTCACTCAGCTGGTCCAGCACATCACTAGGAAATTTGACCTCATCTTCATCAAGTCTCGGTCGCAGGGGCACCCTCATTATCCCCGTACGAATAGTGAGCCTCAGAGTTTCCATTCCTCTGTTGCTTGCAGATGTGAGCTGAGCTCATGAAGTCGTTCCAGAACTGCTGGCACCAGTAATGAGCATAGCACTTGGCATCATAGGTCATCTTATTGTAGTTGCTTATATCGTAATTATTGAATTTTTCCATTTTTTCAATAACAAGAGAAGGGGACAAAAACGGTGGTGTTGGACCCATGACCAGCTGAGATGAGGGGGCCTGCACCAGAACGTGAGGCAGAGGGGTGGGATGAACTACGGCTGGGGCTGAAGATGGTTCTGGAGCTGGGCTAACTGGTGAGGCTACGCATGGGGATGAAGGAGGGGAGTCCATAAAAAGAGATGGAGAAGGAGGTAAAACAAAAGAGGATGGGACTGGTGAGGGAACTAAGAAGGAAGTTGATGATAAGGCTGGTGAGTAGGGCTCAGGGTGCGACGTTGTTGGGACTCGTTGCAGGATGGTAGCGATCCCACATGGGTTGAATCGAAGGGGTTACTGGAGAATAGCAGCTTTTGTAAGTTCTTGGTATATGGCCCCCTTCCGTCCTTTAGGTTTCCTCCTTCGTCCTGATAAAAGAATGACGGTACAATTATGCAAAATAAAGTGTAAAAATACAAGAGTCAAATCAATTGATGGCTGTTAGTGACAGACAGACAGCACACTTGCCAGTCAGTACTGCACATTGAGAAAAATACTGCCGTCTCATTGTCTCATTGGAGACAGGAAACGAATGCTTGGGAGACTTACGCGCTGGTCTCGGATTGGGCTGCCTGCATTTCCGTAGGGGTACTTCACCTATAAAAACACACCAGTCAGTGCACAGATTGCCTGATATGCAGAACAGCATTTACTATAGAGAATAGCAACGCTGGAAAGGTTCATGTGCACCAAGGCTAACAGCCCACTCAATCCAAATGCTGGCATCAGGAACTGACTATTCAATCAAATCATTTACTGTATATAAGTAAGTGAACTTTATTGTCATTCACACCATACAACAGTACAACAACGGAAGCATAGCTGAACAAAATTGCATACCTCCAGGTTCAATGTGCAGACATAAAAAGACAGGTGCACATAGTCAACATATGGATAACACAAAGAAAATTTCACTTCTTACACAGAAGTAATTAAGACTGTGTAAGACAGCATAAGGCAGCACAGGACAGACACTAAATATACAAACCAATATACATATATCTTGCGCCTTCCATAAATTCCATTATTTCTTTACTCTCAGGGTACCTAAAGTAAGAATTCTGCCTTTTCTGATTTACATTATGGGGACATATTCACCTGTTATCTTACTATTTCACAATGATTATCTGTGATGTTTAAACACATCACAGCAGCAGAATTTACCGATTCCATTATACAATACAGTAACCATGTGGATTAGAGCCCCGTATGTTTACCGTTTCATGGTAACAAACACGATCTATTACTGTAAGTAAAACTCCATCCATCCCTTATGAACATTTTATTTTTAAGTATTCCAAGACACACACTTCCAAAACAAGATGATTGTCACAGAATACAAGACTCAACAACACCAGACAGCCCTATTCTGACTTTCATTCTTCAAGTGTTGAGTTACTCTGGCCATCGTTTTGCCATTCTTACCGGGGCTAATGGAACCAGGGTTGTTTTCTGGAGCAATCCACACAAGTTTCGGGGTGACAATGAAACAAGACGGACCAATTAGTGCTGGGCTGTTTATCGGATATTTACGGAATATCGATATATTATCAAAACCAGATAAAGGAGGACACAATACAGTTTATATCGACATAATTTGGTCGTTTGTTAAAATCGGGCGCTATTAAAGACTTTGAATATAATTCCTTCCCCTTATAGAAGTAACGCGAGAGCTGCGGTCCCGACGTTGCACAGACTCCCAGAATTCACAGCGAAAAGCGACCCATTCAGTTAGGATTCATGGGGGTTTGATGGAGGGTGTTTTAGTCTCGTTCCTTTCTATAAATGAGGACTGCAGAATAACTTTATATCGGCCCAACCGGGCAACGTTTATTATAACAGTTTCTCAGTAGCTCGGCTCACAGGTACAAAACTCTTACATCCCATCGTCTCTAACCCTCAAGAAGCCCCTTCCGGTGTCGCACCTAAACAGGTCCGTTCGGATACAATTCCTATTGACACATCCTTTCCCTTTTTTTTTCTTTCTTTTTTTTTTTTTTTTTCCAACACCTCCCCTAATGCAAATCACGTCATCTCTGTCAATTCAAGTAGCTGATCCTCCCCAACTTAACCGGAGAGATATATTTTAATACCAGACACTCACATTTGCCGAAATCCACTGACAGTTCAACATTTCAAATCCAAAAGAGGGCTTATCATGGCTTCTGTTCTAGTGCCTTACCATTAGAGCTTGACGTGCACCCACAACGACACACATTACCAGCACCTGTTGTGATGTTCTCGAAATAAACATTTGCAAGTGCTTAACATTTCAAATCAATACTATATTCCCTCTACATGAACAAGGTTAAGCGTTTTCCTGTCCCCATTAGTGGTCCACACTATGTTGGCACAAAGTCTCTATACCGTCGTGGTCTCCTCACGGTGCGACCAGCCCTAGTGGTCACAGGTATGACCTCAACCCCAGGTGAATCCGTGTCACCCACGTCCGTAGCTGCGTTAGGTTCAGGGACCGTCTGCATGGGAACAACCGTGTCTATGTCCAACTCGGATGCCATATTCTCACTGAGGGCAGGCTCATGAGCACGCCTGAGGTGCTTGCGATTTCTCCTCAGAACACCTCCCGATTGCAGTTGGACTTCGTAGGATCTCGCATCCACAGCCCTCAGCACCTTGCCCAGTCTCCAGACAGTGTGAGGCTCAAATGGCTGTATGCGCACCCAGTCCCCTGGTTTCAATGTGTCCAGATCTCTGGCTGATCTGTTGTAATAGGTAGATTGACGTCTCTGGTTATTTCTCAGTCTCTGCTGTGCCCGTTCGACAAAGAGCAAGGTAAGGATCCTGTCCAGCCATTTTAGCTTTCTGCAAGAGTCTCTTGGCTGTCTTGACAGCTGATTCTGCTTTGCCATTGCTCTGAGCGTGTCCAGGGGACGAGGTCGTATGCAGGAATTCCCACTTTTCGCTGAATCTTTGGAATTCTTGCGACATGTACTGTGGCCCATTGTCTGAAATGACAACATTTGGGATGCCTTGTCTGGCAAAATGTGCTTTCAGTTTCTTGATCACAGTCTTAGATTTTGTGTCTGCAAGATAATCTATTTCCCAGAAATTGGAATAATAATCTACAGTGATGAGGTAGTCCCTGTTGTCAAAAGAAAACAGATCTGTGCCTACCTTAGTCCATGGTCTGTCCGGCATCTCATGTGGGATCAGTGTCTCCTTTTGCTGTTTGTAGTCCATTGACCTGCAAATGTCACACTTGGCTGCATAGGTCCTGATTTGCTCATTGATTCCCGGCCAGTAGACACACTCTCTGGCCCTTCGTAGACATCCTTCAACTCCAAGATGAGAGGAGTGTATGCGGCGGATGATGTCTCTCCTCAGCACATCCGGTATGACAACACGTTCACCCCGAAACACAATTCCATCCTGGTGGGTCAGTTCGTCCTGGAACGAGACATATGGCCCGATTTCCCTTGGTGTTTGTCTCTTGTCGTTAGGCCATCCATGTTGTATGGTCTCTATAAGTCTCTGCAGCGTCGAATCCTCTGTCGTTGCAGAGCGGATAGAGCTGAGGCTGTCAGCTGAGATGGGTACATGCTGCAATATGTTAACAGTCTCTATTTCAGCTTCCACTGAGCCATAGGCTGTGCACTCTGGCAGGTAGGCTCGGCTCAGGGTGTCTGCCAACACCATATCTTTCCCTGGGACATAGACAACATCCACATCATATTTCTGGATACGCATCATCATCCTTTGCAGTCTTTTGGGTACACTCAATAGTGGCTTCCTCACTATGTTCTCCAGAGGTTTATGGTCACTTTGTACTGTTAGTTTACGTCCATACGTGTACTGATGGAATTTCTCCAAACTGAAGATCATTGCCAAGAATTCCTTTTCTATTTGGGCATAGCCCTTTTCCGTTTGCGTGAGCGCTCTGCTTGCGAATGCTATGGGCTCACTTCTCTGGACCAGCGCTGCGCCTAAACCTGTGTCTGAGGCATCACACTGTACACTCTAAAAAACGCTGGGTTGTTTTTTCAACCCAAATGCTGGGTTGAGACTGCTGGGTAACAAAGTTGGGTTGATTTAACCCAATTTGGGTTGAAAATCGGTCTTGATCTATAACCCAGCAGTGCTGGGTTGGGAACGCGGACGTGAAAGAGAGCACGCACGTCACGTCAACATCCAGGGACATCAGCGAGAGTTGACGGAGTTTTGCGCCGTCTTTAGAGGGAAGCCAGTGAAATTCTGTCTGAAACGTAAGTTATTCAGTGTGTATTTAACAATGTTCATAATAAATAAAACATTTGCTTTACTGTATAATATATATACACGCAAATTTTAGGCTTTCGGTCAGTTGAACTGAGATTACCTAACGACTAAGCGACGGCCGATCTCTTGCTCAGTGGACGGGAAAGCGCGCGTGACATCGTCATCGGAAGGAGCTTGGAAAGGATAACGTAAAATTTTTAAATATTACTTTTTTATATGTTAAATCTACTTTGTTTATTATTAATGATTTACTGTGTTAGATACGGTTTTGATATAGCGGAGTTTACTTAACTAATTTGATTTTGTCAGCACATCCACATAAATTTCCCGCTCTGCTTGTAAGGTACATTTCGTTCAATTCGTTTGACTTAGTTGTACATTCGACAGCGAACGATGTTAATTTACTACGAACATGTAATTTCTTTAATCCTGTAAATGGTTTGATGCAGGCGGGAATGTCTGAGCTCAGCTCAGGCTAAAGGAGGCTTGAAACTAAGCATGTTCGACGGACATTTTCTAAGCATAGTGCTAAGGCCATGGACAGTGGTTAACTAATGCTGATAGCTTGGTGTGTTATGGTCTTTAATGCTCCTAAAGGTTTTTTAGGTGTTCTGAAGGTAGCTCTAAGGATATTTAACTTTTACACATTTTTGAGTTCTTAATGAATCTATACCATTTCTTTTTTATTTATTTTTCCTTTTTTCAGATTGGGACCAATATGGCTGAGTACCTTCGTTCAGAAGAGTCCATTGAATTTTCTTATGTTCTCATGCTTGGAGACAACCACTGCTTTCAAGCCTTTGCTATAATAAATGGCACAGCATTTGAGCAAAGTACATTACTTGCTGCAGTGGACGTTTGAAATGTTTTCATATTTTAAATACATATTTTCTTGGAAGTAAATTTGACTTCAGTCACTTTATATCTCAGGATATATTGATGTTTGCACATAATTGTTAATGGGAAAGTTATAAAATGTTTTCCTATTTTTTCCTAATCTTAAATTTGTATTTTCTTAAGTTTTTTTTTCGTTTGTTTTTTCAGTCAGTTTGATGCCGTTTCATTATTACTTCTACATATTTTTTCAGTTGATTTATATATATCAGGATATGTTAATGTTTATGCACAAATTTGTATTTTAAAGTTAATCTTTCTGACTTCAGTCAGTTAGATGCTTTTTCATTATTACTTCTACTGTACATACTTTTATTTTTCCTCTCCTCTGCAATTACATTGCAATTGATTCTTACTGATGATTCCTGTATATCTCAGGATATATTAATGTTTATGCATGATGTAAATGTTATGAAAAGTTTTCATATTTCAAATTGTGTTTTTCTAAAGTTAATTTGTCTGACTTCAGTCTGATGCATTGTTACTGACTTCAGTCACAGTGTTTCTGTGATAGTTTGATACATTTTAATAGAAATTGTCTTGATGCTGAGGTGGAGATGGGAAAAATGTCTTAAATTCATATGGACACATTTTTTACATGTTTTGTCATAAATAAAATTCCATTACTGAAGTATGTATTGCTGTAGAATTGTTTTTATTTTAGTAATTTTAATCACCAAAGTTTCTAGATTAAATTTCTGACCCATTTTGGGTTACATTCAACCCAGCAGTGTAGTCATTTTTAACTAATAGTTGGGTTAAAAATCACAACCCAGCATGCTGGGTTAAACGTGTAACCCAACTTGTTGGGTCAAAATAACCCAGCGTTGGGTTAGTCCCTTTTTTACCCAGCGCTGGGTTACCAAAATAACCCAAATTGGGTTGTTTTTAACCCAGCAGTTTTTAGAGTGTACTGTCAGTTCTTCCTCCGGGCTGTAGTACTTCAGCACCGGTGTGTTCGCAATAATCTCCTTAAGTCCAGCAAATGCCTGGTCGTGTTGCTCTGTCCATGTCCATGCACTGTCTTTGTGTGTCAGCCGCCTGAGTGGCTGACAGAGGTCAGAGAGATGAGGACAGAACTTGGCCAGGTAGTTCACCATACCCAACAGTCTCTGTACTGCTTTCACGTCGGTTGGTTTTGGCATTTGTTTGATGGCACGCACCTTTTCTGGGTCTATCTTCAGACCCTCTGCCGTCAGGAGATGTCCGATGTATGTAGCCTCCCTTACTCTCAGTTTGAACTTGTCTGCGTTGAGTTTGATGTTCTTTTGCCTGCATCTATTCAGAAACAATCTCAACTTTTCGTCATGGTCTCTCTGGGCCATTTCTGGTGTCTCACCCTGTCCTGTGATCAGCACATCATCAGCGATGATATACAGACCTGGGAGGTCATCCAGTGCATGTGTGAGCTTCCGCTGAAACACCTCTGGAGCCGGACTGACCCCCATTGGGAGTCTCAACCATCTGTATCGTCCAAATGGCGTTGCGAACGTGGTCAAAAAACTGGACTCATCATCTAGCTTTACATGCCAGAACCCACTTTTGACGTCGCATACTGAAAAGACTTTAGCCTTAGACAGATCAGGAAGAACGTCCTCAATAGTTTGCAGTGGGAAGTGACTACGTTTCAACACCTTGTTCAAGGGTCTTGGATCTATACATACCCTCAGCTTGCCGTTTGACTTTTGCACCACCACCATGCCATTAATCCAGTCTGTGCTGCATTCCACAGGTGCGATGATTCCTCTGCGCTGTAGGTCCTGCAGTTCCGCTTTCAGCGGTTTCGTCAAGGCCACTGGTACCCTCCTCTTTGGTAGTTGTACTGGCTTCACTGAGTCATCAATCTCCAACGTGTACTCTCCTTCAAGGCAGCCATCACCAGTGAACACGTCAGCGTACTCTGCCTGTATCTTCTCTATTGTCCACTGGTCCCTTGTGGCCTTCATCACTGGCACCTCTGTAACTATGCTATCGATAGCCATAATATTCTCATAGTGCACTTTAATCAGCTGCATGCCCTCACTGGCCCTTTTCCCCAGTAGTGGTACTGTACTACATTTATCCACAACTTGGAACTCCAGTTGGTACAGCTTCTGATTTCTGGGGTTTCTAAGCTTGAGCTTACATTTGCCCAGAGGCTTGAGCTTGCTTCTGTTGTACATCACTAGCACACTCTTTGTGCCTTTAATCTCGGTATTTGCGTCAAGCAAATCGATTGGGATGACATTACAGGTAGCCCCACAGTCTATTTGAAATTTCACAGATTTCTTTCCTAACAACATTCCCGCAAAAAGCTGTGTGTCATGGCGTCTATCAGAATTTACTGAACTCACAGTTTCTGTCCCATCTGTAGTTACACAGAGGATTTCCTCAAACTCATCATTCACACATTCTGCCACCTTATGCACTGGTTTATTTCTCCGTTCAGTTACGTTTGGCTGCTGACCTCCAATACATTTAACTGCAAAGTGATTGTCTCTGCCACACTTCTTGCACTTCTTACCGTATGCTGGGCATTTGTGTTTGCTTTTCTCATGTATTTTCCCGCAGAATTTGCAGTCCACTTTCGTTATTGTCCATTTGTGGTGGCCTGGTCTCTGTACCACATGTATTTCCTCCACTGCCGACCCGGTGATAGTTTTAACATTCGCCTGCGACAGCTCCGCGGCTCTGCACAGCTGGATGCAGGTGTCCAGTGTCATGTTCTTCTCACGGAGCAATCGCTCCCTCATGCTGTTGTTGTTGTGCCCGCACACGATCCGATCGCGAATCAGCGAGTCTCGCAAAGTTTCAAAGTTGCACGTTTTCGCCAACACCTTCAGGTCCATCACATAACTGTCTATAGTTTCACTCAAACCTTGGTTTCTTGAGAAAAGCCGATAGCGTTCCACCGTCTCGTTAACGCATGGGTTGCAATGAGCATCAAATTTCTCAATCATGTCCCCAAGTTTCCAATCCTTCTTCGGGGTGTCCCCCATTAGCGTTTCGAGTAGTTCTCTTCCACCGTCCCCAACGAGATAACTGAAGAGTTTTACCTTTGTCCTTTCGTCGTCATCGTCCAGTGTCAAGTCCGCATACAGCATAAATTCTTCCTTCCATGACTTCCAAGACTTCGCAAGGTTACTGGAGTCGACGCACAACGCCGGAGGGGGTTTAAGGCCGTCCATTTATGTGTGGTGGTATGCTAGTCTCTGGTTAGCTGAATGGTAATTTCGTCCGACGTCCACACTCTAAATCAGACAATTCCATAACCGGTCAAGTCCGTGACCGCTGCCACCATGTTTTAGTCTCGTTCCTTTCTATAAATGAGGACTGCAGAATAACTTTATATCGGCCCAACCGGGCAACGTTTATTATAACAGTTTCTCAGTAGCTCGGCTCACAGGTACAAAACTCTTACATCCCTCGTCTCTAACCCTCAAGAAGCCCTTTCCGGTGTCGCACCTAAACAGGTCCGTTCGGATACAATTCCTATTGACACAGAGGGCTTAATGCAATGGGACAGATAATATGTCACATGTGGTTTTCATTTAAAACTGAATATTTACCACACTTGAAGGAAATTTTCATGTATTGCTAATCTTCCTAAAAATACAGAGGTGGATCTATGCACTTATGCCGATATTATGTTTTGTTTACCCATGTTTACAGTTTTATCCTTAACATAGCCTCCACGGGTTTGCTCTAAAGACATCTCATTTCATTTACACAATGACAATAAAGCTATCTTTATCTTATCTGAGAGTGGAAGAAGCAAAATGACGCAATGCTAACGTTAGCATTAGCAAACAGCTGCCTAGTAATCTTTGGAAGTAACACGTTACTATAATTCCACTACGTTTGGCTGTAAGGAGTAATATAGCTAAATACCCTTTCAAGTTAAATAACACAATTAACAGTACCGAAATTTAAATGGACTTGTTACTTTTGTCTTTCGTTAAAATATTAAGTTACAAATGCGTCCTGTTCCGCTAATTTCCGGTTTATGATCTAACGCCATCCGACCTTACTGACAATTTGTCAGTTGTATTGTTTCGCACTGTCACAGCTGCAACACTAAAATGATATAACTACCAGGCATTGGCATTGTCTCCGCGATCCTTGAAAATCCATCGTCAAAGCATCTCTGTTGCAGAAACATCGCTACCGAACATTGATTCGACATTCCCCCGATGTCTGCGCCATGTTTCTCAACAGCGAGGCGACGTTAATGTGCTCACTATGCTACCTATAGCCCACTGTTATTTTTCCTTATTTGGCTTTATAACCCACAACAGGTTTATAGTATATATGTATTCCTATAGAGTAGATGTGTTCTGTTAGCCCCACATGCAGGCATACTGTTTAAAAGCACATATATAGAAACAATCCATTACAACGTTTACTGTTTGATATTGACAACATGACAGAAACAGTAACACTAGGTTTAACATTTATGCTGAAGTGATTATAACACAGCAATACTGTCCGATAGTGGTGGGCGGATCGATCCAAATATCGATAATAATGTTGGTATTTATATTGATCAATACCAGTTTAATGAGATCGATACTTAAGTTTCAATCTCTCTCCCGAATGCACCGCGGCTGTGTGTTCGCGCTGCTGCTCTCAATTGCTGCTCCCTATGGGGTTCCATTAGTGCCAAAAATATGTCATCTTGGTGTGTCGTCTTCCTTGTCGTTTGACTGCGTCGTTATGAATGTCGTCCTGGTGTGTCGTTTGACCGCGTCGTTATGATGTGTCGTTTGTCTGCGTCGTTATGAATGTCGTCCTGATGTGTCGTTTGACTGCGTCGTTATGATTTGTCGTTTGACTGCGTCGTTATGAATGCCGTCCTGATGTGTCGTTTGACTGCGTCGTTATGATTTGTCGTTTGACTGCGTCGTTATGAATGCCGTCCTGATGTGTCGTTTGTCTGCGTCGTTATGATTTGTCGTTTGATTGCGTCGTTATGAATGCCGTCCTGATATGTCGTTTGACTGCGTCGTTATGCATGTCGTCTCGATGTGCCGTCTTCCTTGTCGTTTGTTGTTAAAAACGTCGTTCTGATGTTTCTTGTTGCTACGACGGTTGTCTTGCTGTCGTTTTGATTCTAGTTCCGTTTAATTTTCCCCATTTTATATTGTTGTGCATGTCGTTCTGCTTCAATATATTTTCATTTTATTATTTATTCATTTTCTAGTCCTAGACAGTCTACTTACCTGCACATGCCTTTTTATCCTTCGGTTTAATTTTATTCTGCATTTTTAATACTGTACAACACTTTGGCTTTGTGTATGAAAACGTGCCATACAAATACATTTTGACTTGAATTCGTTTACTTAGGCTGTTTAATTTCTCATATCCTTTGCAAAAATATTTTTATTTAGTTGTGCAATAAACTGAGTAACAGCATAGACTGGTGCCTGTAGTTCAGGATTGAAAATTAAAGCACAAAGTGTGAAGGTGCTAATTAGGGATATTCACCATCAAGCACTGAGAATCCATTCCAGTGTATTTAGGCTGCCTCTTTGTGACTGCAGACCATGCAATTGTGTGGCATACTAGCATTTGCGTGGCAGTCTAACATTTTTAAGAAAAGCTGGTAATTGATAGCCTGGCTCAACATGCCAATGAGTTCCAGCTTATTGCTGTTAATGAATTTGGGTCTGGTTATCCAAGGTACTGTACGTAACTGATCCTTTGTACATCTCCATGAATCAAAGTTCCAATGAAACTGAATCAAGGCCCTCAATTTCTGGCTTGGAAAGATTGGTTATTGTGATTGTTTTGCTATGTAATGCTGAAACTTCTGTTCTTACTTGTTTGTAGGACGTCTTCACTAAACATCCTTTTTGTTAAGAGTCAGATAGATAGATAGACAGACGGATAGATAGATAGACAGACGGATAGATAGATAGATGAATAGCCCACTTCATACCATCTTAAGAAGAAAGCCTACTATTGTTTACCTGAAAGGCTACACATGAAAAAACTATCAGAGGGGGAACAGAAATGAAGCAAAGGAAGAAAAATAAAATCTTTATTTTACCTATAATAGAATGCCACCACTTCACACGTCAAAAATCTGAAGTGCAAAACATTTCAATGTTAATAGAAAGAACATTAATAAACTCTTACAGTGAAGGATTCACATCTTTAATTCAGAGCAAATATCCCAGGAGGAGCAGATACGACAGATTCTGGAAAACAGATAAGACAAATGAATACTTCCATATTCCTCACATCACCAAGCGCAATGCCAAGTGTCAGACATAGTCATGTAAAGCACACCATCACTGGACAATGGAAACATGCTCTGTGGAGTGACGAATCACGCTTCCCTGTCTATCAGTGTGATGGATGAGTCTAGGTTTGGCGGATACCACAAAAGCATTACCTGCCTGACTGCACTGTGCCAGCTATAAAGTTTGTTGGAGGAGGGATTATGGTATGGGGTTGTTTTTCAGGGGTTGGGCTAGACCCCTTAGTTCCAGTGAAGAGAACTCTTGATGTTTCAGAATACCAAGACATCTTGGATAATTCTATGCTTCCAACTTTTTGGGAACAGTTTAGGGAAGGCTTAAAATGTCGGCTTAAATTTTACGATCGTGACAGCCCTAGAAATGATTTTTCATTTTAGAAAACAGAATGGGGCAAGAGTTCTGGAAACATTTTTGCACATCCTCTTTTTCATACTTATCCAGGCTTGGAAATTACTAAAATCAAATTCCATACTGCTTAAGAAACCCTTGATTCTATTAATGGGAAACAAAGAATGGTCATAGATGATATGCATTACATAACACAGCAGAGAAAGGAAGAGACTTTTACCTTCATAAGGATTCAAATAAATCCAAATGTTGGAGACTGGAGTATCCCTGACTCCACATACTCACTGAAGGTTGAGTAGGAGGGATGCAGGGGCAGTATCACCTCACATGTATTAGCCTCTGGGAATAGTCTGATTCCCATCATTACAATGGAGAAACTGAATGGTTGGACGGTGTGGAAACCCAAGTGGGGTTGTGAGTATGCTCAGTCCCTGAAGCAAATATCAGGATTCGCTCCAGGGTCACAGGTCTAGTTCCCTCTAAAGGAGAAGGAAAACAGAAACGGAAAGAATAGTTACTTAATCACTTCACAGCAGCACAAATCATAAGTGAAAAACACATGAAATGGTACGAGATCAACTAAGATAAAACTATATCACACCTAGCATGAATATATGTACTGAACACTTTAAGTACTGCACAATAAAGAAGGCATATAACATACTATCCACCTCAATCAGCCAATCTTTCCAGAACATCATGGCTCAGTTCTCTAGTCTGCTCCTGTTGCTCCCAGGATCTGAGAAGCAAACACTGAAGAGGTCAAGGAGCTCCTGCATTTCAAGACCTTTTGGGCCACCAACGAAGAGAGGTTTCATTGCTTCTGGGTGCTTCTCGATGGCTTCTGCAACCCCCAGGGTTTTTAATCCATACACCAACCTGACAGAGCAGAAGTATTAAACAAAACAAAAAAATAAATCTAGTCAGTGTTTTGTTTTCATAATGTAACAGTTAAGCAAGATTCCATCCACACATTCTGCCTTGTCTTAGACACATGAATGACGGGCAGCCTACTGGAATTACAGTTACCATAAGCCAGACAAGCAGAAGAAAAAGGCAAATAGGCCTACCATAGCAATTGGGGGAGCGATTTCGATCAAAACGGGAAAGCGGCTTTTACTTCTATTTTATTCATATGACATGTTTATGAGTATTTAATAAATGTAAATGTTTATGTCTCTTTTCTCGACCCTTCCCGCGTAACTTCCATTTTAGCGCCACTTCTTATGTTCGAACTAGGGAGGCGCTTATAGCCATAGCTTGCTAGTTGGTTGACCACAAGAAATGGCGCGGGAAGAGTCGAGAAAAGAGATATAATTAGCGGAACAAAAACTGAACAGACTGAATTATTTTTGAAATTCACTTACATTTATTAAATACATTGTTTTTGCATACATCTCAATTTTTTTATATCGGAAAACTCGATCGATAACCCTTTGTCTAATATTCGCAGGTGCTGGCGGTGAAACTTGCCATCGCTTATAGGCCGAATAACGTTAAAATATATATATATTTTATTCTGTGAAACCGAAAGATTGATCTGCAGGCCAGGTTCAATAAGAATCATAATGTCATATGAATAAAATGCAAATAAAAGCCGATCTCCCGTTTTGATCGCAATCGCTCCCCCCAATAAGTAACAAATAACAAAGAAAACAACTTATTTCTCCTCCACTGTTTTAGAGTGGCAGTGTAGTTTCATATAAAATTATTTGTGAAGTTGAACCTACAAACTGTTTGCGTCTCCCATGCGTATTTAACATAAAGTTCCCAGTTCCTGTTATGCGGTGAGAAAAGCGACACATCAAACTGGCGCGAGCTACAAAAGTTCCATGTCGAGACACCCCAGGGAGTTGTAAAACGGGACCAGGTTCTGGAACTTCGATGTGAAAGCACCTTAACTTCACGGTTATTTTCAAAATGACTTGCTTAATGTTACCTTCAATTAAGGAATTGCCTTTGTTTCGCAACGCATTTTTTATTATTATTTCTATCATCACACATAACCACCCCTTTCCTGAACACGAATTGACAATCATAGGCTAGCATGTCATTCTTACCTCTTGCAATGAAATGACTCGAAAAGATCGATACCTTGTGTGGTTAAGGTTTTATCTTTCGGTGATGATCCTCCTGAGTCCCCTGAGCGTAATTGTGATTGGTCAACGTGACTCTTTGGGCGTGCAGGTTCCTAGCTGAAAGAAGGTACTCCAATAGCATACTGCTGAATACTCGCAGCACTGTTCTCAGGCCCCACACTCTCACGTGGCACGTGACGGCAGGGCCTGAGAATTAAATAAAATAATTGAAGTTTGACAGTAATCAGTGTTGAGTGCAGTTGTGAGGCTAACACTGCCTGGTTCTAAATTCTATCCATGTTAGTGAAGATGTTTTGCCAATATAGTACACGGTATCAGCAAAGAAAATATTAGCAGAAAAGTATAATACATAATGTCACGTCCACATAACAAATGGATAAGGAACAATTAGCGATGCAGTTTCTTTCAGGAAAATCCCTAAACGGGGAGCTTTATTCGGGGAAGCACACAAGGACCAGGAGCGTGACACGGAACAATGACCGGACTGAGGAACATGGGACTAGGGGACACTTACATACAAGAGTACAAAGAGGGGAAAACACCAGGTAACAATTAGTGATTAACATGAGGGCAGAACAAGAGGTAAGACTAGATGACCCTCAAGCATGGCTAGTTTGGAGCCCGAGGGGAAACGTGGGGAGTGAACACGGTGGGCGGGGCTGGACGTGACACATAAGCTTAAAATGTACACTAAGGAAATATTCGGGTGGCAATTTTTTAATGGGCATGAAACAACTGCCTTGCAATTTCTATGGGCTCCAAGAGAATGTCCATCCCAAAGCACATGCTATGGTCGAGGTGATCAATTCTTCCATGAAGATGTTGGTAAACACGGCGCTGTGCGTAGAGCCTCAGGTGTCTCTGGAACATCAACTGTCCCTTCGGGGTCTAATGGTGTTGGTCCTTCCCAATCAATTCCATAACCTTCCAGATTCCCCTAGATCAGAGCAAAATGTGGTCACAAAAATATTTTGAAGTATCTCACCTCTCAACTATGACTGAGTAAGATGTACATTTATACAGTAAATGTATAATTGCTCCATGGCACCACATTTGTAGTGTATTTACTTTTATGTCATATATCCACAGAATGACATAATACAACTTGTCATTGTAAATAAAGATGATTCTTAGACTGACCTTCTCATTGACGGGGTCAGAGATTGGATTGTTGCTCATTAATTGCCCTTCAATCCACAGTTGCTGAGGTGACCTTCCTTGCTCTGTGGAAAGGGAATGGCGATCCTATGCTTGCTTAAAAAGCTGCAAATGTGCATTAATTCGGGGCAGCATCAGATAATGCAAACAAATGAGGTCAAGCTCATTTTCAGGGTTTAAAGCAGCTGTGGGGCAGAATGATGTTGTAATGCTGTATGGTACTGTAGTTCACGATCACAGCACAGCAAATATCTCTCCAGAGCCTCTCGATTCTCTGATTATGAACACTGCATCCAGTTATGAAACTACTTATTTCTGAGATAGGAAAAGAGAAATCACAACAGAAATGCATGTTGCGTTATTTAGAAATAAGACAGATCAACAGATGTGTATAAGTGTGTCCTGGAAAAATATTTTTCAGTGACTACAATACTCAATTCAAAATAGAGATCTAATTTTAAAATACCCCAAAAAGCGACCCACGAGAACCAAACATGGCTCATACTGATCAGTCTGATTTGTGATATCAAAAATCAAACGTGGCCAGTCAGTCATACGTCAGTGTGTGTATCAGGCACATGGTGGGGGAAAAGTGCTGTTTGTCTGTGATGTAGCCCATATATTATCATGGTATGTGGCCATATAGGCAAATAAAGTGATAATATGTATACAATTATGCAATAATAATTAATACAAGACTAATGTATATCTGTGGATTTTTCACAAATCACGTTTTGTCAAAAACAACATGGATATTGTGATTTGGGTATTTCCATTATTAGTAAGCTTTATGTGCAAAAACTGCCTATTTTTCTACTACCTGCCTGATACACACACTAACCTATGACAGACTGACCACGTTTGATTTGTGAAAAAATTCACACATCAGACTGGCCAGTATGAGTCTAGTTTGGTCCTTGTGGATCACTTTTTAGGTGTTTTGCTATTATAGATCTCCGGCAATTCTACTTAGCTATGGAGCTTGATTAAATGAAATGTGCAAAAAGAAACAAAAAATGTTTAAATTTATGGATTTTTTTTTCCATAAACGCGCATATCAGTCACTGACAGCGGAACTGAACTGTAGAAAAAATTCACAAATCAGACTGGTCAGTATGAGCCTGGTTAGACCTGTTTATATGGTAAATTTTTCATTATTCACTCATAAAAATGCAAAGTATAATATCAGCAGATTTTGGGATGGGGGGTGACAGCATCTGAATACACAAATCATGAGGAACAAAACGCCACTATTTACTAACATACACGTTACTGTACAGTAGAGATAAATTGAATGGGATCCCTAATCGCTATATATGCAAACTATACCACGGTGATCTTTGCTATACAAAGACATTTTGATTTGAATTAGTCTACTTGGGTTATCAGGGAAAATGTAGCAGGACGAGAAACAAAACAACACAGACAAACGACACATCAAGACAACATTCGTAACAACACAGTAAGACGACATATCAGGACGACATTCATAACTATGCGGTCAAACGACAAAGAGAACGACGCATCAAAGTGACATTCACAACCAGTACATAGTCAAATGACACATCAGGACGACATGCAAAACGACGCAGTCAAACGACAGAAGAGGATGTCATGCATAATGATGAAGAGAACGGCATATCGTAACGACGTGTCGACATGTTTGGTCGACATGCAATACAACATGTAAAACGGCAGGGGTGCTAAGACGACATAAGTACAATGTAAAGTTGAATTGTTGCATACAAACGTTTTGTTGGGTGAGCAATCGACATTGTCAAAATACATTTGTCACAAACGAATGTTTTGTTACGTGCTCAGTCGACGTGGACAGTGTACTAATGACATGTTTTTGGCACAAATGGAACGCACAAATATCTATCGACGCATTTTTGGCACTAATGGTACCCCATAGCTCCCAGCTGTCACATGACTCAGCGGCGCCAGGCTAGCAAACAGGCGCGGGCGCACACACATACACACACACACTATAATATTTCTAATAAAGTATTTTAATAGTGGGTCGCTGAGCCATGCTCACAATAATTAACCCTCTGGAGCCTAGGGGTAGGAAACACACTTTCACTGACTGGGGCATGGTCACACATTTCTTCAAATATCATAAACTTAATTCATGACAAATAAATTATTTCTTATATATTTGGTTAGTATGGGGTACCATTAGTGCCAAAAATGCGTCGATGCATATTTGTGCGTTCCATTTGTGCCAAAAACATGTCATTAGTACACTGTCCACGTCGACTGAGCACGTACCTGTAACAAAACATTCGTTTGTGACAAATGTATTTTGACAATGTCGATTGCTCACCCAACAAAACGTTTGTATGCAACAATTCAACTTTACATTGTACTTATGTCGTCTTAGCACCCCTGCCGTTTTACATGTTGTATTGCATGTCGACCAAACATGTCGACACGTCGTTACGATATGCCGTTCTCTTCATCATTATGCATGACATCCTCTTCTGTCGTTTGACTGCGTCGTTTTGCATGTCGTCCTGATGTGTCATTTGACTATGTACTGGTTGTGAATGTCACTTTGATGCGTCGTTCTCCTTGTCGTTTGACCGCATAGTTATGAATGTCGTCCTGATATGTCGTCTTACTGTGTTGTTACGAATGTTGTCTTGATGTGTCGTTTGTCTGTGTTGTTTTGTTTCTCGTCCTGCTACATTTTCCCTGATAACCCAAGTAGACTAATTCAAATCAAAATGTCTTTGTATAGCAAAGATCACCGTGGTATAGTTTGCATATATAGCGATTAGGGATCCCATTCAATTTATCTCTACTGTACAGTAACGTGTATGTTAGTAAATAGTGGCGTTTTGTTCCTCATGATTTGTGTATTCAGATGCTAGCTGTCACCCCCCTATCCCAAAATCTGCTGATATTATACTTTGCATTTTTATGAGTGAAAAATGAAAAATTTACCATATAAACAGGTCTAACCAGGCTCATACTGACCAGTCTGATTTGTGAATTTTTTCTACAGTCCAGTTCCGCTGTCAGTGACTGATATGCGCGTTTATGGAAAAAAAAATCGCTGACGTATTTTCGCAGATTTTTTTTGTTTCTTTTTGCACATTTCATTTAATCAAGCTCCATAGCTAAGTAGAATTGCCGGAGATCTATAATAGCAAAACACCTAAAAAGTGATCCACAAGGACCAAACTAGGCTCATACTGGCCAGTCTGATGTGTGAATTTTTTCACAAATCAAACGTGGTCAGTCTGTCATAGGTTAGTGTGTGTATCAGGCAGGTAGTAGAAAAATAGGCAGTTTTTGCACATAAAGCTTACTAATAATGGAAATACCCAAATCACAATATCCATGTTGTTTTTGACAAAACGTGATTTGTGAAAAATCCACAGATATACATTAGTCTTGTATTAATTATTATTGCATAATTGTATACATATTATCACTTTATTTGCCTATATGGCCACATACCATGATAATATATGGGCTACATCACAGACAAACAGCACTTTTTCCCCCACCATGTGCCTGATACACACACTGACGTATGACTGACTGGCCACGTTTGATTTTTGATATCACAAATCAGACTGATCAGTATGAGCCATGTTTGGTTCTCGTGGGTCGCTTTTTGGGGTATTTTAAAATTAGATCTCTATTTTGAATTGAGTATTGTAGTCACTGAAAAATATTTTTCCAGGACACACTTATACACATCTGTTGATCTGTCTTATTTCTAAATAACGCAACATGCATTTCTGTTGTGATTTCTCTTTTCCTATCTCAGAAATAAGTAGTTTCATAACTGGATGCAGTGTTCATAATCAGAGAATCGAGAGGCTCTGGAGAGATATTTGCTGTGCTGTGATCGTGAACTACAGTACCATACAGCATTACAACATCATTCTGCCCCACAGCTGCTTTAAACCCTGAAAATGAGCTTGACCTCATTTGTTTGCATTATCTGATGCTGCCCCGAATTAATGCACATTTGCAGCTTTTTAAGCAAGCATAGGATCGCCATTCCCTTTCCACAGAGCAAGGAAGGTCACCTCAGCAACTGTGGATTGAAGGGCAATTAATGAGCAACAATCCAATCTCTGACCCCGTCAATGAGAAGGTCAGTCTAAGAATCATCTTTATTTACAATGACAAGTTGTATTATGTCATTCTGTGGATATATGACATAAAAGTAAATACACTACAAATGTGGTGCCATGGAGCAATTATACATTTACTGTAAAAATGTACATCTTAATCAGTCATAGTTGAGAGGTGAGAGACTTCAAAATATTTTTGTGACCACATTTTGCTCTGATCTAGGGGAATCTGGAAGGTTATGGAATTGATTGGGAAGGACCAACACCATTAGACCCCGAAGGGACAGTTGATGTTCCAGAGACACCTGAGGCTCTACGCACAGCGCCGTGTTTACCAACATCTTCATGGAAGAATTGATCACCTCGACCACAGCATGTGCTTTGGGATGGACATTCTCTTGGAGCCCATAGAAATTGCAAGGCAGTTGTTTCATGCCCATTAAAAAATTGCCACCCGAATATTTCCTTAGTGTACATTTTAAGCTTATGTGTCACGTCCAGCCCCGCCCACCGTGTTCACTCCCCACGTTTCCCCTCGGGCTCCAAACTAGCCACGCTTGAGGGTCATCTAGTCTTACCTCTTGTTCTGCCCTCATGTTAATCACTAATTGTTACCTGGTGTTTTCCCCTCTTTGTACTCTTGTATGTAAGTGTCCCCTAGTCCCATGTTCCTCAGTCCGGTCATTGTTCCGTGTCACGCTCCTGGTCCTTGTGTGCTTCCCCGAATAAAGCTCCCCGTTTAGGGATTTTCCTGAAAGAAACTGCATCGCTAATCGTTCCTTATCCATTTGTTATGTGGACGTGACATAATGTATTATACTTTTCTGCTAATATTTTCTTTGCTGATACCGTGTACTATATTGGCAAAACATCTTCACCAACATGGTGTCATGGATGCAGGCGGCTCGGGCACGGGAGCGCGGCATGGTGCACAAAGAAGGGGCGGACGACCCACTTGCGGCTCCAGCAAACAAAAAGGGGTTTATTAAACAAAGACAACAAAACACAAGAAAACCAAAAAGACCACGAGGGGTCAAAACTAAAAAGGGATTAATAAACAAAAACCAGATAGACATCTAACATCAACCATGAAACACAATCCACTATAGCACAGAACAACTAACTACAGACACAATCATAAACATAGACACGACGCGACGCGATGAACCAGCGGGGAACAGAACAAAGGCAGGAACTAATATACTACGGGGGTAATGACTAACACAGGGCAGGTGAGACTGATTAACAAGGACTAGGGAAACAAGACACAGGTGAAACCAATTAACTCAGACACTAACCATCAGGGAAACTAAACACTAACCAAGGAAGCATATAACACACGGAAGGTACATAGGTAATAACATAAGGCAGGGGAACAAGAAACAAAACCAAAACCAATTACAAAGCAAACACCAGGAATAATTAAGCATAAAGGAAAACACCAGGGAGCTAAATACAAAAACAGAGGAGGCGGGATTCGAACTCACAACAAGAGGGAACTCAGGACCGAGGGGCAAACAGACAGCATATGCTTAATACATTGAGCCACGAGATCAGACAAGAGACAGGGGAGAAACAAGGACTGACGTATGGACGGGATGACCAGCACCACCTGCTGGTCAAACGGGGAAGGGGCACAGAAGGACCACAGCGGGAGGCTGACCCTGACACATGGATAGAATTTAGAACCAGGCAGTGTTAGCCTCACAACTGCACTCAACACTGATTACTGTCAAACTTCAATTATTTTATTTAATTCTCAGGCCCTGCCGTCACGTGCCACGTGAGAGTGTGGGGCCTGAGAACAGTGCTGCGAGTATTCAGCAGTATGCTATTGGGGTACCTTCTTTCAGCTAGGAGCCTGCACGCCGAAAGACTCACGTTGACCAATCACAATTACGCTCAGGGGACTCAGGAGGATCATCACCGAAAGATAAAACCTTACCCACACAAGGTATCGATCTTTTCGAGTCATTTCATTGCAAGAGGTAAGAATGACATGCTAGCCTATGATTGTCAATTCGTGTTCAGGAAAGGGGTGGTTATGTGTGATGATAGAAATAATAATAAAAAATGCGTTGCGAAACAAAGGCAATTCCTTAATTGAAGGTAACATTAAGCAAGTCATTTTGAAAATAACCGTGAAGTTAAGGTGCTTTCACATCGAAGTTCCAGAACCTGGTCCCGTTTTACAACTCCCTGGGGTGTCTCGACATGGAACTTTTGTAGCTCGCGCCAGTTTGATGTGTCGCTTTTCTCACCGCATAACAGGAACTGGGAACTTTATGTTAAATACGCATGGGAGATGCAAACAGTTTGTAGGTTCAACTTCACAAATAATTTTATATGAAACCACACTGCCACTCTAAAACAGTGGAGGAGAAATAAGTCGTTTTCTTTGTTATTTGTTACTTATTGGGGGGAGCGATTGCGATCAAAACGGGAGATCGGCTTTTATTTGCATTTTATTCATATGACATTATGATTCTTATTGAATCTGGCCTGCAGATCGATCTTTCGGTTTCACAGAATAAAATATATATATATTTTAACGTTATTCGGCCTATAAGCGATGGCAAGTTTCACCGCCAGCACCTGCGAATATTAGACAAAGGGTTATCGATCGAGTTTTCCGATATAAAAAAAATTGAGATGTATGCAAAAACAATGTATTTAATAAATGTAAGTGAATTTCAAAAATAATTCAGTCTGTTCAGTTTTTGTTCCGCTAATTATATCTCTTTTCTCGACTCTTCACGTGCCATTTCTTGTGGCCAACCAACTAGCAAGCTGTGGCAATAAGCGCCTCCCTAGTTCGAACATAGGAAGTGGCGCTAAAATGGAAGTTACGCGGGAAGGGTCGAGAAAAGAGACATAAACATTTACATTTATTAAATACTCATAAACATGTCATATGAATAAAATAGAAGTAAAAGCCGCTGTCCCGTTTTGATCGAAATCGCTCCCCCAGTTGCTATGGTAGGCCTATTTGCCTTTTTCTTCTGCTTGTCTGGCTTATGGTAACTAATTCCAGTAGGCTGCCCGTCATTCATGTGTCTAAGACAAGGCAGAATGTGTGGATGGAATCTTGCTTAACTGTTACATTATGAAAACAAAACACTGACTAGATTTATTTTTTTGTTTTGTTTAATACTTCTGCTCTGTCAGGTTGGTGTATGGATTAAAAACCCTGGGGGTTGCAGAAGCCATCGAGAAGCACCCAGAAGCAATGAAACCTCTCTTCGCTGGTGGCCCAAAAGGTCTTGAAATGCAGGAGCTCCTTGACCTCTTCAGTGTTTGCTTCTCAGATCCTGGGAGCAACAGGAGCAGACTAGAGAACCGAGCCATGATGTTCTGGAAAGATTGGCTGATTGAGGTGGATGGTATGTTATATGCCTTCTTTATTGTGCAGTGCTTAAAGTGTTCAATACATATATTCATGATAGGTGTGATATAGTTTTATCTTAGTTGATCTCGTACCATTTCATGTGTTTTTCAATTATGATTTGTGCTGCTGTGAAGTGATTAAGTAACTATTCTTTCCGTTTCTGTTTTCCTTCTCCTTTAGAGGGAACTAGACCTGTGACCCTGGAGCGAATCCTGACATTTGCTTCAGGGACTGAGCATACTCACACCCCCACTTGGGTTTCCACACCGTCCAACCATTCAGTTTCTCCATTGTAATGATGGGAATCAGACTATTCCCAGAGGCTAATACATGTGAGGTGATACTGCCCCTGCATCCCTCCTACTCAACCTTCGGTGAGTATGTGGAGTCAGGGATACTCCAGTCTCCAACATTTGGATTTATTTGAATCCTTATGAAGGTAAAAGTCTCTTCCTTTCTCTGCTGTGTTATGTAATGCATATCATCTATGACCATTCTTTGTTTCCCATTAATAGAATCAAGGGTTTCTTAAGCAGTATGGAATTTGATTTTAGTAATTTCCAAGCCTGGATAAGTATGAAAAAGAGGATGTGCAAAAATGTTTCCAGAACTCTTGCCCCATTCTGTTTTCTAAAATGAAAAATCATTTCTAGGGCTGTCACGATCGTAAAATTTAAGCCGACATTTTAAGCCTTCCCTAAACTGTTCCCAAAAAGTTGGAAGCATAGAATTATCCAAGATGTCTTGGTATTCTGAAACATCAAGAGTTCTCTTCACTGGAACTAAGGGGTCTAGCCCAACCCCTGAAAAACAACCCCATACCATAATCCCTCCTCCAACAAACTTTATAGCTGGCACAGTGCAGTCAGGCAGGTAATGCTTTTGTGGTATCCGCCAAACCTAGACTCATCCATCACACTGATAGACAGGGAAGCGTGATTCGTCACTCCACAGAGCATGTTTCCATTGTCCAGTGATGGTGTGCTTTACATGACTATGTCTGACACTTGGCATTGCGCTTGGTGATGTGAGGAATATGGAAGTATTCATTTGTCTTATCTGTTTTCCAGAATCTGTCGTATCTGCTCCTCCTGGGATATTTGCTCTGAATTAAAGATGTGAATCCTTCACTGTAAGAGTTTATTAATGTTCTTTCTATTAACATTGAAATGTTTTGCACTTCAGATTTTTGACGTGTGAAGTGGTGGCATTCTATTATAGGTAAAATAAAGATTTTATTTTTCTTCCTTTGCTTCATTTCTGTTCCCCCTCTGATTTGAGTTTTTTCATGTGTAGCCTTTCAGGTAAACAATAGTAGGCTTTCTTCTTAAGATGGTATGAAGTGGGCTATTCATCTATCTATCTATCCGTCTGTCTATCTATCTATCTGACTCTTAACAAAAAGGATGTTTAGTGAAGACGTCCTACAAACAAGTAAGAACAGAAGTTTCAGCATTACATAGCAAAACAATCACAATAACCAATCTTTCCAAGCCAGAAATTGAGGGCCTTGATTCAGTTTCATTGGAACTTTGATTCATGGAGATGTACAAAGGATCAGTTACGTACAGTACCTTGGTATAACCAGACCCAAATTCATTAACAGCAATAAGCTGGAACTCATTGGCATGTTGAGCCAGGCTATCAATTACCAGCTTTTCTTAAAAATGTTAGGCTGCCACGCAAATGTTAGTATGCCACACAATTGCATGGTCTGCAGTCACAAAGAGGCAGCCTAAATACACTGGAATGGATTCTCAGTGCTTGATATGGTGAATATCCCTAATTAGCACCTTCACACTTTGTGCTTTAATTTTCAATCCTGAACTACAGGCACCAGTCTATGCTGTTACTCAGTTTATTGCACAACTAAATAAAAATATTTTTGCAAAGGATATGAGAAATTAAACAGCCCAAGTAAACGAATTCAAGTCAAAGTTTATTTGTATGGCACGTTTTCATACACAAAGCCAAAGTGTTGAACAGTATTAGAAATGCAGAATAAAATTAAACCGAAGGATAAAAAGGCACTAGAAAATGAATAAATAATAAAATGAAAATATATTGAATGATTCCTGTATTGCAGAATAATAAAGCAGAACGACATGCACAACAATATAAAATGGGGAAAATTAAACGGAACTAGAATCAAAACGACAGCAAGACAACCGTCGTAGCAACACAAGAAACATCAGAACGACGTTTTTAACAACAAACGACAAGGAAGACGACACATCAGGAGGACATGCCTAGCGACGCAGTCAAACGACACATCAGGACGGCATTCATAACGACGCAGACAAACGACACATCAGGACGACATTCATAACGACGCAGACAAACGACACATCAGGACGACATTCATAACGACGCAGACAAACGACACATCAGGACGACATTCATAACGACGCAGTCAAACGACACATAAGGAGGACATTCATAACGACGCAGACAAACGACACATCAGGACGACATTCATAACGACGCAGACAAACGACAAGACGACACACCAAGATGACATATTTTTGGCACTAATGGAACCCCATATGGACAGTGTACTAATGACATGTTTTTGGCACAAATGGAACGCACAAATATCTATCGACGCATTTTTGGCACTAATGGAACCCCATAATTTTTGGCACTAATGGAACCCCATAGGTTTGGCAACAAACTCATCTTAATCTTAGTGTACTTTGTAAATATGTCAAATTTATGTGAAGTTTGTAATTTGACATTCAAAGTATAGACATTGCAAAATGCAGTTTGGAACACTTGCAGAAACATTATAAAAGTACATAGTAAGCAATGCTGGCAGTTTGTTTTGATCCCAGATATCTGATCACCAAAGTCTTGGCTACATGAAGATGACTAAATGGTGTAGTTGCAACATTCATTTGGATAAATAAATAAGAAAAACCTAACTCATGTAACTATTTCTGGCTCCTTTCATTGAATATGTAGCAACTTTAATGTGTATGAATGAACCATTGTCACCTGGCCACGTCCCTACCCCCCTTTTATGGCGCTGATGGGGACGTACAGTATCTGGATCGCGTTTCACCATTGCGCTGTTAATCAAATTACCATGCGAATGCGATTTGAATACGCGCTACACGCCCCCGATGCAGGTAAAACAAAGTAAGGTGACATGGTTTACTTTTTTGCCGATTCAACCTAATTTAAAAAACTTTAATACTTCCGTCAATGGATGTTTTGAAAAGAAGACAGATTACGGATTTTTTCATGATTCTACATTAAGATTTGTGGGATTCAATAGAATTATAAAGAACATACAATGAATAGAGGAAAAGGAGAATATAGCTTAAAGCAGGGCATGATGAAAGGAGGGGGTTGATTCTAAAATAATACAACTAACAGAAATCAGGAACTGACAGTGTGCGAGCAGGGCAGGGTGACCTCGTCCCAGACAGTTGGAAAAGAGGAACAGATGCTTATTTGAACTTTTGCTTAACAAAAGGGGGCTGCAAAAATGCTGACACAATAAGATGCTGGGAGGGGGGACATGTGCTAACTGACAAACAGAAGCAAATGTAAAAACATGTTGATGTCACGTAGCTGGGAAAATACCAAAAGAGGGGGGAACACGTACCCGGAGGGCTATAAAAAGACAGCCGATAACTATTGTTCGAGCTTCTTACTGTACATGCTGAATGTATGTCAGATAGTCGCTCCCTGATTGTAATCAGTCAGAGAATAAACTGGTGACTTGCAACTACTCCTCGTCTCAGCTGTGAATCTCTTCTCATCCACGGACCCGGTGGAGACTACTTACTCCAACAGATTTCAGCGAGATATAAACTGAAATGGACGCGAAAAGTACGTTGCATCGCCGACGATGCACTCGACCCCAGAGGGTAAAACAGCAGGGATAGTTCGGGGTTTAATCATCAGATGCATGGGTTTATTACATTTGCACTACTACAACCTACGAACAGGTGTTCCGGGCAATTCAGTTTCCCTATGTTTCCCCTTGAAATGCGCGTTCACGATCTAATTTGAAATCAATACGCTAGATGGCAGACTTCCGAGAATTTCAATCCGGGTTTTGAAGCCTTTCTATATACATAAATATTCCGTTCACCATGCACGTTTTAAACGTCAAGTAACCACGATTGTATTTCTTTCCTGTTTATATGTCATTGTGTATTATACCAGATTTACAATAAATTAAAAAAGACATACGTTAATAAACAGCTGTCATGAAATGCTCGTATCGTCTTGGTCTCGCCAGCACATGAAATGTCTAAAGAATTTGCTTCTATAACACGATTGCTATGAATCAACACATAAATAATGACTCGTATAAATAGATTTACACTGCTCATAATCCAAACTATCATATTGATCTACATACAGAAGTTCGTGATACTGGATTAAAATTTTTTTTTTCTATTATTATTGATTATTATTAAGTACTGATTGGTTACACTGATCTGTCTATAGGTCTATGTTATACTGGCAGTGAAATACTCTCCAATGTACCACTCTCACTGCTAATATACAGGGGAAACCGATTTGCCCAGTGGCCAGGCAAAATGGTTCCCCCTGCTATAAGGAATAAGCAGTAATTCCCAGGCACTATATTGAGCACACTGATCTGTCTATAGGTCCATGTGATACTGGCAGTGAAATACTCTCCAATATACCACTGTCACTGCTAATATACAGGGGAAACCAATCTGCCCAGTGGCCAGGCAAAATGGTTCCCCCTGCTATAAGGAATAAGCAGTAATTCCCAGGCACTATATTATCAAAGACAAATGCAATATTACAGTTGTTTTACTGTGTACAATCATTTATTCTTGAACATATTTTTTGAACATCTGAACAACACACAAAAACAAAAATATGTTTTAAATTAAAAAAATATGTATAGCATCTTGAATGTCTCAGACCTTTTTATTCACACAACATAAAAAATCCAGGTCTGTTGAATGTTTAGACCTATTTTTCAATGCAACACAAAAACATCCAGCTCCGCTGAATTAAAATAATAATAATAATAATAATAATAATAATATATATATATATATATATATATATATATATATATATATCTTCAGGTTTGCAGTCCTTTTAATGTACATAACACACACACAAAAACAATGGCCCGCTGAATTAAAATAAATAAATAAGTAAATAAATAGACAGATAAATAAATAAATAACACAACATAAAGCAACACTCTGGTCTGTTTAATTAAAATAAATAAAATTCCAAAATAATACGCTGAATTGTTCAGGCCTTTTTATTAACACCAGCCACAAAAAAAGTCCAGGTCTGTTGATGGGCTGCCAGCACAAGACAGATGGAACCACCTGTCGCATCCATTACAGGCAATCTGGGTGAAAGTAGAAATTATTGACATAGAAAAAATACTATTAATATTAAAAAACATCCTAGCTCATATAATTTGAACTTTTTTGGGTCAACCTCAGTGACATCCTAATAGAAGCAGATTTATGCTGAAAATAGTTATTTGTTAGCAAAATGCTGACAGGAACCATTGTTATGGTTATACTAATGTCTTTCATATAAGTACCTAATTAGCAGCAGTTCCATGGCACATATAAATAAATTAAAACTGAACATTTTAAGTGTGAAGAAAAATGTCCTATTCTTAGATAAGCTAAAAGAAAAGCTGTTAGTAATGTAGTTATCAGTCTTTGTGTCCAGTATTACTGAGTAAAATGTAAAGTGAATATATCAATTCTGCCATACCCATGAGTTGTCGCCATTTATTTCACCACAGGTACAACAAACTTCGCTCAACTCATCTGTTATGTGCAACAAGAAATACAATTATTCGTAGTACAATATTGAAAGCATTCAGTGCATGTGCATATTTTTTCACCTTGGAACAATCAGCAGATTACTTTACAGTTATCACCAGAAAAACAATTATTTACATGTTTGCAGCATATGCAATAAAAAATGTATGCTACAACAGATAGCCAGACTGACTGAGATACAATCTTGACAGTATTTACCTGATTCTGCCAGAACACATCTTGCGATTTCTTTCCTGAATCCGTCAATAGTCTTGTGTGAATTGCAAAACCACAAAGGGATGCCTTTCAGTAGTCGTTCTGCAAACTGGCAAGATTACGTCATTAGTAAGGCTTCTCTTCTAGACAAAATGCATACCTGAGTACTTTCTTCTTACTTTACACACAAATACTCCACAAGATGTTCCATCCTTCTGTAAGGAGTGTGGAGATGTGTCACACCTCCAGTGTGACACATTGCAGCCTTTATTCCTCATAAAGGCTCTGTAAAAAAGAAAAAAAACTCAACTTTTTTATACCTGCCATGAGTAAGTAAAGTAATTTCAGTCTCAGTTTGTGTAAAGAATTTGCTGGAACTCATACATTTGAAAGTAAGCACTTCTTGATTAAATTTGACACATGACCTAAACATTTTCCATGCTGTATCACCAGTTCTGTCATGAGGTTTGCCTAATATGTCTTTTCCCTTACTGCACCAGAAATGTTAAGAAGAAGACTCCTCATGCCCTGCCTCAACATTTACAGCATTTAGCTGATGCTCTTATCTAAAGTGACATACATTCTGTGATTATAAGGAGGGTCTCCCTGAATTAAATAAGGGTTGCTCAGGGCCACAATGACTGGTATGGGAATCAAACTTAGATAGTTGCCTGCTTTAACCATTAGACTATTTCCAGCAACAAATAAAAGAAGATGTATTTGTGTGACAGGATATATGGCAAATATTTTTAGTAAATGAATTTCATTTCCTGGCCTCTAGGTTCTTATGGTACAACGTAGCTCATCTTTCTTACCTTGTGGCATCAAGACACTTTGACATCTTGGCCTTTGACTCTCCCATTGAATCCAAAAGAACTGGTTTTTGAGGGATGGATACATAGCCTAAAAGAAAAAAAACAAAACATGGTATATCTGAATAATTTGTTAAATAAATTGAGCTAAATGATTCTGTTTAATAAATTCATTCATATTTAATCATGCAAACTTTAAGCATAATCATTACAAGTCATTATACTTGCAGCAAGACTCCAGTGTCCATGTTCACCTATAACCCCAAGAATGATTTCGAATTGGGTAGGGTCCCACTAAATAAAAGAGACAATGCATTTTATCTACACTAGTTTAATATTCTATTCTATCTAGTCCAACACATTTCATAACATTGAACAGGATATCAGGTCATTCAAAACATGTAAATGATTGGAAATTTACCTTTCTAAGGATGTTATATGATTGTCGCCATACTTTTCTCATGGCAAATGAATCAATCAGGAAAGCCTTTTCCTCTTTCTCCTGGTTGTTCTTCCTCACCATAGCATATATGTATGCATTTATAACCTTTGAGACAATTTAAAATATTCACATAAAAGCGACAGATTTCAGTTAATTCTGTTGCCCAAAATAGTTCAAATAAATGTCCTAACCTCACTCTCTAGTTCTCTTCCAGGTGCCATACGTGCAATGTCAAAACTGAACACTTTGTAGGCCCCAATTCTGGACAATATCACACATCTATTGTCAGTCGAACTGGTTGACCAAGCCTGTTCAATGCCTAAAAAATAAGTTACATAAAAGTTAGACATGCGAGTCTGTAGATAACATATAATAATATAGAACATTTCAAGAAAAACTTTATTGAACACCAGTTAAAGATGTTGTTTTCAAAGAATGCTTTGTCTACTTACTCTTATCAAATTTGGAGAGAGACGATCCAGGAGAACGAAGGCTGAGGTCTGCGGGTCCGGGAGAGGGAGGGCTGAGGTCTGCAGGTCCAGGAGAGGGAGGGCTCGGGTCTGCGGGTCCAGGAGAGTGGGGGGCTCGGGTCTGCGGGTCCAGGAGAGTGGGGGGCTCGGGTCTGCGGGTCCAGGAGAGGGAGGGCTCGGGTCTGCGGGTCCAGGAGAGGGAGGGCTCGGGTCTGCGGGTCCAGCAGAGGGAGGGCTCGGGTCTGCGGGTCCAGCAGAGGGAGGGCTCGGGTCTGCGGGTCCAGGAGAGTGGGGGGCTCGGGTCTGCGGGTCCAGGAGAGTGGGGGGCTCGGGTCTGCGGGTCCAGGAGAGGGAGGGCTCGGGTCTGCGGGTCCAGGAGAGGGAGGGCTCGGGTCTGCGGGTCCAGCAGAGGGAGGGCTCGGGTCTGCGGGTCCAGCAGAGGGAGGGCTCGGGTCTGCGGGTCCAGGAGAGTGGGGGGCTCGGGTCTGCGGGTCCAGCAGAGGGAGGGCTCGGGTCTGCGGGTCCAGGAGAGTGGGGGGCTCGGGTCTGCGGGTCCAGGAGAGTGGGGGGCTCGGGTCTGCGGGTCCAGCAGAGGGAGGGCTCGGGTCTGCGGGTCCAGGAGAGGGAGGGCTCGGGTCTGCGGGTCCAGCAGAGGGAGGGCTGAGGTCTGCAGGTCCAGGAGAGGGAGGGCTCGGGTCTGCGGGTCCAGGAGAGTGGGGGGCTCGGGTCTGCGGGTCCAGGAGAGGGAGGGCTCGGGTCTGCGGGTCCAGCAGAGGGAGGGCTGAGTTCTGCAGGTCCAGCAGAGGGAGGGCTGAGGTCTGCGGGTCCAGCAGAGGGAGGGCTGAGTTCTGCGGGTCCAGCAGAGGGAGGGCTGAGTTCTGCGGGTCCAGGAGAGTGAGGGCTGAGGTCTGCGGGTCCAGCAGAGGGAGGGCTGAGTTCTGCGGGTCCAGGAGAGTGAGGGCTGAGGTCTGCGGGTCCAGCAGAGGGAGGGCTCGGGTCTGCGGGTCCAGCAGAGGGAGGGCTGAGGTCTGCGGGTCCAGCAGAGGGAGGGCTGAGTTCTGCGGGTCCAGCAGAGGGAGGGCTGAGTTCTGCGGGTCCAGCAGAGGGAGGGCTGAGTTCTGCGGGTCCAGCAGAGGGAGGTCTGAGTTCTGCGGGTCCAGCAGAGGGAGGTCTGAGGTCTGCGGGTCCAGCAGAGGGAGGGCTGAGTTCTGCGGGTCCAGCAGAGGGAGGGCTGAGTTCTGCGGGTCCAGCAGAGGGAGGGCTGAGTTCTGCGGGTCCAGCAGAGGGAGGGCTGAGTTCTGCGGGTCCAGCAGAGGGAGGGCTGAGTTCTGCGGGTCCAGCAGAGGGAGGGCTGAGTTCTGCGGGTCCAGCAGAGGGAGGGCTGAGTTCTGCGGGTCCAGCAGAGGGAGGGCTCGGGTCTGCAAGTTCAGGAGAGGGAGGGCTTGGGTCTGCAGGTCCTTGAGAGTGAAAGCTTGGGTATGTGCTTTTATTTACTGGACCCACAGAAGCACCAGAGGGATATAGTCTATGTGGGACATGTGGACTGTCTTCCATGTAATGGATCAAGTGATCCAGGTTTATTTTGCTAAATTTGATCCCTTGGTCATTAATCAAGTCAGCATTCTTTCCTTGAATTTCTGTTATTTTAAATGGCCCAAGAAGATCTCGATCTAATTTTCCTCCCTTTCTTTGCTGACTTCTTATGTTTTTCCTGAGCACTTTATCCCCCACTTTAAAATTACAAGATGTCATACCCCTATGTTGGTCCGTTTTGGCTTTTATTTTTTGTCTTGATGCTTTCATATTTTTTTTGACCACTTCAAAGACCTTTTCCTGCAGCTGAAGAGCAGGGTTGACAGCCTCAATCTGAATGGCTTGCTCCACTGTTTCATTGACCTTTATTAAATGCATAACACATAACGAAATTAAAAAGAAGATATTTTTGCATAAATGTAACTTTTAAAATAAACTGAATATGTACTCACATCGAATGTTTGTGGCACCTCTGAAAAGTATCGTGCTTCCCTTCCAAAAAGCAAATAGTAAGGGGAGTATTGAGTTGTAAGTTGCTTTTTGGTTCTTATGCTGAATGTAACGGCATCCAGATAGCGATCCCATTGGTTTGGTTCACCTTGCAAAGCTTTGCCAAAGCCCTGATTAACACAACATTAACAGTTAATTAATATAAGAATTAAGTAATATAACATGATGAATGTCATGTACAGTACATACACATATACATACACCGGTTCACAAATCCACGGTTCGGATCGTATCATGGTTTTGGGGCACAGTTCGGTTCACTCACTATTATATATACACACACACACACACACACACACACCTCTGTATGGTCCCATTCATTTTTTCAACCAAACCATTGGTCTGGGGATGGTATGGAGAACAAAAACTCCGGTCGATTCCAAAGATGCTGCAGACTTCTTTGTTGATCTAGTTAAGAATATATATGTTAATTTTTTTCAATTCATAATAAATACTATGATCTGCAAAATAAATGACCACTAAATGTAGGTTGAGGTTACTTTGATGTTAAGTAAACACCAACGATTAGAACGGGATCAGCATTTCACACTAAAGTATAATCTTAAATAACTTGTTAAGAACAAGTATATATAGCCATGGAAAAAATTTAGAGACCACTTCACTTTTCTTCGTGTTCATTGCTTTTACAATTTGTTGGAGTGTGTCTGTATAAAATGTAAATGTTACTATTGTTCTATACACTATTGACCACACCCAGTTCAAAATTGCAAATTTAAAAAAAGGTTTGGAAAAAATAATAAATAGCAAATGTATATAATGTATTATACTTAGGAAATGACAAACTAAACAACACTCATACATATATATATATATATATATATATATATATATATATATATATATATATATATATATATATCTAACCTTGTGTACAAATTCCCTTCCCTGATCTGTCAGAATCCTTTTCGGTGCACCAAATCTGTAGCAAAAGTTCACTATGCACATAGTGACATCTTCAGCATTTTTCGATGGCAGTGGAAATGTTTCCACCCACTTCGTGAAATAATCTATCAGCACACATATGTACTGGTTTCCCCTGTCCGTCATGGCCAATTTGCCCACAAGATCCATGCCAATTAACTCCCATGGTTCAGTTACCTGTCAGACAAAATGTCATATATCAAAAAATATATCAGTTGTTCAATTTAAAAGTCATACAACATACTAATCAAATATCAAATAATGAAGACTTACAATGATGGGTGGGTGCTCTTCTATGGATTTGACAGTCTTCTTTGATTGACATTCTGAGCATTGTTTAATCTGTAGTTAGAAAAAGAACATCTATTATGTTATTAAGAGAAAACATATTAGAAATAAAAATAGTGAATTATTCCTGAATTAATTCAGTAAAGTGCCATAGGTTGTTATACATTGCACGCAAAGTATTGAATGAAGCTCTAAGTTCAGGATTAATAACATACTTTTGTTGCTACTCTATGTAAAAGACTAAAAATAATATTAACAGTAATACAATGAATAACCCAAACTGATATTATTAATAACATCAAAACACAGATTAATTTAAGCACCTTGCAAGACATTTTTCCTTATGTCAGAAGGTCACGATGAAGTGTTTAAACTATGGTTTTGTAAGCTGTAGCATTACTGTACATGATTCATAAATGCTATTATTGATTCATTTTAGCCTGTGTGTAGTACTTAGTAATTGCTTTTTATTGGTGGGTGGTAATGAACAATATTTAGTCCAACTTTTACACTTGTCTGTGATGATTAAAAACTGTGCAGTTAATTTTTGTCAGTGAGACAAGATAAAACACAAAAACACAAGCCTAATGCTGTGCACCTTTTCGATATCTCGGGCCTATTTGCAGCATGTATTAGTGCGTCGGTGAATCACGTTCTAAGAAGCGCAGTTAAAGCGCAGTGAAAAAAACGTGCGTTACAATGTTACCATTCTATCAAAAATGTAAATAAACATTTATGTCACTTGGTTAAATACATTATCAAAATTAAATTGCACATATCTGGCAATGGTGTATGCAGGGTTCCTGATTTTAGAATAATGTAAAATATATATGTAAATAGTACACTGTAACTGGCGCATTAGGATCAATGTTTATGTGTTACAGTTGTATATAAATTAGTGCCGATATAACTGTTAGTATCACATGGACCTATAGACAGATCAGTGTGCTCAATATAGTGCCTGGGAATTACTGCTTATTCCTTATAGCAGGGGGAACCATTTTGCCTGGCCACTGGGCAGATTGGTTTCCCCTGTATATTAGCAGTGAGAGTGGTACATTGGAGAGTATTTCACTGTCAGTATAACATAGATGCATAGACAGCTCAGTGTAACCAATCAGTACTTAATAATAATCAATAATAATAGAAAAAAAAAAATTAAATCCAGTATCACGAACTTCTGTATGTAGATCAATATGATAGTTTGGATTATGAGCAGTGTAAATCTATTTATACGAGTCATTATTTATGTGTTGATTCATAGCAATCGTGTTATAGAAGCAAATTCTTTAGACATTTCATGTGCTGGCGAGACCAAGACGATACGAGCATTTCATGACAGCTGTTTATTAACGTATGTCTTTTTTAATTTATTGTAAATCTGGTATAATACACAATGACATATAAACAGGAAAGAAATACAATCGTGGTTACTTGACGTTTAAAACGTGCATGGTGAACGGAATATTTATGTATATAGAAAGGCTTCAAAACCCGGATTGAAATTCTCGGAAGTCTGCCATCTAGCGTATTGATTTCAAATTAGATCGTGAACGCGCATTTCAAGGGGAAACATAGGGAAACTGAATTGAGCATTTAAGGAAGTTTCGAAAGCCAGTGTTTTTTTTTCTTCAAGATATATTCGAGGAAGTTGCTCAGCTCACCATCAACACCACTGGAACAATCCTCCTTCTGAGAAGCCGCGCCTTTGCATGACCCTTTTAGTATTTGCGTTCATCATATATAAACCTCGTTTTTAATTCATTGGAAAGTGGCGGAGCAAATGCCATTAAAAATATAAATGCCAGGCTTTTCAATATTTACAATGAAACAATTTACAGGATGCTAACTTGCATATGACATTCAACTGAAAGTTATATAAAACATCCCGCGATGTTATCGCCTACTTTGGTATATTATATAGAGAAGATAGGACGTTATAGCTGGGGGGAATGTAATTTGATTCATCTTTGTTTAGTGCATTGTTGTTTAGTTGTTTCGGCAACTCCCTTTTGAAAAAAGCATTCCATGCACAGAGCGTCAGTTTAGCTTAAAAACGATAGTGCACAGCAATAAGCACTTTCTGCCAGCTGGAGATTTCGGAGAATGACGCGTGTGCCCTTAGGAATACCCGCCGGAGAGTTACCAGCGAAATACGGGCAAACAGATTTTATACCTGTGAGGGCATGTTATGTTGCCGTTGAAGGCATTCATTAAATAAAAAGCCTTCAGGCATAAATGTGTAAACAGTGCCAGACACGAAACTAGAAGAGACAGAACTAAACTACATATTTTGCTAATTTTTAAATAACCAGTAACACTACTAAGACCAAATTAACAAAACTCTCAGCAGCACGTTTCCTCCTATTTTAGTGAGGAAGCATCCACATCCTCCACGACTTATCAGCCCCAGGTTATAAGTTGTAAAGTCTGTCAAGCTCTTGGGGAAAACAATCAGCTGAGACTTGGGATGGGAGACTCACAACACCGCCACCATCAAAGGAACTCATCAGAGAATATTTTTCCTCGGGCTGCCGCGAAAAATTTACATCCAGGGTTGCCAACTCTGGTCAGCTGGCTGGCGTGAGATTTTCCATTCGAGACAAATCCGCGCATACATAGACCTTTACGTACGTGTAACAGTTTTATTACTTTGTACATAATCTGTAGGGTTTTCATACTACCCCAACGCTTTTGATCCATATTTGTTATCCAATTTTAGGTTTTATAATAGAAAACAGATTTGCGTACGATTTTTAATTATTATTTTTTTGCGTGAGCGTGAGAATAGCGCCAGATGCGCTACCTACAGAGCCACTATTATAAGCGTCCTCATCTCATTTATCACTGTATGGTACCATCACCCGATGCTGCAATAAAACACAGGCTGAAACGTACCGTGTGATCAGCTAGGAGGCTGGCAGGCTAGGAGCATGTGCCTGCGGGGGTCCAGCACGACGCGTGAGCCGGGAAGCCAGCCAAGAACGTTGAGTCGGACTCACACCATCTCGCCCACTTCCTCTTCAGTCGGCACCACACTGTTCACAGGTTCCGCTCATTCAGCTCCAGGACCACCAGACACCTTAACTATTTTCTGAAAGCCGTAAACATCCTTAATAATCTTATACACAAGTCAGTGTTATACTTATACCGTTAACTCAATTTTCCGTTTTTCATTTTATTGCTGCTGCTGTCCAGTTGTACCAAATTTTATTGTGTTGCATCACCAGGTGAAATTCTTGTGTGCTTGTACATTTGGCGAATAAACTGATTCTGAACCAGACACGCACGCGCACACACAAACACACCTACAGTAGCAGACAATTATTTATCGTACTGTATCGCTTGCTGTGAACAATGAATGGGTTGGCCCTGTAGCACCGGGGGACAACCATGCTGCCACAGTAAGTTTAACATGCGGTAGACAAACATTTAAATCTAACCTCTATTTATTCTAAGCAAACTCATTATTTTAAAATGTTTAATAAAACTAGTGAGGGCTTTGCAACTCCGCACAGAACAGAGGTGATATCTTCTTGTAGCTCAGGTCTCCACTGGGTGTGTCCTGTCACATTCCAAAGACGTAGGTAATTCTTATCTTTCAATTGCCTTGTGTAGGATTGGGCACTTGCACATGGTGCACCCTGTGGGTGACTGATAATCATCCAGGATACAACGCTGCCTCATTCCCTATAGCAGGGGTCTCCATCTCCAGTCCTGGAGAGCTACTATCCACAAGTTTTCTATCCTACTTGCTTCTGATGAGTTGACACCTGTTCCTGGTATTTATCCAAAAACAGGTGTGGCTCATCAGAAGTCAGGTTGGATAGAAAACCTACTGGATAGTAGCCCTCCAGGACCGGAGTTGGAGACCTCTGCCCTATACTATCTGCGCTATAGAATAAGCAACTTAAGACAAATATGAGTCTGTCACTGAACCTTAAACAATCTCAGACATATAAAAAGGGTGGACTCCTTCCAGAAATAAGTATGATACCATCACCTTAAACTGACTCGCACAGTATCCGGCTACCCCCATTCTCCATGGCCCTAAGCAATCCTAAAGCAAACCGTACAAGAAAAATCACAAGCTGCAATACAAGAAAATTCAAAAACTTAATTTTATTGCTGTCAGGACACTCTTACCCTAGGAAATGAGGCACATGCATCAAATTGCCACAGCAAAGTAAACATTCTGCCAAAACTACAAAAGAAAAAAAAAAATCTAGGTAATATAAAGGCAGCTATGATCTCAAGTCTATGCAGTAATTTAAACAGCATGCAGACTTTAGGATATCTTGAAATCACAGCAATGATAAACATTACTAATAAACTGTGCTGGTAGTAGGGTCTTGAACAAAAGCACATCTACTTGATCAACACTTGTAACGTCAGTTTGAAACCAAACTTTGGCAAATGGCCAGAGATACCCAAGTGCACTGAGTCAAGGTCAATATTGTCCAGCAACTGTGCACATAAGTTACATTTCTGAAAAATATGCTGTCCTGCATATTTTAAAGACAGGAATGAAAATAAGGGCACAACTGCAAAAGCTCAGTCCCACAAAGCGAAGGGGACTCAATCCCATACTTCGTCGTCGTCATTGGCAGTGGCTGCTGGGCTCTGGGTGATGGGCTGCAGCTTCTCCTCCTTCTGAAACGAACCTCCCTAAAAGACAACAGCCAGTCAGGGCAGGGACTACAGTAGGATTAAGCAGAAAATACTTCACCAGCAGACCATTATAGCCTCTTCCCCACTTGTGTCTCAAACTCACAACATTTACCGGAATCTGAACAAGCATGGAAAGTGCTTAGCATACTTTTCCAGTTCTTATACAGTAACATTATGACACTTGCACGTAGTGTGCATAGTTAAGGATTTTTATTTGGCAGCGAGGACCTTTTCTGAAAAAGGGACCCCAGAAACGACAGGGTAGCCAAAAACAACAGATGTAAATAAAAAAATGTTTCCAAAAAGACAATTGTTTTTACAGCAAACAAACCAGTGTACGATTCCAAAAATAAACTCCAGCATAAACACTCCCCCCACAAATTACAATGACTCCCAAACTGAAGTCTAATGTTCAGAAAAGTGTCTGTGAGGGATCAGCTGCCACCATTCAAGTACAAAGAGAAAAAGGTAACATACTTTGCGTGTATCGACAGAAGCGAAGACCTTCCCACGTGGATTAAAGCCAGTTGTCCCATGTGCGCTGAATGCTACGTCTTCCAGCCAAGACGGTACTTCCTGCTGGGCCTTAAACAGAAACATGCTCCATCCAATCGTGTTGCAGCGGAACGTAAAACTGCCTGGGCCCAAAATTTAGAATGCATCTCTGGATAGGACAAGGTCCCACTTACCCTGGAGAGGACCTTCACCAGGGAGCGAGCCAGTGGGGTGTCGCACTCGGGGTCGAAGAATGACACCACTCTGCCCGTGTTCCCACAGCGGCCCATCCGGCCAATGCGGTGCACGTACTCGTCGATGTTAGTCGGGAGGTCAAAGTTGACCACGTGCTGGACGTGCTCAATGTCCAGACCCCGTGTGGCGACGGAAGTGGCCACCAGGACAGGACATTTCCCGGAGCGGAAGTCACCCAGGGCTTGTTCCCGCTCTCTCCGCTCCCGGTCACTGCGACAAAGACATGACCAGCAGAGTAAGCACATACTAAGCTCTTTGGCCGCCGTCACATTAGGGGGTTTTGTGACCTGCTGATTTTTTAATCAGTCACCAACTCTGGCAATTTAGTAAACTGCTGATTGCGTAATTATGACACGACACAAAAAGTTTTCTGCCTCTGCTCTGTCTGGTTAGTGCTACTGAGGCTGAGTACTTGGCAGCAGGTGTTTCATTTTTAGGTAGTAAGCATGGTAGTAAGCATGCATGGTCAAAGCAGAATCTGGGAGGGAGCCCTGTCAGCTTCAGAGAAGGGGTCCTGTACATTCGTTATATGCATTTATGATGCAGTATGTTAATTTGTTGGGATGCGTTACCACTTTAAAACAATACGAAAAAATTATGGGTATTGCCCATCTCATGGTGAAGAAGTACTTCAGTAATAAAATGCATCAATGACATCACTACAAGTAATATTCTTGCTTTTTCATTAGTAATATCCCTGCGAAAATGCATAAAAATATATTCACCACTTGCTTCTTACACACGACTGACCTCCACCAGTCTAGTCAGGAAGTGATGTTTTGGCAGAAGAAAGATCAGCAAAATAAGTCAACACACAAAAACACAAGACAGAAAATGTGTCATGTAGGAATATCTCATCCACTAAAATGTCTGGTCAGAGCTACTAATGAAAATTCAATTCAAAGCTGAGGATTTAACTTTTTGGTTTTAGACTAATACTTTGAATCTTTCAATAAAATTTTGGGACATGATGAAAGGAACCGGAGCCGGGTTCGTCTATATTTGAGCCCTGCTTTTGTGGTACTTCAGGGCAGCATAATTTGCAGGTAACACTAAAACGGATATCTTTTGTAAAAGTATTTCCGTACTGCTTAGTCTGTTTATCATCTTCAAACACGGCTGCTTCCTCTGGATGCCCTGTTGCATTGTAAATGGCACACAGACACACCCATGAGGCATCAGATACGTTTTTAAAAATGCCACTAATTTAAAATATAAATTCTTCAAAGCCAAACAAAAGATAGGCAAAGAAATCTAATAGTCAAAGATGGCTTACAGACTTACTATTGAAAATCTGGTACACATTCTGAAACCAAATTGCCAGCGACTAGTCCAGTATGACCAAAAGCTTCAACTGGTAAAGCTATTAGTTGACTAGTCGATTGGGAAGCAAAATTCAAGAAACACGCCCAGTTGGAACCATGAGAAAACCCTGGTGTTTGACAAATCTGCCTACTGCCAGAACTGCACACATGCCAGTCTGACGGATGACAGCAGAATGACTCGGACCATATCAGATCACTTTCTCCAATGAAGCGTTACTAATGTCAGGGACATGTTAAAACCTGTCAACCTTGCTTGCATACAGTAGCAAGGGCGTTCCAGAGTTGTCAGTTTAAACTGAGAGTCTGCAGCTGAATTCTGTAGCTCATTCACCTTTATTCGTGGCAGGTAGAGGTGGATGGTATAAACTATTTCTATACATACAGTATCTCTCTCTCACACACACACACACACACACACACACACACACACACCATGCTGAACAGTCATGCAGGCTCAGGCTTTGTCACCACCAGCCTGCACCAGCATAATCCAGAAAATGTCAGAGTCCATGCTGCTTAAATGAAGTATTGGCTGACAGTGCTGGGCACATTTAAGAGGACTTGGTTTAAAATAAATTTGTAAAAAATGGAACTTCCATCATATGGAATTTGTGATTTAAAAACAGACAAGCAGAAAAAGATAATCTGCAAATTATGTCGGGCAACAGTGGTTGCAACTTTTTCTATAACCTCAGAACAAAACATCCTGCTGTACTTGGTCAATTATTTGCAGTTTGCAGCTTGAATTTATCGATTTCATCGTTTTTCAGAGATGGAACTTACTTGAGAACAGGTTTTGTATCATTTCTATTATTGCAGTTTGCGTTTGCACAATAAATGTTCTTAAAATACCAGTGTACTATGAAATATGTCCGGGTAATACAGTTAAGAGTACAGTAACTGCTATGCAGTTCACACACCAGTGCATTGCCCCTTCAGAAGCACATTGTTGAAATTAAGAAAAACAAATATACAGCAATATATACACCGTTACCAACAGTGCTGCAAATTATAAAGTGATATAAATTTTAGGTTAAACTGCCCAGCCCTAATGGCAGGCATCCAGTTTTGTCCTCAGAACCCCCCCTGACACCCTCCCCATGATTTCCCAGGGGAGAGCCCACTGCTCACAGATCTTTCTGCAGTTTCTACTGGATTTAAAACGCCAATTTTAAACATTCACTGTCTGATACATCTAGAGGAGTCCTGTACAGCACGGTGCTCATAAAACTTTCGTGTGGGGCGCTGTGTTAATGCCCGTAGGACAGGGGACCACGCCAGTGCCAGCCAGAAGCCTGGCACGATACACTTACCCATGAATGCTTGTAGTTGATATGTTCTCCTGACACAGAAATGCTGCGATAAAATCCGCTTTTCTCTTCGTCTCTACAAACACCATTGTGCGCTCTGTGCCTAATTAAAAAAAAACACATTTCTGCCACAACAGAAACCCAAGGCAACCCCACAGCAGTAAGGAATACACCCTCTCTCTTCACAACTAGACCTAACAAAGCAAATAATGGATTTGACCATTTTAGCACCAGAGATATGGCTGCTTGAAGTTATGACTTCAGTCCACGGCTGCGAGACATTTTCAAAGTACTGACAGAATTTTCATCTTATATCCTTATTTTGGGTGTTAAAATTAGGACTGCCAAAGTCTTCTAATGAACACAGTGGAGTGAAAAGCTTGTCATGGCTGCTTTATCTGATCCATGGAACACTGATATAGGTGTAATTTTCTTTTCATTTTTAGACTGATGTATGGAAAAAATACATTTCTATACTGAATAGTAGTACATTTGCCAACAGGGAAGGAAACATAATACTTGCACTTCACTTTGACCATAATGTTTCAATAGAAGTGTTTGCGAAACCTGAAATGCTTCCAACTTCGAACTGAACATTTCACTCACTACTGCCCAACACTACCAGCTGCTGTTTTATCAGAGGAGCAAAAGAATTTCTGAGAGCTTGGTCTTTTTAATCCGCGGGGCGTTATTTTTCAGACACACGTAAGGACAGAAGCCTATGGAGAGGAATGAGTACCGGTTGTGTTCAGCAGCTCCAGAAGCTGACCCCTCTTTGAGAATTGGGAGACCTGAATTAGGTTCTGCTCCACATCACTGCAGGCACCACCGACTTGCCCAACAGCCAGGAAGAGGTAGTCAACCTTAAAGAAGTCGGCAGCAAGCCTACAGGAGAAGAAACAGTCTCGAGGGCATTCCCTTCCCCTGCCGGGAGTAACCCCCCCCCACCCCCGATGCAGGAACTCAAGCACTGCTGAACACGATATTGTACACGCAAGTCTGGGATATCATGTTAAGTTGTATGTTAATTCCCTTCCCCCTCCCCCCCAACGGCCACAATTGTACTTCTGGATGTCATCAGGAAAGGTGGCGCTGAACATGAGGGTCTGCCACTGCTCTTTGGGGGGCATGCCAGGGGAGGACACCAGCCGGCGCATGTCTGGCTCGAATCCCATGTCCAGCATGCGATCGGCCTCATCCAGCACCAAGTAGCGAATCTTGCTCAGTCCCACCTGAGAAGGTCACATCCCCAGAAGCTCAAATCACTATTACTCACAAAGGCAAAATGCATAAAGCCGATCATATTTCCAACAAGCTTGTCTTTAAAACTGGATCTCTGTTTATATGGATCCTTCCGGAGCTGACAACTGCATAAAACTGCATCAAAAACCTATGCTATATTATTCAGGAACAAAAAGAGGGATTGGATCTACCAAGCTGCTATCCAATTATTTGGTTCATCTATCAGTTTAGTACCTTTCCTTTGCCAATAATGTCCAGCAAGCAGCCAGGAGTGCCACACAGCACATTGCAGCCACGGAACACCCCGCACATGGTGTAGCCTGTGCTGATGCCCGCATAGGCGACGACAGGCCACACGTATGTCCTGTGATGAAATCAGCGCAAAACACAGCAACTTCTGCTTAAGAAACAGGCTTGCTTCAGACGTCCTCTCAGGACAGTCGGCACCAAAAAAATGCTTAACAGACTGAAATCAGGCTCAACTATATCTAGGACTTTAAAATGAAAAGATGATACATGTAGCTGTGGAGGGGGCAGTTGAAGAAATACCCATAGGCAAACTTTCTAGCCTCCAAATTGATCTGGTTGATGAGCTCGCTGGTTGGGGCCCCGATGATGACCTCAGGCTCCTGGATCTTGCTGAAGCGGTTGGCTGCCACCGCGTCTGTCATCAGCTGCTGGAGTATGGGCAGCAGGAAGGCAGCCTAGTGTGGAGAAGGCGTTTAGAAGGTTCCAGATGCATCGGGACCAGATCGGGACCTGGGGGTCCACTCTTCCCTGTCCAAGCCGTTACGACAGAAATCCATGCAATACTCCGCTTGATATTCCTTACAATGTTACCATTTAATGTTGCTCATTATTTGTTACAATTTAAGTGTGTATATATATCTAATCTAAATGACTGTTCAACGACTGCAAACCTGCAATCTCCTTTCAGGATTAATAAAGGATCTATGCACCCAAGCAAAGCTCTTTAAGCTTCTGTCAAAAACAGCTCTCATGTGGGCTGGGTGTGAGCAAGATACCTTAAGCTTGCACTTCCCGAGTTACTGTATATCACTTTCACAACCAATGATTAAGAGCATCTGAAACATTTCTGAATATATATTTATCATCATCAGGGTAGGGAGCATTCCCTCCCACTTTAGGGAGGCAGCCCGTCAATGTTCATCCAGAACGCCAAGTCACTGGAAAACAATGGAACAATGGAAGCCATAATGGTCCCAAGTGGGGGCAGTGACCAACCCAAGCCTGGACACACTGAATCCTTCCTCTAACTTCCTCTAACTCACCGTCTTCCCAGAACCGGTTTGCGCACATGCCATTAAGTCACGTCCCGCCTTGGCGATAGGGATGCTGTACTTCTGGACCGGCGTGGGCTTCACGTAGCCCGATTTCATGACGTTCCTGCTCGATGACTCGCAGAGCGCGGCCTCTTCAAATGACTGTCACAGTGATTCAAGCACAAGTTTCAAGCGGAGCAACTGCACTCAAAACAAGCCACAAAATTTACTGGTACAGAAATGAACGTAATAAACAGAAAAAAGTCATTCCAAAGTAATTCAGTGGTCAAACTGTAAATTATGCAATTCAAGTCATATCAGTGGCCAAATGCCTGTGGTCTGGACCAGGGTGAGTAATTGGAAGACAAATGACAATATACTATTGGAAAAAAGCCGCATTTAAAGGTAAGGTAATAACATTTTAAAATGCTGCCCAACCTCCACAAGAGCACTTACCACAATGGCCGGTGGTGGGTTGTGCCCGCTGATCTCCACCAGCATGTCATTATACGTGTCAAAGTTGATACCCGTTTCATAGTGGGCAAAAATAGAGCTCTCCTCTTCAGGAGGGGGAGGAGGTACATAAATAACCTTTGGACCTGGTAGACAAGGTGAGTCGACAAAACTGGATTAGGAGAAACAGCATATAATTTATCCCAAGAAACAGAGTTCCAGCAATCAAACCACAGTTAGTGGCCTAATGGTTAGGGAAGTGCACTTGTAATTGAAAGATTGCCGATTCGAATCCCCGAACCAGCAAGGTAACACTGCGGTACCCTGAGCAAGGTACTGCCCCCAAGCACTGCTCCCCGGGCACTGAATTAGCTGCCTCCTTCTATGTCAACAATGACCACCGATCACCAAAATACACCGGCATACGAAATCCATCCATAATTCCAAACCACTTATGACCGGCAGGATCATGGGAAGAATGCAGCAGGCCTGGAACCTATGCCAGGCAGCACAGGGAGGGCAGGGAGTTTACAGGCCCATTCAGATGCCAGTCCTTGGCACACACACTTGCATGCACACACAAAGTTAGCTTAAACAAAGTTAGCTTAAACGCAAATATTTGCACCATGGCTCCACCCAACATGGGGAGAAAGCTTCACAGCCCAGACAGTGGGGGAGCAGGCTCCTAACACCAGAGGGATAAGCAAACAGTGCTACCCACTGAGTAACCTTATCACCGCCTATATCCCAATCCACTTCCAGAAAACACACTTTCTGAGGAATCTACATGGGGAGGGTGAGGGGATGTTAGGTAAAAAAGCAAATATTAAAAATATTTTTTTTAAAAAGACCAATGACAAACCAAACAGAACCTTTTGCATCAGAAAACACTTCCTCATCTCTTCCTCGATATCCTGGTTGGGAAGGAAAAAAAAAAAGTTGTGGTGAAGGAAGGTGGGGAGAGAGAACAGAGGGTGAGTGCGAAAGAGAGAAAGAGACTGACCTCCCCCTCCAGATCTCCCTCTACTGCCTCTTCCTCCACCCTCAAAGGAGCCCCCTGTGATGAGCAACATTTCCTGTCAGCATCCCTTCCAAGTAAAGCAGCCTGCACAAGCTCAGCGCGTGACATATGGTGAAGCACGGCCCTCACAACCGTGAGCAGAGTTCCCAGGAATTTGGATTGTGCAAATTTTGAAATGAAACCAATTTTGCAGTTCGCTTAAGTATAGGTACATTACAATGCTTTCATTTTCACGTATCCCATCTTGCCACCTTTGTTTGAATCACAAGCTTCTCTGTTTTCCTCACAGTGTTGGCCATTTATCCAGTACCTGGGGCATTTCTCGGGCAGTTAAGGGCCAAACAGAGATGTGACTGAAACTGGCGACGTTCCAATTACAGGGCCCGACTTAAAACTGCGTAAACATTTGAAACGAAGTACAGTGCTGGTCAATGGTTGATGCATATATTCTAAGGTTAGCCAACACATGGGGAGGGCGGTGTGTTACAAATACAAACCCTGACGGAAACCGCCCCGACCTCTGCCACCGCGCCCTCCAGAGTCACTTCTGAACCCTGTGCATGATAAAAGCAAACAAATGAAATGTTTGTCTCCAATACAAGTAGGTTCTTTGGCCAGAAATCATAAAATGCACGATTTGTAATAGTAGCGAAAGCAACACATACCATCTTCATTCCCAAAATCCCCCGTTCCTGTTTAGAAACACAAACAGACAAATGTAGCAATATTCAACCCACACTATCCTTTGCCTTTCACAAGACTAAAAGCTTTGATAGCTTTTGAAACTGTACTTCCTGTACAAAATTATACAATAACCCTAGGGTTTAATTTTACAATTTTATATTTAGACAATCACAAATAATATGACAGCAAACGTTAAAAAATAGTCTAAATTTGATTAAAACTGAAGGACACACAGCAGTACCCTGGTTATGAACGAGATTCGTTCTCTATGCATCTTTAAGCTGAATTTGTAGGCAAGTCGGAATATTTTCACAAGTGACAGAGAAATGTGTGATTTCGTTATTACAAACCAATGCATTTCACAGTTCTACCAAATGACAAGGTTTTGAGCACGTACAGCACAAAGTCAGGCATGCAGCCGTATAGACAAGTAAGCTTAAGTGCCTATTTCTGCATTGCATGACATCCTATTTGAGGCTTCAGGTGGGAAGCCTCTGGCCAGTCAGATATCGGTAATTATTTAACTGCCTGGGAGAGCTGAAAACAAGGCCTGGATTTGGAACCAAGTGCCAGATTTGAAGAGCCCTGCTGTATATCACATGGACTTCACGTGCAACCTCAAAATTACCTGAGGGGGCACTGCTGAACCCTCCTCTGCTGCCACCACGTGACCCCCCACCTCCTGCAGAGCACAACAACAAAACGCACAGATGACTAAGGCTTCCATCAATTTACTACACTGCAGGCTCACTTTACAAGCTGAAAGCTATGCATTAGGACTTAATTGATGCCATTAAAAACCATCACTGCCTACGAAAGGAGGAAGACGAAAGTGAAACTGGGGCTGGAGAACTTGCCTCGACCTCTGGCTCTTCCCCCATATCCACCTGGAGCACCACCCCAGGAGCTGTCCTCATTACCTGAAGAGCGACACTGAGGTTCACATCAGAAGCCAAAAGGAGCAAAATAACATGAAAGAGGCACGCTTGTCATTTCGCCACAACAAACATCTGGCCCTGGATCCTTGTAGCATTCCTGCCACGCACCAATAAACATTTGAGAGGCTGCTTACAGGAAACCACGTGACCTGCACTAGACAGGTTACGCTGGCTGACTCATTATAAGAACATAAGAACATAAGAAATTTACAAACGAGAGGAGGCCATTCGGCCCATCAAGCTCGTTTGGGGAGAATTTAGCTAATAGCTCAGAGTTGTTAAAATCTTATCTAGCTCTGATTTAAAGGAACCCAGGGTTTTAGCTTCCACTACAATAGCAGGAAGACTATTCCATACTCTAACTACACGCTGTGTAAAGAAGTGCTTCCTCAAATTTGTTTTAAAATGTTCTCCCACTAATTTCCACTTATGGCCACGAGTTCTAGTATTTAGACTAATATTGAAATAGTCATTTGGCTGAACAGCATCCAGACCCGTTAGAATCTTATAGACCTGAATCATATCCCCCCTTAGTCTCCTTTGCTCAAGGCTGAACAGATTCAGTTCCGCTAACCTCTCCTCATAAGACATTCCTCTAAGACCAGGAATCATTCTCGTAGCTCTTCGTTGCACCTTTTCTAAGGCAGCAATGTCCTTCTTGAGGTATGGTGACCAAACCTGCACACAGTATTCTAGGTGGGGTCTTACCAAGGAATTATATAAGTGTAACATCACCTCCCTTGACCTAAACTCCACACATCTAGAGATATAACCCAACATTCTGTTCGCCTTTTTTATTGCTTCCCCACACTGGCGAGAGTGGGACATGGAAGCATCAACATACATACCGAGATCTTTCTCGTAATCAGCTACCTTTATTTCAGTGGAACCCATAAAATATCTGTACTGTATATTTCTGCTCCCTGCATGGATTACCATACATTTATCTGTGTTAAATTTCATCTGCCAAGTATCAGCCCATTCGCTAATTAAATCCAGATCCCGTTGAAGCCTCTCTGCTGCTAGATTAGTATCTGCTACCCCGCCCACCTTGGTGTCGTCTGCAAATTTAACCAGTTTACTGTATGTATTCGTGTCAATATCATTAATGTAAATTAGGAACAATAGTGGTCCTAAAATTTAACCCTGCGGTACCCCACTATAAACGGAGGCCTACTGTGACATTGTGCCTCTAATAACTACTCGCTGCTTCCTATCAGTTAGCCAGTTTTTGATCCAAGCTGCCACAGTTCCTAAAATCCCTGTAGCTTTAAGCTTTAGCAAGAGCCGTTTGTGGGGGACAACATCAAAGGCCTTCTGGAAATCTAAGTAAATCACATCATAGGCCTTTTTGTGATCAATTTCACTTGTAGCTTCCTCAAAGAACTCAAGTAGATTCGTTAAGCAGGATCTACCTCTCCTAAATCCATGTTGGCTATCCTTTATAATGTTATTTGCATCTAGGTAATCTACCATTTTCACTTGAATTATAGCTTCCATTATTTTTCCAGTAATGCTAGTTAAACTGATTGGCCTATAGTTTGCTGGATTACTTCTATCCCCTTTTTTGAATATGGGTGTTATATTAGCATGCTTCCAATCTGACGGTACCACACCCGCAGATAACGATTTCTGGAATATTAAAGTTAAAGGTTGGCTAATAATATCCCTCATCTCTTTTAAGACTATAGGTAAGATGCCATCAGGCCCCTGCGATTTATTTATTTTGAGTTTAGCTAGGCTTAGTATCACATAAACCTCAGTTATACATATATTGGTCATAGACGATGCTGTATTCGTATTAATTGGTGGTAAGTTACTTGTGTTCTCTATTGTGAACACCCTTGAAAAATAATCATTAAACTCATTTACCATATCAATTTCGTTATCAATTATAAGTCCCTTACTATCCTGCAAATTAGTAATTTCAGCTTTTAGTGCTCTCTTGGAGTTAAAATATTGGAAGAAACCTTTACTGTCATGCTTAGCCTCCAATGCAATTTTTCTTTCTACATCCCTCTTTGATAGCCTAATGTCATTTTTTAACTCTGCCTGTAGACTTAGATACTCCTGCTTGATTTTGAAATCATTAGTTATTTTCCAATTGTGGAACAGAGCCCTTTTCCTCCTGACTTTATTCTTAATTTCCTTAGTAAACCACCTTGGTTGTCGTTTCCTAGATTTAGTTTTGCTGGAAACAGGTATGAAGTCCTCTTGCACTTGCAACAATGTGCTTTTAAAAAATTCCCATGCCTCTTCAACTGTTTTGCTATTTAACTCTGTCCAGTTTACGGTTTCTAATTTCCGTCTCATACCATTAAAGTTAGCCTTCCTAACATTGTATACTTTTAATTTAGACTTTGCTCTTCGGACACTAAAATTAACCTCGAATTTAACCATGTTATGATCACTACCGTACAATGGGTCTAAAACCTCTAATTTTCCAATCCTATCCTGGTTATTACAGAAAACTAGATCAAGAAGGGCTTCTCCCCTGGTAGGAGTATTAACAAACTGAGTAAAAAAACAATTCTGTACTAATTCCACCATCTCAAGTTCATTTACTGTACAGAAGAGCCAGAGACTGTGTCCCACTGTATCCCAGGTAAATTAAAATCACCCATAACCACCACATCATTTTTATTACTCATAATCCTGATATCATCATATAATATTCTGCTTTCCTCTACAGCTACATTAGGTGCCCTATAACAAACCCCGACAATTAGGCCATTTGAATCTTTAGCATCAAGTTTTATCCATACAGCTTCTGAATTTTTATTTTTATCAGTGAGATCCCTTGCCTGCAAGTTTTCTTTTACGTATACTGCAACACCACCTCCCTTCTTGCCTATCCGGTCCATACCATTATTCCATATCTACATCACCATCTTTTTAACAGGAACCCAATTACAGGAATAGCACCATTATTAGGTTCCAGCACTTCAACTCCCTTTAAGACGGCAAAGCCAGGTCACAGTAAACTGGATGTCTGGGAAATTGGGGTGTGTGTTTAAGTGCTTTCTGCTGGTGTAAATTCCTACCTTTATGTTTTGGCACCTGGTTTGAAATCATTTCATATGCCACTAGTCAACTAACAGACTTTCAGTTTGCAAAAGTAGAAATCCCACAAATCTTTCCATAAAAATACATCTATGAACTATTATAGCTACTTAAAAAGTAACCCTTAATGTTAGCACATGACTGTAAATTTAATCATTTAAAAAACACTGGATGCAGAGTGTATAATACAACATGCGTGAATCTGCTACAATAAGCGAATAAAACTATTACTGCACTTACCATTATTTTCACCATCTCCATCACAACTGTCCTCATTGTACACTTGAGGTCCTTTTCCTCCAAAAGATTTAGCATTATCTGAATCCAAATATTCCAGAAATTTAGGTTACCCATTACATTCATAGGTTAGCTCAGAGATAGACAGGAAAGCAAGATGAACATATGATCATAAACTCTAGGCTTTGTACACTGGCAGTTTTAAATCAATAATCAGTATAGAGAGAGAACAGAAAGAGCCAGTAAAAATCCCAAAATGTATTAGTCCAATCAAGAAATAAAGCTTATTTCCACAATGGGAAAACATCATGTATACATAAGTTTAACACTTCAATTGCTTACATAACGAAGTTTTTTTTTTTATTATTATTTGGCTATGGGTACATCAGAAACAAATCCCTTTAATCAACTGAAAATCTTCCCCAAAACTCTCAAATGTTAACTTTCACTAATGTTTCTTAGCAGTTATATTAAAAAAAATTAAGAGAGAGAACCTGAGGCACTGGAGCCCCTGTACCCTCCACCTCCTCCCCTCGAGCCCCTACCTGTAAAAAAACAAAAGGGGGGGGGAGGCTTTCAGCAAGTGATTCTGTACTTCTGAAATCCAGGGGCAACATGCTGTAAATAAAATATAATCCCCAGTTCATCCTAAAAGACCCTCACCACTGCCCCTTCCACTCCCGCCAAAGCTGCCTCCAGAACTGTTCCAAGAACTGCTTTCACTGTCTGAATACACAAGAGCAACATGTAAGAAAAAGAACAAACAACAACCTTGAGTGGAAGGTCCTACATTAAATAACTACACATTATAGAAAAACAGCAATGCCCGAGTAAGCACTTTGCCTTTGGAACGCAAGTTTGTACATGATTCTTTTCAAAAGTCAAAATCCATGTTATCCACACGGGTTTGCATTCATCCACCAATAGCTGTACATCATCTCTTTGAAAACAAAGTATTCCACCGATACTGCAGACATGGATACACAAAAAGCACAATGACCCACCGTTAAGGCTCCCATGACTTTTACTCTGGTAATCACCACTGTTCCATGAGCTTATGGGAGCTGCAAGGGAATACGAAAGGGAAAAGCATAAGGATCAGCTTTTAGGCAAACTCAGCTCACCTGCATCGCATTAAGTACTGAACTCTTGGCACTTCCAACCCAGTAACCTTAATAGGACAAGGTCTCAAATAAAGAGTCATAAGGGACATACACTTGGATCCCAAATAAGATGAGCACCCAAGGTGGTACCATTCAATTAAAGTGCAGATCTTCATTGAAAAGTCTTCACACTCACATAGAGCAGGAGCCCTACAGATCACACAATGTCAGCTGTGTGTATTTACTTGCAAGCACCAAGCAGGTCCACCCTTCATTTCACACCAAATGCTGCAAGGCCCCTTAACCCTCTGGAGTCAGCGATCCCGCCGGCGGGATCGGACAGAAATTTCGCCAAACCGTTTAAATAACACTGCGAGTTTTTGTCATATACACATTTAAAAAACACCCTCAGAAACCTTGGATGGTCTACTTTTCAAATATATATAGGCAGAAACTAAATATATTCGTACAGCTTCGTGATACAAATAGAAAGAACAAGAGTGACTGACTTAAGCGTCTGCGTCTCGAAGCAGCTCTGATCGGCCACTCACTTGCAAATCGCGCTATTCGCATGATAACATGATAAATCGACAGTTAGTATTGGGTAAACAAATATGTGAATACGCCCATTGTGATTGAAATAAACAAGAGCACATGTCTGGGTAGTGTTTACACTGATCGGCTACAATATAGCACACGGATACGTCGCTGCCGCTGAAGCTTTGTGCCAGTGTTGCCACTTTCAGCAGCGAATCTCACACCTGTGTTCATGGCTCAGTGGGCTAAGCTTGTATGCATGTAATTATGCGGTCACCAGTTCAAATCCAGCCTATTGAGAAAGTGAATAGCGATCTTCAGCTAAGAGCAGTACTATACACCCCCGATGCAGGTAAAACAAAGAAAGGTGACATGGTTTATTTTTTGGCGATTTAACCTAATTTTAAAAACTTTAATACTTCTGACAATGAGACTTTTGAAAAGAAGACAGATTAGGGATTTAGTCAGTGTTTTTTTCATGATTCTACATAATGATTTCAGCGAGATATAAACTGAAATACACAAGAAAGATATGCGGTTGACAATGCCCTCGTCCCCAAAGCGTTAATAATAGTGAATTATTTTATTTCTGTTAACTCTGCATAGGCACTGCATCTTATTTATATGGTCACAATTTTTCATTTTTCATTCCATCTATCAATAAACTGGGAAAAGGATCTTATTGTTGCTACTTTTCTTGCGTTTCAAACTACCTTTCCAAGGTTATGGGTGTGGGGTGCAGTGACATTCCAGACTGATGGGCCATTGACAGTATGCAAACTACTACAGGTGTGAGGACACCTATCTCATCAATATTCATTGTGCAGGCCACTGACTTTGAGGAAAAAGAGTGTCACTCTAAAGTTCTAACACTTTAGTAATCAAACTACATAAAATTTCAGAATGTCACTTTCACCTATGTGTAGCCAACCCCTGGGTCTATAAGCTTCAGAGCTCAAAAGTCTTGGCTAGAAATGTCTATAATGTGATTTTTTACAATTTCTGAAAACAGGTTTTTGGAAAGCATATGTTTAAAGTTGATTTTAACAAAAAACAGAATAAATATTCTAAGTGGTGTCAGATTATTTGTGCCGAGTTTGTGCTGAATAAAAGCAAATGTAACACTTTGGGATAAATGTTTTTTAGATAGGTGAAATATTTTAAAATGTCAAGGCATGTTCTCACTTACACTCTAGGTGCAACTTAGACACATCGTCAGTGTTGTATCCTGGGTTCATTGGGTGTTTCGGGTCTCACAACAGACACCCTCGCCCAGGTGACCCAGCCGGGGTTGATCAGGCCCCGGCTTGTGTCTAAGTGGCCTGTGTAGCCCACGGATCCCCCCGCTTGATCCACAGCCATCTTGACGCCTTTTCTGCTGCGTCAAAGATGTTTCTAATGGCTTTCTTGTTCTGCAACCCTTTCACTCCCAACAACTTGAGTGCCCTGACGAGAGACTGGCCGACGAAGCCTCTACACCCGACCTCAATGGGGTTGACTCGGATTCTCCATCCTGCGCTCCGACATTCGCCTGCCAGCTCCTCATACTTGGCCCTTTTCCTCTCAAAGGCCTCCTCCATCCGGTCTTCCCAGGGAACAGTCAGCTCCAGTAGGACCACTTGACTCGTTGTTTCAGAGACCAGGACTATGTCTGGCCTGAGTGTGGTCACTACGATGTTCTCTGGGAACTTGAGCTGTCTCCCTAGGTCGACCTTCAGCTGCCAGTCCTGAGCTGTTGCCAGCAGCCCCCCTGCCTGGCTCCGGTGCTGTTGTGGCTTCTCCCCAGCACTAACAAAAGCAATGGGCTGCCATGTTGGTTGTTGGTACTTACTGCTGGAGATCCCTGTACTGATGACCTCAGCGATGACCCGCAGCACTTGATCATGGCGCCAGCGGTAACGCCCGTCTCCAAGTGCCCGGGGGCAGCAGCTCAGAATGTGCTCCAGTGATCCGGCTTTCTGGCAGAGAGGGCATAACGGAGTCTCGGCTAAGCCCCAGCGGAAGAGGTTGGACGGGCTTGGGAGTACATCATACACTGACTGTATGAGGAACTTGATCCGGTGTGGCTCAGATCTCCATAGCTCTGTCCACGAAATCTTTCGGTCAGCTGCCTCTTCCCATCGAGTCCATGCACCCTGCTGTAACATCCCTACTGTCCTACTGCAGTGGGCTTCCTCCACCCCTGCTCGGATCTCCTCCTGAATCAGCTGTCGCCTTTCCTTTCCCTGGGACTTACTATAGAGAGGTCTTGGATTGCTCCCTAGGCCTGCCCGTCCGACTGCCACTGTTCCCACCAACTCACTATGTCGCAGCCGTGCCTCAGCCTGATGTCAGACTACCCCGAAAGTGGCTGAGAGGCCTCAGACTCCAGAGGGTTAAAGTTTCCAAACAAGCACCCATGACAACCTGACTGGTGAAATAGGTGGGCAGTGAAGCGCCTGATAGCAGCACTAGCTTCATTCAGACCTGACCTGAAGAGTCAAGGAATGGGAACGACTTAACTCTGCACCTACCATTATTTACAATGTTGCCTCCAGAAGTGTCCTGCAAGGAAAACAGGATCAAAGCATAAGAACTATGCATTTTCAATACAGTTGCGAACGTATTGTTTTTTACAATATATATCAACGAGCTCAGATGCCTTTGCACACCTGGTTGTCTTCTTCCCAATCCTGCATGGTTTCACCAACTGTGCTGTGGGAAACAAAGATGAGTGTTAAGAGAAATATGTAATCTAAGATATCTAGAGGTTTTTTACAACCTCAAACAAACCTATTTACAGTAAATTTTGCTTAGCGGACAAAAATTCACACACGGAGCGGTTAAACCCACATCCATCACTCTAAATTAAAAAATGTTATACTAACTGTTAATAAATGTGAAAGTACTCGATTTACACGATGCCCGAGGCGCTGGTTTAGATAAAACCTTTGCACACCAAAATATCTAACCAGCACAAAGCGCAGAAACGCTGTGGTTCTGCTAACCTCCTCAAGGTCTGTTTTATAACTGGCAGCTATCTTGCAAAATTAAGCTTCCACCCATGGCCTGAACTCAAATGAGTCCGGTAAATCAGCCAACGACCCACGGGACACAAGTTAGCCAAGCCGGCGCCTGGCCTGGTCCATCCACACCTCGGTAACAAACCAGGGCGAAAAGGAGGTATTTGAGCGGTAGGGCAACAAAAAGCAACTCAGACAGAAACTGCACTCATATCCAGCCTATATTACATTTATCAGCAGGAGTTAGTGCAATTGCTTAGGAAGAAAGGCTACCAAGTGCTACATAGCAAGTATTCTGTTGTTAGTCAGTTACACAGAAACAAATTTTGCATTGCTAATAAACTGGCTTAATTGTTTCGTGAACAGCAGGCCCCTGTTGGAGCACCAAAAATAACCATTAAGTAGTTACTGCTTAAATTTGAACATACGAGCGGATGCTACAGGAGTCCGAGCGGCAGGCAGTCCCCGATAAGCAGACAGCTTCTGATTGGGCGCGCCTACACACTGACCGCACCCGGATGCGCGAAAATCCTGCTTAGCGATTGGCGGGAACAAATGGCGGGAAGGGCGCCCGCGCCATGTTGGGGTGCAGACAAGCCGTCGCTATTTACTTTAGCTCGCCTTGGTGCGCATTTCCTGGCCATTTTATATTCAGAAATTATAACCACCTACTTAGTCATACAGTATACAGAGATCTCTACAAGGCTTGGTCTATGTCCACTAAAGCATACTTAGCAAGCTAACAACTCAATTATTAATGGAAAACCACAAAAATCTGAATCTACTCACATATCTGATGTGCGATCTGAAATAATATAATAGTAATTAAAGTAGTAATAATACAAAAACAAGCAAAAATAGCGGTTGCTACCACGCAGGGGTTTTATCAACTCAAGCCTGAAACCACAGCTCCTGAAAAACACGGCGCAGGCACACGGAAAGAAATGCCTCCAGAGAAATGACACTGGGGGGCGCTTGTGAGCTCGATCATACTGGTTATCTGAGTCTTTACCAGAGTTTAGCGAACGTTATAATCACTGTTGGCGTTTAAACCATGAAACATAATACGCCAAATACTGCATTTTCCCCTTTATACATCTCCACACGGATTTTTTTTTTACCGTCTACCCAGGGGCGGATTAACGCACAGGCTAGATATGGCTTAAGCCTAGGGGCCCCACGTGTGCCAGCCTGCAAGGGGGTCCCCATTGGCGCGGAGGGGGGTGGGGTTGGGGGCCCCACAGACTACTGTAGCCTAGGGGCCTCTGTACACCTTAATCCGCCCCTGCGTCTACCCAGCTAACACACCCTTGTGGGGCCAACACGGGTTTAAAGTGGGCTGGTCGGGTTCCACGTGGGCATGGGCTCTAAGTGGGCTAGTAAACGGGCTGATACTGGGGCCCTGTTGGGCTGCCTAGGAAAGTTTATAGTGGGATGTATGTGGGAAGCCCAGCAAACCTGTACATACAGTATAGGGCACACATGGGCCCTTTGTGGGTTTATTTGGGTATACAAAGATTTTGTAATTTTGGCATAAATATATCCAAAATATTAATTTATGTTGCTTTTATTATGCATACGTTTAAAAATATGTTTTTCCATTTTCATGTTCATAGTGAGTTCTTTGAATATTAGTGGGGCCCATTTGGGTTGCCCATTTAAACATAATGAATATGTGGGCATACCAGAAAACGTTAAACGTTCATTTCCATTTACTGTGCTATAGCTGATTCTGTTTCTTTGGGGGTATCAACATAGCGTAAGAGCAAGCAGGAAGTAATACTGACAATTATAATCTAGTTAAAGCAGTTGAAAATTGTTTTTAATTCTTTTAATTAGCAGTAATCAACCGTTTAAAGGTCTTTTTGTTCAATAATATCCCGCAAAGTTCATTCGTTTTATACATTTGTTAAGAACTGCTTGTCCCACAATTAGGATTATGGGTAGGATGGTGATGAGCTGCCGTCACCCCTCCCACTAATTGTTTTGTCGTGTATCCCATAATTCATTTTTCCGCGCAATTTTAACGTTCAGGAGTGGAGCAGCATAGATATCTATAGAATGACTAGATGTCTCGTCTGCGTTGCTGGCCAACGGAGTCGCACGTCCGCATATGGCGGCCATCTTACCACAGGCTGCTCGCTCACCCAAAATATGGTGTTGATAGTAAAACATGTAATTTTTAAATAGCCATAACGTGCTCAATTTTTAACCGATTTTCAAACGGTTTGATTTTATAAACGTCAAATATGTAGTTATGACACTGAATACTTTTTAATAATTATCTTATGTTCTAAAAAATAGAATAATGTTCTAGAATAGGTAGACTAAGCCTACAAGATTTCCCTTAACAAATATACATCAAGAAACGCTGCATGTTAAAATCCCCACCCTGTACAGTGATGACTATAACACAGCACAAAGAACTAAAGTCCATATTTCCAAATCGTTAATAAAAATATTTTTACACATAAAATGGTAGTAAACAGTTTGTTTAGACATTATAAAGGCACTTTTCAAAGATTTTTGAAGATTTATTAAAATCAATGTTTAGACAGAGGTGTTAGAGACATTTGATGGATTTTTTTTTTTTTTTTACATTTTCATTAAAAATTTAGCGAAGTAACAAAGGTGTCCCAGTGGTGCTGGTTCTGGTCCTCATCCAGCTGGGCCTGATAAGAGTGGGTTAGCATTACTATAACTCATGATCAGTGGCGGCTGGTGAATGTGTCATTTTCACATACAAACGGAGCATTCTGGTGCATTCGGACAAAATAATAGATAAAAGTTAACATTCTCTCCCTGTGTCTGTATGTGTGTTTGTGAGAAAGTGAGAGAGAGAGACAGAGAGAGGGAATGTGATTTTAAAATGGGTGTACGTTAAACAAAATATTCTAAACCTTGTGTCAACAACAATCTAGCAATACTATTATGTAATATGTACATACTTCCACTAAGTAGCTAACGATTATCCTAAAAATAATTCATAATATTGTAACATCCTACAGGTGAAAGGTGATCCCTCGGGTTCTCGTTTCGAGACAACGGCGGTTACAGCAGACATAGGCGGCACAAAAGTCTGGCATCTTGTCAGCAATTTCCTGTAGAAATCATAATGCAAGACGTTTTAACAAACCAACCAGACAGTAAATCATGTGTAAATTCAGTTAAATCATGTTTATAATGTGTGTATTATATTGAAAAGAAAGCGTAATTCTGCCTCGCCCCAAATTACTGGATCGCTAGTAGCCTAGCTAGGCGTGATACACAACTAAACTGCACGATTAAGTCAGTTTTTTTTTCGAGGAGAAAAGTTGCGATTTCAACATGTTCAAGCATCCAGAACTATAACCACGTTAATAATGTTTGTAAGAAAACACACAGTTTGTAAATCCATCAAGATTTCAGCGAGATAAGAGTATTAACGTTTGTGCAGGTCACTTACCTTACCTCTGTTTACCTGACGTTCGAATGATCCCGCCAGAAAGCCAGCCTGTGGTAAGATGGCCGACCTGTGCGGACGCTCTAGACCTCGTCATAATACATCTAGTCATTCTATATATATATCTATGTGGAGCAGCGCGAGAGTAATAAATCTAAGCGGTCCGAAGAACAAGCCTGAGGTAAGTTATGTTATTTCTTAAATGCTTGAATAGTAAACCTGACAAAAGGTGTCAATTAATAAAGTTTGGCATCATAACTTTTAAGAATTTGTCATGTCCTATGATGATATTCTTATTGTAAATTAGCACGCATGCTAACATAACTAGAAACGAGTTAAACATGGCATTTTTGTTGCTGAAACGTTCGAATTTTTTAATTTGTGGCTACGAATTAAAGTACCACTTGGTATTTTAATGTACTTTAGCTATACATAGCTAAAATAATGTTGCATATATTTGAATGTGTACTCCTCTATTTACGATTATTAAATAATCGCTTGGATGTTAACCATACTGTGTTCATTTACAAATGACATTTGCCCTAGATTGATTGGTCTGTTATTTTCCCACCTAAAGTTTGAGCTCACATATGAAAACTACAGTAGGTGGTGGTATGTGGTGGGGTTAAAATATACATTTGTGAAAATTAGTTGTCTTATTAAGTTATGTGGAATATAATATTGCCTTCTATACCATATACAGAGACAGGGGTTTCTGTACATGTTTGCATACCTACTAGTTGGAAAATTGACATTTTTTTCTATGGTTTAATTTGTTTCTGATGGAAAACTACTTATTTGAATGCAGTCATTTTAACTTGTATTTATTAAAACACATAATGTATACACGTTTTTTCCCCCATGGAATAGACTTATTCCATGATACGATAAAGAATGCACTATATAATTACAGTCTAAATCAGGGGTCTCCAACTCCGGTCCTGGAGAGCTACTATTCAGTATGTTTTCTGTCCCACTTGGCTTCTGATGAGCCACACCTGGCCCTGGTATTTACCTGAGAACAGGTGTGGCTCATCATACGCCAGGTAGGATAGAAAACCTAACTGGACGGTAGCTCTCTAGGACTGGAGCTGGAGACCTCTGGTCTAAATGTTAAGCGCCTGTTTTAAATTTTACTTTATTTTACAAAGTTTTGTCTCAAAAAACTGGTATCTGTGCATCACTAAATATATGTCAGTGATATTGTAATTTATAAAAGTACTCTGTTGCTATCTTTTGGGGGGAAAAAATGTAGTATAGCATACCATAGTCGATACAGCACAATAATACTTGTTGGATGGGTTCATAGATATTCTGGAGATCTGTCAATTAATGTTTGAGCTGTTAATTTAATTGATAATTCTTTACTACTCAACTTAATTGATATAATCCTGTCTTACTGTAATGCTAGAGCAGACATTTTAAATGAAATTCTCACATGGTTCGGGCTGCATAGCATAATAAAACAGAAACTGATGACACTTGGTGATAATTTGGTTGTGCTTGCATACTCACAAATGGAATTTAAAAAAGTATGAAAGCTTTTTTGTCAAACACAAAAGCTAGATTTATTAGTTTTTGTTTTGCATAAATGACTATAATATGAATTTTAATGCATTTTGTTTTTCTCCTCTGTAGGCATGATGCTGCAGCCGGGCCTCAGCCATAGTTTCAACTTTTCACTTATTGCTTTTTTTTTGTTTCAAAAATGTATTTTTGCATTCAGAAATGACAATGTTCTGTTGAAAATTTGGTGTCAGTTAATAAACTTCATTACTTAAACTACATTCTGAATTTTTTTCATTTTTAAATGTCTAGACAAAGTTGAAAATAACATTTGTGAAATCTTAATGCCATTATTTGCCTCATTTACCTGTTATTAACGTAAGCCATGTACTTGCATTTTAAAATTAAATAAGAATTGTAGAAGTACTAAATGGTGTAAATTTGTGTAAAAATAGCAAATGGTGTAAGTTTGTGTAAAATAGTACATGGTGTACATTTAGATTTTAGCCTAACCAAATTTATATATAGCTTTAATATTTGAAAAATAACCTTTGTGGGACCCAGGTATATAGCCCAGTTGCCCAAAAGGTTTAGCCTGTTAAAACCCCATCATTTACCCAAATGAGCATTCAGTAGTGGGGCCATACATGAGCCCAGTGAGTTTGCCTAAATGAGCCCCAAGTTTAGCCCATATTAGCCCCAGGTGGGCTGCCACAGGTGGGGCCACCATGGAACCTGAGGACAAATCTTTATGGGGCCCAGTAGGGCTGCCCAAATGGGGCCCATGATTCAGCCCATCCATAAACCCACATGGGCCCCACATGGACATGTTGGCTGGGTAGACACGGTAAAAATGTGTTTAGGTGGCATAAAAATACGCTTTTAAAAATCCGATACAGACATGCATTTTCATGCCGCCTCAACAGTGTACAAATGTACTTATTAAAAAAGTCCTTTCACTTTAACATATACTTTTATATTTATATTCAAGAGCTAAGTGTTCAGTCAGCAATGCATATATTGGTTGCTACAAATGATAATATTTCAGCTTTTAATCAACTACTGAAGCTCAAAATTTATGAAAATTTCGACGTGGAGGTTAATTGCCTTGTATAATATGACAAAATTTTATGTCTGACTTGGAGCAAGTGAAGTAAAATGAGCAAAGTAGTCAGGGCCGAAGTGAGGCTGAATTTCCGACCAGGGGTTCATCAGAGCCCGGGTCAGCCCCGTATAAAACCACGAACAATTGCACCATTATTATAGGTTTCATTAACATATCTGTTATCTAATGAACAGACGTCTTCAGTTACATGCTTTAATTTTGCTTTCGTATAATTCTTATCGGCACCTTTCACCGACATCATTAAAGCGTAGAACGGCTTTGACATTCATAAACGAATAATGAAGTTTCATTAAAGTGCGCATTAAATATACACTATATTGCCAAAAGTATTACGACACCCCTCCAAATCACTGAATGCAGGTGTTCAAATCGCTTCCATAGCCACAGGCAGGGGCGGATTAAGGTGCACAGAGGCCCCTAGGCTACAGTAGTCTGTGGGCCCCCCAACCCCGCCCCCCTCCGCGCCAATGGGGGCCCCCTTGCAGGCAGGCACACGTGGGGCCCCTAGGCTTAAGCCATATCTAGCCTGTGCGTTAATCCGCCCCTGGCCACAGGCGTACAAAAGAAAACACCTACACACAGAAAAATAAAGGTGCTAACTGGAACCGAAAATGGTTCTTTAGAGTGATGCCATAGAAGAACCATTTTTGGTCCCATAAAGAACCTTTCAAACCAAGGTTCTTTAAAGAACAATTTCCTTAAATGTTCTTTAAGGAACCCACAAAAGTGCCCCGAAGAACCATCAAAAAAGTGGTATTTCGGGTGACCAAATAATCCATGTCATCCCGGACACTTTGAGCTTGAACAGTATTTGTAAACTACTATTTCAATTAAAAAGACCTGGATTTCACTTGAGCGCTGAATTCTTGCTGAGTCTCCTGTAACCATGCATGTGTTACTTAATGTTAATGTGAAACAGGCTGGATACTGGATAGTCTTTCAATCAAGGAAACAAACCAGTTAAGCACAAGAAGAAATTAACTAATTAGTCGAGCACAGGAGCTTTTCGGTTTTAAAGCAGTTCGGAAAAACCCGAAGTTTGCGTCCGGGATAGGCTCTGGACCCCCCGCGACCCTGTATAGGATAAGCGGTTTCAGATGATGGATGGATGGATGGATAACCCGAAGTAGCTCTAAGTGTCCGGGATGATATGGATTATCACCCTAATAGTATTTATTTTAAATAAAAATCCTTCAGTAAACAACCGTCACAGCAATTGAGCGTTTAAAGCAGAAAACCCTGAATCATGGAATAAATTTCCTCCATACGATTGGCCACAGACCCTCACATAAGTAAGGGATAATGTACAGGCAGCCGGTAGTTATCGCAGAAATAAGCCCCGACAGTGTGATCAGGACCCGACGCGAAGCGGAGGGTCTTGTATCACACTGAAGGGGCTTATTTCGCGATAACTACCGGCTGCCTGTACATTATCCCGCTTATTACACGGCTACTTGCCACATAAGGAAAAAAAACTGGACATGAATATAAATTTGAAACATTTTATTGACATATTTGTTTTAAATTAACATTTTTAAACGATAATCTTTGTTGGTGCGGACTGATTTTAAACATACAAGTAGTACCGGCTATGCGTTATTACTTTGGAGCGGTCATTATTTGAAAAGAACGAACCTGCAAATGTCTCAACTGACCAATCAGAATCAAGCATTCCAGAGAGCCGTGTAATAAATATATATATGGGGCATATGGCATACCGAGCATTCTCCGGTATGGTATTAATTCTAGTGCCACCCCCCTCCCCCAGTCAATAAAATGTATTGCTTAATGCCAACAAAGGGAAGGGTGAGTGCACTTGACCTTCTGAACATGATAACTGGTATTTGTTGCATCTTTTTATCACTTCACATAATGTCAAACGTTTAAATGCAGTTTTGGGTGTTTTTAGAAATCCATATTGCTCCCTCTCACGAGAGAGTAAAAACCAGTACAGTATCTCTGTTTGGACCAGTGGTGGGTCTCGTACTCAGGCACAGAGAATGGGTCCTTCCACCCTGTGAATTCCCTCATTCCCTGAGCGACAGGTTCCTTCCACGCTGATGGGGTGACGGTGGTTTCCAGAACTGGGGCTTCTTGTTCCCTGTCATGCACTTGGCTTTGCTGGACCAATTGCTGAGGCTAAGAATGAAGTCGTATCCTCACCGTTAAGCCTCTGGACAGCAGTTTCTTTTGCTGACCTGTTACATAGAAACACTTCTCTTTATAGTAAACTGCAAGATGATTACAGCAACCATTCTGCTGTTATTCAGTCATAGTACCATACAATTTTCAATCTACATCAGACTCATGGTTCAAATTATGGGAGGTACTGTACCCCCCGATCAAGACCCAGACCCCCCCAAAGAGACAAAAATAGCAGTTTTGGGGGGGGTTTAACATTTTTCTTTTGCTGTAAAAAAAAAAAAAAAAGATAACCTCACCTTGTAGGAAAAGTTTATGTAAAACAATTTCAGACACCCCTAATGTGGACCGTACCATTTTAACCACCTCGGCGCTAGAAGCAGCCAGTCGGTTGCGTCATTCATTCTCATTGAGTGACCTGTTCATTGTGTTCGTCTGTCATAGTACTGTTTGTCGTGCATTGGTAAATGTGAGTAGCCAGCAGAAGTCTAGCCTGTTGAAAATGTGTTATTTTACAACCTTCATTTATTCGTTTAAGTGTTTCATCTACTAATGCAAGCTGACGTCTTTATAAGTTGAATTACTTACCATTGTCCTTCTGAGGCAGATGTTCTGTCGAGTTGAGCTACTTTGTCCAGGTAATCTACTGTAGTGCTAATTGATAGCCCTAATCATAGCTTACCTCGACAAAGTAGCTCAACTCGACAGAACACTGGTACAGTCAACTTTAGTTACGTTAACTAGCAAGATGAGCTAAGTTCTCTATTTAAACCAGGCTTATTTATTGAGGTAAAATCGATCATGGTCATTTTCCAAGGAGATGAACTCCATATGTTTTCGTTCTCATTTTATCACGAATAAATTGTGCCATTCTGAAATTAATTTGCCACTTAGCCTGTGTGGTTTGTTATTAGGCTAATATTAACGCATAAGAATGTCTAACGTCATGCTCTGAAAAAACATTACTATAAGTGAAACCTATAGGGGCAACGTAAAAAAAACTAGCTAACAAATAATAAGCCCTATTATTTGAATTTTAGTGGTATTGATTCTGCATTCCACAATTTCATATTTATAGACATTTTAGAAGCTTCATCTGATACTGTTTTGTTAAATATAGATTAGATTTTATTCACAGACACACTATGAGGAAAAGGAAAGATGGAGACATCAGACACTCTTTTGGTGGTAAAAGAAGAGTAAGTAGGAAATATTAGTGTTATGAGCTACAGAACATTACACTAAAAGTATAGGTTACTTAATGTGTATGAAGGAAAGTGGTGGTCAGCAGAAGGCAGGAGAGGCACAGGAGCAGGGAGATGGCAGGATCAGGACAGTGAGCAGGCAGCAGAGAGATGGCAGGATGAGGACAGTGTGCAGGCAGCAGGGAGATGGCAGGATCAGGACAGTGAGCAGGCAGCAGGGAGATGGCAGGATCAGGACAGTGAGCAGGCAGCAGGGAGATGGCAGGATCAGGACAGTGAGCAGGCAGCAGGGAGATGGCAGGATCAGGACAGTGAGCAGGCAGCAGGGAGATGGCAGGATCAGGACAGTGAGCAGGCAGCAGGGAGATGGCAGGATGAGGACAGTGAGCAGGTAGCAGGGAGATGGCAGGATGAGGACAGTGAGCAGGCAGCAGGGAGATGGCAGGATGAGGACAGTGTGCAGGCAGCAGGGAGATGGCAGGATCAGGACAGTGTGCAGGCAGCAGGGAGATGGCAGGATGAGGACAGTGAGCAGGCAGCAGGGAGATGGCAGGATGAGGACAGTGAGCAGGCAGCAGGGAGATGGCAGGATCAGGACAGTGTGCAGGCAGCAGGGAGATGGCAGGATCAGGACAGTGTGCAGGCAGCAGGGAGATGGCAGGATCAGGACAGTGAGCAGGCAGCAGGGAGATGGCAGGATGAGGACAGTGAGCAGGCAGCAGGGAGATGGCAGGATGAGGACAGCGCACAGGACCAAGTGGTGAGTTAGAAATTAGGCTGTACTTTACTACCATTATCTACTGTATCATCAAGGCAGATATTAGCCTAATAGACAAATATTCATTTCTGAAGGCTGTTGGAGCTGGGGGGACTGAGAGGGCAGGAATTACACCAGACTGCTGGACCAGACCAGGCTGTGTGTAAATGTATAGGCTTATTACTTTTACTAGTATACTACTTCTAGGATAATTCCTGAGAGTTAGCAAAACCAAATTCTTTTGGATAGGGATAAGGATAATGAGATCTTCTGTATTGATTCTCATTTTGTCGCATGTCCAGACCATGACCGTGTGTTGCATACATGTTAGCAAACACCCCTAGCGCATCTTGCACTCTTAACATTGATCCTGGTGGCGACTATTCGTATTGACGCGGTAGCGGACCATAATGGTCATAGAAGTGTTATGAAGGCAGTACCCCCCAATTATGGAGGGGTAATTCGCACTCTGGATACAATTACAACACTAGCCATGTAAACGTATTAATTGGGGAATTCATTTATAAAGGCTTCGTGTGACCGAAAAAGATGCCAAACATTCATAGGCACATTTGTAAGAGGGTTTTGGGATTTATAAAGAAAAACGTATGCTGAAAACAACTCGCACGTTTTGTGAACGAGGCTGAAAGGGATGCAGTTTCGACAGAATCCTGTAGAGGGCACTGTGTATGCTAAATTGAAGGCTCCAGGAATGTTGTCGGCATTTCATTTCATTTCATGGTCACACGGCCATTGGCTCTGAAATTAAACTGTTCTTTTAAATAGAATTGCCACTGCCACTGAGCATCTCCTCTACAAGCAAACACTGGGGTGCCACCAAGACCAGCAGGCTGCTGGTGGCTCTGGGATGCAACCACTACTGAGGACAGATGAGGGAGCCACTAATGATGGCTTGAAGACATATCAGTGTCAGAATGACATGACATGGCTTGTTTGTTGAACCTTGGCCAGGAATTTGAGAGCACACAGATCCAAGGATGGGGCACATATATGAAACAGAGGTACACCTGTGCAGATTTTGCCTAGGGGCACTGAAATGACCCAAACATGAAGCTCAGCTTTCCAGGTGCTGAGGGGAAATAGTTTCAGAAAACTTTTATTCTAGGCACAAACTTCTGTGGAGGCAGGACGAGTCACCAGCTTCTCACTTCAGTTATTTACACGTAATGTTCATCTATCAAAGGTAAGACACGTTGTTTGAGATAAATGTAGAACTACAGGATAAATTTACAGTTATACCGCCAGGTGTTTTCATAACAGCTTGCTTATAGTAACATTATCACTAGCAACCATTTCACTCGTTTGACGAGAGAGAACTGACAGACTTTTGTCTCTCATACGTTCCCTGTAATTATGCGCTAAATAATGAATTGTCATGACCGTTATTTGATAATGTGTGTGGTTTTTATGTTGTTGTATGATAAAATCTTGTCGGCACGGTATTGACAGTAATTTTGTGTCACCAATTAGCTAGCATCTCTCACTTGGTAAGAGGCTGAAGCTAGGTTTGCCGCATAGCCTATGTGTCCATGGCTTGTATAGTTTTTTGTCATAACGTTAAAAATTCTTGTCAGTCCGTTTCTGACAAACTTGTGTTGATCAGTGACCTGAGCATCGCTCACATGGTAGAATATTATCTGTCTGAACAATTATAAATTGCACTGACCAGAAAAGCTTGAGTGTTGATAGCATCACAGGCAGAACCATAAATGATTTTTGGTAACATTTTTTTTTGTTTTAGTCATTTTAAAACACATTGACAATGCATTATAATGCATTCATAAAGCATTATAAACATGGCTATATTTCTAAAAGGGCATAACAAATTGCCATGTTTATTATGCACTATGACTGCATTATGAAGCTCTCATCTATAATGCACTATAGATACCTTTGTAATACAGTACAATAGCTGTATTATTCCGAGCATCATAATGCATTATGAAGGTATCTATAGTGCATTCCAGATGAGACCTTCATAAATCATTCATAATGCATAATACACATGGGTATAATGTGTTATGCCTTTTGATAAATAATTATAGCCATGTTTCTAATACTTTATGGATTCATTATTATTAGTTATGAATGTGTTTATAAATTGCTAAAGCAAGTAGTGTTACCTGATTTTTGTTTACAAACGTAACATTTTTTGCTGAGGGGCTCTCTAACCCCAAAATGGCCTTAGATGAATTTGCAGAGACAGAATTCTTCCAGAAGGAGCGGGAGGCTGCCAAGAAACGGGTGGAGAAGAAGATGGAGAAAAAGAGGAAAAGGCCAGACTCACGACAAGCAGATTCTGCCGCATGAACCTGAAACAGGGACCAAACAGCTAGCCTGCACAACCACACCGGCTTCCCTGGAATGGCAGGGAAGTGCACTTACTGCCCATCTAAAGTGAACCGGAATGAGTTTCAGGCGTCTCCTTTGTTTAAGGCAGAGTGATAAAGATGGGTAAACTTAATAATATTAATTTAGTCATTTTAATGTAATATTTGAATGCAGGCCTTAAATGATCCATATTATTTCAATAAGGCCTCCCTTTAGGGGTATAGTCCATGCTTTTACGTTTGTGTAAAACAAACCTAACAAAGGACGCGGCCGCATGACCCTGCGGCGCCGAACAAAGAAGCACTGTGGGACATACGGCGGCGTCCGAAACAGACTGAGGAAACGAGCACATCGCCCGCCACTGCCCAGAGTCCCATTCACAAACATCCAGTCTAAACTAGGTGACCTAAGAGCGAGGTTGGGGTTCCAGCGCGATGCAAGAAACTGCAATATATCATGTTTCACGGAAACGTGGCTGACCCCCCTGGTACTGGATCTAGTGGTGACTCCGTCAGACTCTTTCTCTCTTTTTCCTGTTTCATAACTGCTTGCTGTTGGTCATTTAGTACTTGCTCTTTGTCTATGAAACTATGTCAAAAATAAAAAGGATATTTAATTGAAATATTACACGCTGATTTTTTTCCTGGTTAAATAAAATCGATACAGCAGATTCTTTTCTACACACACGACTGCTTTTTTTGTAACTTAATTATGCCATCTAACACGATAGGTTCTCTGTCATAAGAATATTCCAATATGTTGGTTGAGATTATTTAAGCGGTACATCAACAATCCGTGTGGGGGAAATTAATGATAATTAAACTTTGACAAACAAGGGCATAGCTGAAAAATCAGTACACTGCTAGTGAGTTACTGGCAATATAGCATAGAAATTTACTAGTCAGCTGTGCTAAGAATCAGCTAAACTGAAATGGAAGGCTTGTAGTATAAGGGGAAAGGTGAAGGAGAATGTTTTATGTGTTTTAAGTTGATTAAGCACGGAGGAGCACTTCTCTTTCTCACATAGTAAAGGTTCATTCTCTCTTCAAATGATTGCTTGCAAATTTAAGGATCTAGGAAATTAGCTTATATAATATAATATTATAATATAAATATTATATATATATATACACTCACCTAAAGGATTATTAGGAACACCATACTAATACGGTGTTTGACCCCCTTTCACCTTCAGAACTGCCTTAATTCTACGTGGCATTGATTCAACAAGGTGCTGAAAGCATTCTTTAGAAATGTTGGCCCATATTGATAGGATAGCATCTTGCAGTTGATGGAGATTTGTGGGATGCACATCCAGGGCACGAAGCTCCCGTTCCACCACATCCCAAAGATGCTCTATTGGGTTGAGATCTGGTGACTGTGGGGGCCATTTTAGTACAGTGAACTCATTGTCATGTTCAAGAAACCAATTTGAAATGATTCGAGCTTTGTGACATGGTGCATTATCCTGCTGGAAGTAGCCATCAGAGGATGGGTACATGGTGGTCATAAAGGGATGGACATGGTCAGAAACAATGCTCAGGTAGGCCGTGGCATTTAAACGATGCCCAATTGGCACTAAGGGGCCTAAAGTGTGCCAAGAAAACATCCCCCACACCATTACACCACCACCAGCCTGCACAGTGATAACAAGGCATGATGGATCCATGTTCTCATTCTGTTTACGCCAAATTCTGACTCTACCATTTGAATGTCTCAACAGAAATCGAGACTCATCAGACCAGGCAACATTTTTCCAGTCTTCAACTGTCCAGTTTTGGTGAGCTCGTGCAAATTGTAGCCTCTTTTTCCTATTTGTTGTGGAGATGAGTGGTACCCAGTGGGGTCTTCTGCTGTTGTAGCCCATCCGCCTCAAGGTTGTGCGTGTTGTGGCTTCACAAATGCTTTGCTGTATACCTCGGTTGTGACGAGTGGTTATTTCAGTCAAAGTTGCTCTTCTATCAGCTTGAATCAGTCGGCCCATTCTCCTCTGACCTCTAGCATCAACAAGGCATTTTCGCCCACAGGACTGCCGCATACTGGATGTTTTTCCCTTTGCACACCATTCTTTGTAAACCCTAGAAATGGTTGTGCGTGAAAATCCCAGTAACTGAGCAGATTGTGAAATACTCAGACCGGCCCGTCTGGCACCAACAACCATGCCACGCTCAAAATTGCTTAAATCACCTTTCTTTCCCATTCTGACATTCAGTTTGGAGTTCAGGAGATTGTCTTGACCAGGACCACACCCCTAAATGCATTGAAGCAACTGCCATGTGATTGGTTGATTAGATAATTGCATTAATGAGAAATTGAACAGGTGTTCCTAATAATCCTTTAGGTGAGTGTATATATATATATATATATATATATAATATACAGCTGCAGACTCTTAATGCCACTCTCAGGCCCCTTCCGTTTGGTGGACGTATGTGCGGAAAACAAAGAAAGATGTACTTTATCAGTTTCACAAGTTTTCAAAGTAGAGTTGGATGGCACCTTTAACCTTAAAGGCTTGTTTTTGCGGCAGAATGGTCATGCAATTTAGGTTTAACACCAAAAACATGTCCCTGTGCTTGCATCATTTAATGAATTGCCCCTCTATGTTTTTTGCATTGCACTTGAGAACTGAAGAAACCTTTAATTCAATGGCAAGTCCACTACAATTCTCTACATGTACATGAGTTTAACCAATCATTATTTAAGCTAATCAAATTTTGTTTCAAACTTCACAATGTTTTAAATAACCACACAGACACAAACCAAATGCAAAATAATCCACATTTATTTATATCTTAGTCCTATTTAATTCTATGTTATCTTACGTTATACAATCTTATCTTAACCTCATCTTAACTTACTCTATATTAGTCTTATCTTATTCTATGTTACCTTATGTTATACAAAATCTTATCTTAACCTATATTAGTCTTATCTTATTCTAATCTTATGTCATACAAACTTAGGATAAGTTAAGGTTAAACTATCTTAATCTTATCTTATCCTAAGTACTTGTGAGATCTCTCACCTAATTATTTACAGGTTCTATGAAAAACTATTTACATCACACAGATAGCCCATCTCCACAGCCAACTCCAGGACCCCGGGGATGGCACTCAGCTGGTCCAGCGCATCATTAGGAAATATCACCTCAGCTTCATCATCCCAATTGTCAACATACGTGTAGTGAGCCTCTAGGTTTTGGTCCCTCCCCTGCTTGCAGATGGAAATTGCATTTAGAAACTCACTCCAAAACTGAATACACCAATGGTAAGTAAAGCACTTGGCCTCATAGGTCATTTTAGGGTAGTTGCTAAGATAATAGTTATGCAACTTATTGAATCTTTCCATTTTTTCAAAAACAACGGAAGGGGACATAAATGGGGGTGTCGGACCCGTAACCAGCTGAGATGAGGGGTGCGCTGGAACCTGATACGGAGGGGTGGGATGAACCATGTCCAGAGCTGAAGATGGATGTGGGGCTGGGCTTACAGGTGAGACTACGTGTGGTGACGGAGGAGGAGAGTCTGTAAAAAAAGATGGAGATGGAGAGGAGACAAAAGAGGATGGGATGGGTGACGGAACTAAGAAAGAAGTGGAGGAGAAGGTGTTGGAGCACGGCGTCTCCACCGGGTTCGTGGATGAGAAGAGATTCACAGCTGACACGGGGAGAAGTTGCAAATCACCGGTTTATTGTCTGACAGATTGCAATCCGGGAGCGGCCGTCTGACATACATTCAGCATGTACAGGAGGAGGCTCTGCCATATGTATCAGCTGTATCCCTTTTAAAGCCCTTTGGGCATCTCCCCCCCCTTTCTCAGTACCTTCCCTCTACTTGACAACCACATGTGTGACTCTAGCTGGCTCGTAGTTGTCCTTCTGGAAGGCTAAGAGATAAGTAGGGGCCGCTGATATTCTCTGTCGCCCCCCCTATCTGTTCCGATTAGGTAGCCTTGCCTTGCCGGCGCGCCAGTCAGTTGTTGTTTCAGTTAACTGCATTTTTTAGAATGAACCCCCCCCCCCTTTTCATCATGCCCTGCTTTAAGCTATATTCTCTTTTTCCTCTATTCATTGTATGTTATTTATAATTCTATTTAATCCCACAAAGGCCGGTGAGCAGGGCTCAGGCTCAGGCTCTGACACTGATGGAGATCCTCACACGGGATCTTCTCACCCACTTGGGTTGAGTCAAAGGGGTTTGCCAATTTGCTGTTACTGAAGCGTACTAGATTCTGTAAATTTTTTGTAAATGGCCCCTTTTGTTTTTTACACCAATTTCTACGTCCTGACCGGCCTCCCGCCGAATGAATTCCGGGTCGCTGCTCGTGCGGTCGACCGGCTGGTTAGAGGAGCGACGTGTGTATCGTATTTTATCGTTCTTGTTGGTTTGTTTTTGTTTTTCTGCGTGCTTCGGTACAGTCTTGCACAAACTGCTTTGCACTTTTAACGGAGCTGCTTCTTTTTTTGAGTTTCTCTCTTATTTTTCCATACTTTTTTCCTCAATACTGACGGAGCGCTCTAGACGCGCTCACTTTGCGCTGTCTCTTTGTTCTAATCGCGCTCACGTTACGTGGCTGCTTGTTACTCCGGACACAATTTTTATTTATTTATTCTTTTAATTATTATTTTATTTATTATTATTATTCCCGGAACATACCCCAGCATGAATATCTGTGAGATTTGTGCATTTTTTTGGACAATTGCATGTACGCATTGGCTGCTTATCTGTGAGTGTGCGTCTTTTACTGGACACAACCCTCCCGACGGATCGCGGCTCATCTAGCACAGAGATCGCTTAATTCAGCTTGGACTACAGACTCAACACTCCACAGACACGGTCAGCTTTCCAGAGGAAATTCTCCGCGTGAACTCCTCCAGCCAGCATAAATTCACACACAAAAAGGTAACCAGAAGAGGGAAGAAAAAGGGTGGCGTTAAAGCCAGGCTTAAAAGGGAGACCTTTAAACAGCGAGCGCTTCCGTCCATCATCCTGGCTAACGTTCGCTCTCTCCGCAAAAAAACGGATGAGCTGCAAGCTAGCGTTAACCATATGCATGAATACAGAACTGCTTCTATCCTGGCATTTACGGAAACATGGTTAAATGAGAGCGACAACGATGACATGCTACACATTGATGGCTTCACCCCCCCGGTACGTCTGGACCGCGTCAGTGTGCTCTCCGGTAAACATCATGGAGGAGGCGTGTGTCTCTATATTAATTCACGCTGGTGCTCCACAGACATCGAGCTCCTGGCCCTTTCTATCTCCCCAGAGAATTTCCACAACTTTTCCTCATTTTGGTCTACATCCACCCCAAAGCCAATGCCGCCACTGCTACGGAGCACATCATCAACACTCTAAATAAATTTGAACAGTTATCACCGGACTCCCCCAAACTCGTTTTGGGAGATTTCAATCACTGTTCGCTTGACAAGTCCCTCAAAGGATTCCATCAGTACGTCACATGTACCACCCGCATGGGGAAGATTCTGGACAAATGCTATGGTTCAGTCCAGGATGCATACAGATCTCTTCCCCTCCCCCCTCTCAGCTTGGCTGATCGTCATACAATCCTGCTCGCCCCAGCATACACGCCAATCATCAAAAGGGCAAAGAAGGTTGTTACAAACATCAAACAGTGGACAGCAGAAAGCAGAAAGCATCCAAACCCTACAAGGATGCTTTGAATCTACAGACTGGGACAATCTTCTTTCTTCCAACAATATACATGAGCAGGTAGACACAGTCTCATCATACATCTCCTTCTGCGTTGACAATATCATCCCATCAAAAACAGTCACCATCTTTGCCAACAATAAACCTTGGATCACCAAAGAGCTCAAGGAAATACTAAACAAAAAGAAAAGGATTTTCTTTACTGGCTCTGAATCAGACAAGAAGGAAATCAACAGAGAAGTCAAACTAGCAATTAAAATGGCAAAACTGAAATACAAAGACAAAGTGGAGCAGAATTTTTCAGAGGGGAACCTCCGCTCTGCTTGGCAGGGACTGAAAACCATGGCCACTGTGAACACAGCTGTCTCCAGTCCCAGAACCATCCACGTTGAGGGCAGCAGCGACACATCACTCCCTGATGACCTCAACTCCTTTTACACCAGGTTTGAGTCAGACAACTCCACTCAGCTCCAGAGTTTAAGATCCTCACTTAAATCAGACAACTCCGCACTCATCTTCAACACTCTGGACGTAGTGAATGCCCTTAAGATGACTAGAGAGAGAAGTGCACCCGGCCCAGACCACATCTGCAGTCGAGTCCTGCGGCACTGTGCTCAGCAACTAGGTGGCGTATTCCGGACCTTGTTCCAGAACTCTATGGACAGCGGCATAGTACCCCGCCTCTGGAAACATTCCACAGTCATCCCCATTCCTAAAAAAAGTATAACCAAAGTTCTGAATGATCTTCGGCCCGTGGCTCTCACCTCTCTAGTGATGAAAGCCATGGAAAGGGTCGTAAAACACCACATCATCAGAACAACTAACCCCTATATGGACCCGCTTCAGTTTGCATATCGCACAGACAGAGGTGTTGACGACGCAAAATCATTCATTATAGACACCATGCATAAACATCTGGAGCAGCCTAACTCATCAGTTAGACTCTTGTTTGCCGACTTTTCCTCAGCATTCAACACTCTGCAACCCCACATCCTGGCTACTAAACTCTCCCTCAACTTTCATCTGGACAACCAGTTAATCCTGTGGATATTGGACTTTCTGACCAACAGATCACAGAGGTAAACAATACTCTCTCTGACCTCCGTTATACCTCTACCGGGTCACCACAAGGATGCGTGCTGTCTCCTCTGCTCTTCATCTTATACACGGATGACTGCAGAAACACACAGCCCAACTGCCATCTGGTGAAGTACGCTGATGACTCCATCCTCCTGACTCTGCTGTCAGGCCCCTCACACAACCATGGTCACGCTCTGCAGAAGTTTGTGGGCTGGTGTGACACCTCATGTCTGGAACTAAACGTGACTTACTCCAACAAGCAGAGAGACCTGGCTGCAGCAGTTACCACCTTCATCCATGGTAAACCAGTAGAGCTAGTCCAGGAGTATAAATATCTGGCCACCATCTTTGACCATCTGCTGAAATTCTCCTCCAACACAGAGGAGATTCTTAGGAAGTGTCATCAGCGGCAATACCTCCTTAGGAAGCTCAATTCCTTTGGAGTCAGGAAAGACATTTTACGGTCCTTTTACTACTCCTTCATAGAGAATGTCATCTCATTCTCCATCATCTGCTGGTTCCATTCCACCAGCATGCAGCACAGAAATCAGCTACAGAGCACTGTCAGCATGTGCTCTAAGATTATTGGTCTGCCCTTGAGATCCATATCACACATCTGCGACCAGCAGACACACAGGCTAGCACTCAAAATCATTAAAGACCCATCACACCCGCTGAACTCTGCCTTTGAGTGGCTCCCCTCCAAACGTCGGCTCCGATGTCCCGGTTGCAGGACACAGAGGAGGAGGGCCACCTTTGTTCCTAAAGCTGTCCTTCTTTTGAATTCCTGACACCCCCCCAAACCCACCATTATCACCTCACACTCCCACCTCCCCTCCCCCTACAATCCAGACCTCCTCTGATCTCTCATCTCATCTCTCTCTTTTTTTTTCCCACTTTCATCATCATGCATCTTATTGCCTCTGTACTTTAAGCTTTATTTATTTTGTTCATAGTTCATTATGTGTGTGTGTCATCTGTTGTGTTACTACTGTTATTTGTGTGCGTTGCTCCTCTGTGCCTTTTAAATTGCCCCTCGGGGACAAATAAAGTTTTTTGAATTGAATTGAATTGAATTGTATTTCTACGGCGTCCTGAGCCCTGCTGACCCCTGCTGGTTGCCACCGGGGAGGGAGTAGACGCAGTGGCGGCAGACACGGTGATGGAGCTGGGTGCCGCCGGCCCAGTGCGGCATTTCCTCCGACGGCCTCCACCACTGGTGCTGGTTCGTCCTTTGGGGTTAAGGTCACATTCGATCTTCCTTCTTCCTCATACTTTTTCTACCTCCAGCTGAGGTCCATGCTTAGGGCCTGTAATATCTCTTTTTCCTTGCTTCTTCCTCTTCACCCGCTGTGCAGATTTGCTCTGTCCTTTCACCTGTTTCTCCTGATCGTGCCATTCCCACTGTCTGGAAGTCTCCTGATCGTGCCATTCCCACTGTCTGGAAGTCTCCTGATCGTGCCATTCCCACTGTCTGGAAGTCTCCTGATCGTGCCATTCCCACTGTCTGGAAGTCTCCTGATCGTGCCATTCCCACTGTCTGGAAGTCTCCTGATCGTGCCATTCCCACTGTTTGGAAGTCCACCTTCCTTGATCTGCTTCTGCTGGAACTCTCTGCAGCCTGGATTAACAACTCGTCTGGTTCTACGATCCAGAGCTGGCTCCATGACGTGCAACTGGTAAAGGACTGGCTGTGGGTCACGTCCTGAGGCCGTATTCCTTGTTTTTTGTTTTGATTTTTACTTTCCTAATTTTGACATTTCTTACTGATTTAAGTATGTTATTTCTTTTCTCCTCAGTTTTTAGCTGCACTCTTTGGGGCTGGGTGCTGCCGGTGACCACTGTTGGTCCTTTGTCTCTTTTCCTTTGAGGTGCTGTCTCAGAGTGTATTGGGGGGGGGGGGGGTCGAGTGTGTTTTGTTCTGTTCCGTCTTGTTCTTTGTTATAAAATCTCCAATTAAAATTTGATCACAAAAAAAAAAAAAGAAAAAGCAGAAATCCTAGTTTCGATAACTTGAGAGTGAAGATGCAATCCCTAATACTAATAATGCAATTTATGGAAATTGAAAGATATATAAATGATTTTACTTAATAGTCAGTTCCTGATGTCAGCATTTGGATTGAGCAGGCTGCTATATTTGGTGCACATGAACCTTTCCAGCGTTGTTTTTCGCTGTTGTTCTGCATATCAGGGAATCTGTGCACCAACTGTCGTGTTTTTATAGGTCAAGTTCCCCTGTTGAAACGCAGGCGGCCCAATTCAAGACCAGCGCATAAGTCTCCAAAGCCTATATTTCCTGTATCCAATAAGATGACAGAATTTTTCTCAATGTGCAATACTGACTGCCAAGTGTGATATCTGTGATGTGTGTGATGTAGTTTTGTTGTAGAGTGACATAAGGATTCAGTTTAATTAAATGTGCTGTCCCCTGTCTTTTTAATCCCAAAGGACGAACCAGTACCAGTAGTGGAGGCCGTCAGAGGAAATGCCGCACTGGGCCGCCGGCAGCCAGCTCCATGACCATGTCTGCCGCCACTGCGTCTACTCCCACCCCGGTGGCAACCAGCAGGGGTCAGCAGGGCTCAGGACGCCGTAGAAATACAGCGGGAGGCCGGTCAGGACGTGGAAAGAGGTGTAAAAAACAAAAGGGACCATTTACAAAAAATTTACAGAGTCTACTACGCTTCCGTAACAGCAAATTGGTAAACCCCTTCAACTCAACCTAGGTGGGTGAGAAGATCCCGTGTGAGGATCTCACCCAGAGTGACGACGAGGTTGCAACCATCCTTCACTGAGCTCTCATCGGAGGCGGACGCACTTCTCTCCCTCTCCCTCCCCTTATCTTCCCTGCTTTGCTTCTCTCGTCTCGTCTAGTCTACTGTCTTACTGTCTATACTTAAGAGACTCTCTCAGCCCTGCTCTTCAAAACTAAGGAAATTATGGATTTGATCAACTGGTCTCTCAACGCAATTGACACCATCTTCTCGACGAGAAGCCCAGGTTCAGGGGAACCTGACTGTTCTGCAGGAACATACGCAGCTGGCTACACGATGGACGGATGGGAGAAGTGGAGGGTCGTGTGTCTGGCAGCTCTTTCCGTGGAGGACATCGAAGACATTTACCTATTCGGAACCATGATTACAGGTCTGATGCTGATTGGATTAGGCATTGCCCTGACTTATCGGAAATTGAAGAAAACGGTGACAGCCGCTCAAAGCCCAACTAGGCTGGCCGGGATGATTGACGGACTTGGCAGAGCTGTTGGCGCCCAGACTATGGCTATAGATCGCAAACTGGATAACATCACTGTGTCTAACGACCGCAGATTTAATAACATCACCGTGACTATGGACCGCAGATTTGATAACATCATGGAGAGGCTCACGGCTCTGCAAAGGATTTTGGATGGCGGAGACCAGCATGGACATTAGAGGAACTGCGAAATTACTGTTTCTCGCCTGAAAACCCAAACAACCCCATTCTATCTGCTTTTGGCTCCCCCCTAATCAGCACGGGCCTTGGCCAAGGCCTCTGCTGAGCTCAACAACTCCCCCTGAAGAACAAGGCAGTGAGACTCTCTTGCATTCCTCTCCCCCAACCACAAGGACACCCTACCCCCATCCCACGCCTTCGCCGCTTCATACCCCCAGCGTGAACGAACGGGTCCTTGTACAGCGCCGTTTGGCTGCAGGAACGGACGGCTGTTTGTCTATGCTGGACTACCTCCACCTCCCCATTCCCCTCCCCTGTTGCAAGTCTCGACTTTAGTGTTGTGAGATGTGGTGACTATGTGCTTATTGCTGAGGTGTTTTTTTTTTCTGTTCCTATATTGTACTTCCTACTGGAGTACAGTCTGGGGGCTGTTTTTTTTATTCACCTCCACTCTCCTCACGTAATCTGTTTCTCTGAGTTTTCCTACAGTCCGCTGTCTTCCTGACCTGTCTGCCCCCCTATAATGTTTGTGTATGTATGGTCGGGTTGATGGCCTGCTTTTCGCTGGTACTTGTGACTAGTGACATGGTGAATTGCAACAGCAAAAAAGGGAATCAATCAATCAATCAATCAATCCTGTGTCGCACTCCATCAGTGTCAGAACCTGAGCCCTGCTCACCCGCCTTCTCCTCCACTTCTTAGTTCCGTCACCAGTCCCATCCTCTTTTGTCTCCTCTCCATCTCCATCTTTTTTTACACTCTCCTCCTCCGTCACTACGCATACTCTCACCTGTAAGTCCAGCCCCACATCCATCTTCAGCTCCAGCCCACCTCTCTGTATCAGGTTCCAGCACAGGCTGCAGCCCCCTCATCTCAGCTGGTTACGGGTCCGACACCCCCATTTATGTCCCCTACTGTTGTTTTTGAAAAAATGGAAAGATTCAATAAGTTGCATGACTATTATCTAAGCAATTGCCCTAAAATGACCTATGAGGCCAAGTGTTTTACTTATCACTGGTGTATTCAGTTTTGGAATGAATTTTTAAATGCAATTTACATCTGCAAGTAGGGGAGGACTCAAAACTCAGAGGCTCACTACTCGTATGGTGAGAATTGGGTTGATGAAGTTGAGGTGATATTTCCTATTGATGCGCTGGACCAGCTGAGTGCCATCCCCAGGGTCCTAGAGATGGCTGTGGAGATGGGCTATCTGTGTGATGTAAATGGTTTTTCATAGAACCTGCAAATAATTAGGTGAGAGATCTCACAAGTACTTAGGATAAGATAAGATTAAGATAGGATACGTTAAGATAATGTTAAACTAAGATTGGATGACATAGCATTATGTGACGCCCCTGATGTCTGGAGGATTTGCCAGCATGAATGAAGCTCACTAACAGCTCAGGCTTCTCAGAGGGCATTGACATTGCATCAGAGAGAAGCATGGGAAGGGCTGGGACAAGTTCCCCTGGCTGACTCTAAACCATTTCCTCTAGCAAATTAAACCCAAGTAGTGGGTGATCAAGCGGAACACTGCAGACAAGAAAAGGCACTGTGATGGGCTCACTGAAGCTGCCATTAGCGCTCAAGCTGACCGTGATCAGGACCTAGCCATCAAAAGGAAGAAAGTCTTCTTTTACAGCATGGACCTCCAGCTCTTCCTTATCATCACATATTTCACTGAGAGGCCTCACCGGGGCGTCTGGTAGGTACCTCTCCTTCCAACCTCTGTTGATCATACTCAGTTGAGCTCCTGCATCTAGCAGTGCATCGACTGTCAACCCACTGAGGTTACATCGTGCAAGAGCCTTGGCACCTATAAACTTAACCAGGCGCCTACTCATTTGACTGGGTATGAGAAGAGGGGATTGGGGAAATGCTTGCTCATTGTGGTCTTTTGGCCTATGTTTCATTATAGCTGGCTTAGTCTTATTGGTGTCTGAGCCCTCTGTGTCGCACTCAGTAGTGTGAGGTGGGCACAATTGGGACTGAAGGTGAAGCCCGGTCACTGCCTGTCCCACAGCAGAAATCAGCTCACGTTTTCCTGACACTTGGGTTTCTTCAGACAACCCACTGCCCTGTGGCCCTCTTCACCACAGTAAAAGCAATGCGTGCAACCTGGGTGGTTTAGTTCAAGGCATTTAGCACAGCTGTAAGATTTGGCTTTCTGTTGGTCTACTTTACCTGGGCAGTTGTGGCAAGACCGTGGCTGTTGGGTCTGCAATGGCTGTTGCAGTTGTTCAACTTTCTTCATTAACTCCTCCACTCTCTCAGTTAACTGTTGGAGCACATCAGCTTTGGGCTCTTGATCTGAACCATGTTTCTTTGTACTGTTGTTTTGCGCTGCTGCAACTTCAAGCTGCGCTCTCTGCACATTTACAGGTCTCTGCCACACAACTGTCCCTAGGCGTCTTTGTCTTTCATTCTCAGTGTTTGTTATCCTCATCATTTGTTTTAGGATTGTCTCATCAGACACATTGCTGTCTGAAAGCAGTGGTTTAAGTTCTCGACGTATGTCATCATGCTTATGGCCGAGGCCCTGGTATACTGTGTGGAGGAAAATGTCTTGGACTGTGGTCACATGGTATTTCAATTCAGTGCCAGCATATTTAGAAGCAAATAGGATCTTTTGTTTGAGGCCTATGACTCGGTACAAAATCTGTTGTGGTGTTTCATTGTCACTCTGATTTGCGCACATGAGCTCTTGGAATAGTTCCGTGTTACTTCGCCCCCCTAAATGGGACTGTAAAAAGCCTTTAAGCTTATCCTTGTGTACTAGCATGTCTATGAAGTTTCCTGATTTAATGACTTTGAGAACACCTCTCAGGACTTCAGTCTCACTGAATTGCTCTTTAAGGCCATTAAGAGTCTGCAGCTGTATATCATTGCAACAGTAGACTAAGCTAATTTCCTAGATCCTTAAATTTGCAAGCAATCATTTGAAGAGAGAATGAACCTTTACTATGTGAGAAAGAGAAGTGCTCCTCCGTGCTTAATCAACTTAAAACACATAAAACATTCTCCTTCACCTTCTCCCTTATACTACAAGCCTTCCATTTCAGTTTAGCTGATTCTTAGCACAACTGACTAGTAAATTTCTATGCTATATTGCCAGTAACTCACTAGCAGTGTACTGATTTTTCAGCTATGCCCTTGTTTGTCAAAGTTTAATTATCATTAATTTCCCCCACAAGGATTGTTGATGTACCGCTTAAATAATCTCAACCAACATATTGGAATATTCTTATGACAGAGAACCTATCGTGTTAGATGGCATAATTAAGTTACAAAAAAAGCAGTCGTGTGTGTATAAAAGAATCTGCTGTATTGATTTTATTTAACCAGGAAAAAAATCAGCATGTAATATTTCGATTAAATGTCCTTTTTATTTATGACATAGTTTCATAGACAAAGAGCAAGTACTAAATGACCAACAGCAAGCAGTTATGAAACAGGAAAAAGAGAGAAAGAGTCCGACGGAGTCACCACTAGATCCAGTACCAGGGGGGTCAGCCACGTTTCCGTGAAACATGGTATATTGCAGTTTCTTGCATCGCGCTGGAACCCCAACCTCGCTCTTAGGTCACCTAGTTTAGACTGGACGTTTGCGAGCGGGACTCTGGGCAGTGGCGGGCGATGTGCTCGTTTCCTCAGTCTGTTTCGGACGCCGCCGTATGTCCCACAGTGCTTCTTTGTTCGGCGCCGCGGGGTCATGCGGCCGTGTCCTTTGTTTGGTTTGATTTACACAAACGTAAAAGCATGGACTATACCCCTAAAGGGAGGCCTTATTGAAATAATATGAATCATTTAAGGCCTGCATTCCACAATTAGATTAAAATGAGTACAATCTAATGTTAATATGGACGGATGTGTGTGTATGTGAATGACTGTGTGTGTGTGAGTCCTGTCAACAGGTACCAAATGCCCCTCCCCCCCCAAAAAAATAAATAAAAAATCTGAAGTTTATGATTAATATGGGAGCCCAGGAAATGTACAGGGTATGTACACAGGGCTGACAGCTTCTTATTCACAGGATCTGCGCCACATAAATGGGGGATGCTGTTTTCATTTATAATGTACTACAGAATGTGCAGTTAAAACAAAGAAAAAAAAATATCACTGACAATGCACCAAGACTGACAATGCACCAAGACTGGCAATGCACTAAGACTGACAATGCACCAAGACTGGCAATGCACCAAGACTGACACTTACTTACTTACGAAGTTTATATCTCTGCACTATTTATTTACTGCCTGTGTGCACCTTGCACGTCCTGTTACTGTGATGTTAAGTGTTACTATATGTTACTATATGTTGTACTGGGTCCATGGAGAAACATTGTTTCATCACTCTTTGTACATGTATGAAGCTGCTGATGACAATAAAGTGACCTTGAACCTTGAATGGAAAACTGTGTAAAATAAAAGGCAAACCTCGACCCGTACCAATTCAATTCAGTGAAGTTTAATAGAAAACAAGACTTTAAACAGCGTGTGAACGGGAAAAGTAATAGTGATGTGACACAAACTGACATACCTTTTACACCTTGGTGGCCTTTGCCTAGACACCTCTGCTTCAGACTGGAGGTCAGACAGCGTCTCTGCCTCTTTGGCCTCCTTCCTCCTGCCCTCTTCATAGCCGCCTGTGGAATACAGATGCAATAAACATTATTCAATCCCCTTATAATCACTCAGCAGGACACTCTGCAGATTTACTGAAATTGAGTACTTTGCAGAATATCAGTCAGCCTCCACTACAGCCAAACAATGATCACATATCTTAGCCAATGGTCATGCATACAATAAAACAACAATGGTGCTTAGAAGTTTGTGAACCCTTTAGAATTTACAAGTTCCCTACAGCTCTAAGGTCCATACAGAGGAGATGAGGAACATGCAGTTTGCTAAGTCACCAAGTTACCTAAGAACACTAAGGAGTTGCTGAAGAAGCGCAGTAGAGACTGTTTTTTCTGAGAATCCTCAGAAAGAACCGTCTCCCCAGAAATCTGCTCCATGCCTTTTATCACTGTTCCATGGAGAGTGGTACGGCAGCTGCACTTCCTCAGACATGAGAGCTCTCCACAGGGTCATCAGGGCAGCGGAGAAAACGATTGGCTGCCCTCTCCCCTCCCTGGAACAGATCTACACCTCCCGATGCCGGAAAAAAGCTTTGGACATTTCACAGGATTCATCACATCACTGTCTCTTTCAGCTTTTGCCATCAGGCAAGAGATACAGAGCCATGAAAACCAGGACAAATCGCCTGAAAAACTGTTTTTTCCCCAAAGCAATCATGGCGCTAAATGCAAAACATAACAGTTCATTTCTTATATTTAATCAGTGCAGTATGGTTATTCAGTGCAGTCGGTATAGTCAATGCAGTATTCAATGCAATTTGTATATTTTGTAATATTTTATTACTCTTTTTATACCTCACATTGACTTGAATTGCATTTTCAGTTTCGTTGTCCAAGTGACAATGACAATAAACATTATCTTTATCTTTGTTAGGTGGCTACGTTTACATGCCTTAATGCAATTAAGATGTTTTCATGTAAACAGATTAATTGGGGAACTCATTTATAAATCTGATTGAAAAAGATGGTAAGCATTCATACAAACATTTATAGGAAGATTTTGGGATTTATAAAGAAAAACGTTTTGTGAAAAAAACGCATATTTCGTGAACGAGGTTGAAGCAGATGCTGTTTCGACAGGATCCTGTAGAGGGCACTGTGTATGCTAAATCGAAGGCTCCAGGAATGTATTTGGCATTTATAATAATAAACAATAATAATTCAAATATTTGTGTACACACGGCATTTGGCTCTGAAATTACACAGTTCTTTAAAATAAAATTGTTTAAAAAAAGTTTTATGAACAAGTCAAATATGAATTATAAAATACAATTTTACAGTTAAAATACTTATTTTAAATACATGCCTCAGAAATTCCGACACTGAAGAGGGAAGTATGGTGAATAAGTATCATTGGTTCTAACTGAAGCCAAAGGCGAGGAGTACAGCAATTTCACCCAAGAAATAAAAATATCCTCAAAGCCAAACCGCTTCAGAACATAAAACAAATAGTTCCATTCAACATGATCAAAGGCTTTCTCAGCATCTAAAGATAGGAGTACCTCTGGGCACTCAGACGAAGATGATGTGTAAAGGATATTAAATACACGCCTAATATTAAAAAAACAACTGTCTATTTTTAATGAAACCAGTTTGATCAGATGACACAATGGAGGGTAATACAGATTCAAGACGGAGAGCCAACACCTTAGCCAGTATCTTAACATCAACATTAAGGAGACTAATTGGACGGTAGGAGGAGCAAGCGAGGGGATCCTTGCCCTTCTTCAGAAGTAAGGATATTGATGCCTGACGTAGAGTTGGAGGCAGGCATTGGGACTTTAAGCTGTCATCAAATACATCCTTGAGTAAAGGGTTTCATTTTGCTGCAGACTTTTTATAAAACTCTGTAGGAAAGCCGCCCGGGCCTGGACATTTCCCACTCTGCATGCATGTGATAGCTTTATGAATTTCATGTAAGGAAATAGGATTCTCTTACATTCTCATCCACGGTGGGTATATTCAGGTCTTCAAAGAACCTATCCATTAAACTCAGATCAAAAGAGTGTTTAATACAAATTAAAATAGAAATCACTAAACTGCTTATTAATATCTAAGGGATCTGATAATAGTCCTGTGTCAGAATCAATCTGGGCAATTACTTGAGTACTAGATGTCTGTTTTAAACTATAAGCCAGAGCCCTGCTTGGTTTCTCCCCATACTCATAAAACATGTGTCTGGTTTTTAACAGAGCCCGTTCCGCCTGTCCAGTTGAGAGCAGATCAAATTCAGCCTGATACATCATCCGCCGTTTATATAGCTCTGGAGATGGACCAGTGGCATAGGCTTTGTCTACTCTAGAGATGAATTCCAAAAGTTATGTTTGCCTAGGTACCTGTGCTTTATGAACAGAGGCATTGTAGGAGATAATTTGGCCCCTCAGGTAAGCCTTGAGCGTCTCCCAAAGTAAGGAAGGGGAGGTCTCTTCATTTACATTAGTTTCTAAAAACATATCTATACCAGCATTTACGAAGGCAATAAATGATTCATCTGACAAAAGAAGTGAAGTGAGCCTCCATCTGAATCTGCTAGGTCTATGATAGGGGAAGGTCAGGACCAGTGTTACAGGTGCATGATCTGATATTACTATACTGTTATAAACACATTCTTTTACCAATGGGAGTAGATATGTATGTATGTATAAAGAAATAATCTATACGTGAATAATAAAAAGAGTATTCCCTCTTTGTAGGATAAAGAAATCTCCATGGGT